>NC_056736.1:45400972-45725972 GCF_019279795.1 Protopterus annectens
TGAAAGTTGTATAAACAAGTTTAAAACACTCTAAAGTTACAACATGACCAAGAATTATATGAAAGTATCCCCCAGTGCGACACTGCTATATAGAGATACAGACAGGAGGGTCATCATGGAAGCGAAGGATGCAATTAGTGGAAGGGACAGACAAGAAGATATGTCTGTAGATAAATAACTCATACCATATTCTGTCAAGTATGCAGCTACTCCCATCGATACCATGCATTCTTTAAGGTGCTGGTTTCTTTGGAAGATATTGGCTGCAAGTCGCAGAATGTGGTTCTCATCCTGTGCATAGCAGGACAAAAAAATATGTGGTCTTCCAGAGAAAGAGAAAGAGAACTCAACAGACTACTTTGTCGTGCTTAAGCAATGTCTTTATATATCTGGGTATCTAACAGCAAGACATACTAATGGTTGATGTACACAGACCTGTTGTCATTGCAAGACACATGACATCAGTATGCCTCTGCTGAATTATGAGTAGCTGGTGCACTCCACAGGGCTCATCACTATTCTCCAGATCCAGCAAATGTAGCCTGTGCGGACATGAAAGACCATTTATGTCAGTGTGGCAAGCAACCCTCAGACATCCCATAAAAAATTGTGTAAGATGCTCTGCAGGTGGAAATCAATGATATATTACATACACTGACTACCAGTAACATTTTAGCCCATGCTGAACATAGGCTGAGAAGAAGGGGACTCATAATTCACTATACTGTATCACCATATCTGAAGGACTTTAACCCTACCATTTACAAGTTCAAGAGACAATGCTCATTCATCTTGTGATGGAGGTGGCTGCAAAGGAAATTATTGTCTTGCTACTAGCAACAAGACATAACCTTACTCACATGGCATAGTTAGTTGTTTTGCTGATATATTGTACCTTTCCCACACCAGCTGTGTATATCACCAATCGTAGTCCATACGTGGCCAAGTTTGATGTAATAATAATAACTGCTATCTGTATGGGAAACACTTATGTTTTAACTCATGTTGTAAATTAATGCAGTTTATTGGCTGAAGCAAAATAATTAGCCATATGACCACTATACTTCGTAATGGACTGTGAAAGGGCTGATCTGAAAATGTCAGGGAAACAATAATTACAAATGGAAAGGTAATAGAATGGGAAGATGCCAAGAATTTATTTGGACTACAGGTTAGAGATTGCCTTCCGTATCGAGGAATGATATCAAAGTATAGGTAAAGAGAAAGAAATAAGTGGGTCCTAAATGAAAGATCAGCACTGGTAGAGTTTTTAAAAGAATCCAGAACAGAAGCTACAGTTAAAAAAGGAATAATTAGTAAAACATATAAAATATTGCTCGCCAACTACAAGAATCAATCAGAGGATCTTAGAAAGGATTGGGAAGAGAGATTAGATTAGCAATTTACAAAGAGACAATGGGATATATGTATATCTCCCAAAATATACAACATGTAGAAGATTTACGATCTTTGGTTGGAAATGCTTACATAGGTATTTTTATACCTCAAGTAGACACCAAAGAATTTTTTCTCAGGTTGACAGCAAATGTTTGAGTTGTGATGGGGAAGAAAGAGGTAACCGGGAACATATTTGTAGGAGTGTCATGAGTTGGTAGACTTTAAAGATTCCCTACAGACTGCTCTGGTCTAATGGAGATACTGGGTAAGCAAACTGATATAACTAAGGAAATTATTTTTTTGAGCTGAGATACAGAACATTAACTGCCTAGACATAGTAAGACCTTGCTGAGTCTAATTATTTTGGCTGCCAAAAAAGCAATTACTAGAAAATGGAAATCCAAATCTAAGCCAACTTTGCTAGAAGTAGTGAATATACTGACTGAGATAAAGCAACTGGAATTGGGACCTTTAGAAAAGGGAAGAAGTAAACTACATAGGAAAAAAATGGGAATTGTGGGAACATTATATGCAGAGGAATGACCTATGTAATACTTAACTGACAATGACTGGATATATTATAAGTGATATATAATGTTTACAACTACAGTTGTCTCAACGGGGTCTGTGATGCATACTGTTTGCAACTAAAATTGCATTACTATTGTTTGTTTTTAATTTATACAAATGTAAGATTGTCTATGTCTTACCTGATAATTTAATAAACATGTTTTTTTGTTTAGAAAAAATGTTTGGGAAACATTCGCTGACAGTGGCCAATCTGGGTGCCTCTTTCATTTGTAATAATACATTTGATAGTAAATTCAGAAAAATGTATTGAAAAGATCTATGGTATGGACCCTAGCATTGCAAAGAGATGAAGCAACTGTTAGCTTTAGTATCTCCCTAAAGACATCCCAGTATACTGCAAGGATTATGAGAGACATGAAAGGTAGCCCCATAAACATTTTTTTTCAAAAAGAGATATATATCTCTAGATGGACATAATGACCCAGAATGTTGGCTGTGTAGAAATGCAGGGTAACACCTCTGTATTCACAAGCATTCTGGTCTGTGTAGCCTTGACCAAAGCACAACTTCCACAAACTCTGACTATGTCTGAGTTATGTTACAGTCATCTGCATTTACTTTTGGGGTGACGCATAATTTCTAATACTATGGTTCTGTGTACATTTCGATGAGAGCAGTATAGAAAGAATGTCCTTTAGAACATGTACCTGTGGGGGGAGCCACAATCAACCAGGTGAAGGAAACTAATTACAAGAGATAGGAGGATCCATATCATCATTGTTAATAAGGCCATGTAATCACCACTGGAATACATCAAGACCATTATCAGGCATCTGTCTTTCTAGGCCTGTGTAAGGCACTAAGTAGGTCAATCAACAAACCCACTATATAACAGATACCAAGATACCTACTGTAAGATGGACATGCTATTTACCTGTCCGGTTGCTTGCAATGCACTATCCATCTTGACGCTATACATGCAAAATATACATTAGCCCTTTGCAATCTGTGGTAACCTTGCCTTACTCAACCAGGTTGCACATATGGTGAACAAAATGTTGGACTGCCTTACACATATATGCATACATGGCATACCTCTCAACTGTCCATATTTTTTTCAGAATGTCTAGATTTTTTCTTCATATTTTTGGTATATCCCTTATAAAATGTTTGGTTTTCTGACAAATTAGTCAGGATTGAAGAAACTCAATCAAGACAGATATTTGATTTTTAGATGTCATATCCTTGAAAATGGATGCTAACACCTTTTATTCCTGCAACTTTCTACCTTTGTAAGAGCAATACTTAAGATTTGCCCATATTTTTAGGCTTTTGTCCCCCATTTATTTTTGGCTTTGTCCAGATTTCTTGTGCTAATAGGTGGAGAGGTATAATACATGGATACTGCATTGCACGTGACTACATGCGCTCATTAGTACAGTCTGCACATATTCACAGCATATATTGGCAAACAGGTAAATAAGAAATACACAGCACATTGCCATGCACTGCAGCACACAGTCCTCTGGGACTTTTGCAGTTTTGGGCCTAGCCTCCCTGTCCATGACTTCTACATCTGCACACTCTTGATTTCTCCCCCTTGAGCTACATTACCCTGGTATCATCTGCATTTTGCACTTTGCACGCATGTTCAGTTTCACATGTCATTCTTCTCTTTATCAGGTTTTTATACTACACCCTTCTATATTTTTCCATTTGCATTACAAAAATGTAAGGTGATGTTATTCTTTCCACATTGAAAATATCACCAATTTTGTACACTATTTTCCAGCTTTCTATGCTTCAGTATCATTGATTCATGCAAAGAACAGGAACTTGTTTGTGTGCATTAGATGGACCTTTTATGCTCAGAGGTATAATCAGTAAATAATTGGAATTCATCGCTCCCCTGTGCACCTAAATGATCCTGCCTCTAACAGAGTGTAGTTGTTCTAACAAAATGTACTGCTGCAGTCTGCTGTTTCAGTAAAACCACCCAGCATTTTGTTCTTGCAGTCTTTGTGTGCTTGGCCACAAAAATGTTGAGTATAGTGGTGAGAAGGAATGTCTGTGTAATACGTCTTTAAAACTTTCACAAGCTTGAAAATTTTATTGGTTAATCATTTGATAGCAAAGTAAGTGGACTGACATTGTAGACTCCCTGCAGCCACAATGCAAAAACAAATATGCCTAAAACAAAGACAGTGTACAGTGAAAAATTAAAGTGTCCAACCATTCAATAGATCTCTGGGAACTGGGAATTAAGCAGAGTATTATGAGCAGATCAATGCTGGCAGAGGACAGGAAAATAAAAATAATGAATGGAAATAAGAACAAACACTTGATGCTGGCGATGTTAGGTATTAGTGCTGGCCACACTGAACCCTTAGAGAATAACCATTGAGCAAAGATTGATGAGCTAATAAAGGTAGCTCTGTTCAATAAAATCAGAAGATGAATAAAGGAGGCATGAAGGCATAATCCTGGAAAAAGAGAAATGCATATGAATTCAACATCTATGAGTAGCATGTATTAATGGAAATGAATTTTAAACATAAATCCAAGAAGGTTGATATTGATGATGCAGAATAGCAGGCAGGAAACAATTATTTTAATTTAACCAACACGTACTAGCAAGATTTCAGCAGGTCAGAGGAATTAAGAGTGGAAAACAAACACTGAGCTAGAATTCAGAAGGTAAGGAAGTGACCGCGGAACATGAGATTAGGACTGAACATGACTTCAGAGTGTTGACTGGTGAGACACCCTAAGAATAAGCACCAAACATGAATTTGTGAGGTGGAAGAGGGTGTGAGAACACTATAGCTGCTAATGAAGGAAAGTATCTTATACATCATTTTGTAAAGTGGTGTAAAACTGTGCAGTTTAAAATTGTTATGATGAAATGATTAACAGATTAATCACAAACATTTATTTTTGGCAGTTGATAACATTTTAGGACAAAGCCTTTAGAATATGTGCCCAATGAGACCATATAATGAACTATGACTTGTCATTGCTCATTTTTTTAAGCTGTGGTCTTACTGTTGCTGTGCGAATTGATGTTTACTGTCTTTCTGAAATCAGCTTTTGAATTTATCCATATACAGACAGTGTGCTATTTAGGCAGTGATGTTACATTAACAGATTTTGCACATCTACTGCAAAATTATTTAATTTTAATGAATTACAAACTCACAATTTCAGCAGCTAGTGGAATAAAAGAATGTTTTTTCAGAAAAACCTTCAAAGAATACTTATCTTACCTGTATTCGTCATGCATTTGTGAGGTTCAATTGGTGGTGTTTGGAAAATTTGTTTTAAAAGTGTTAAACTCAGAAAAAGTTACAAGGAAACATTTGTTAGATTAAACTCACAATCATAACTTTGGCAGTACATTTTAGAAAAAAAACAATATCACTGTACTCACCTTTTGTGATTATGGGCTGGAGTCCAAAACAGTTTATATTTGAGGCAAAGTTCTGTCCTGAGGTTCTGGATGCTGTTGCATTTTGCAAATTTCAAAAGGACAGCTATACATTGAGAAATGCAATAGATTGCAAATTACTCTTAAAATCATAAAATATTAACCCATCACATTGTTCTTATAAGGTTAAATTAAAAACTGTTATATCACTCATGAAAGAAGCAGCTCATATGACTAAACTGTGAAACATTAAAAAGAATTCTCAACAGTAAACACATTATAATTGAATGTAGTGATGGTATAGGGGCAGGTACCATTTGCTGCATTCCCTTCAGCAAGGAAATGCTGTTAGGTGTTGTCAGTGGCTCCTGTTAGACCAACCCACTTAGTAGGAGCTCATTAACAATTGAATTATTAAAATCCAACAACTTGTACCAAATGGACAGAGAGCACATTCTGGGTTCTGACTTCTGTGCACCATGTGACTCCTCACACACAACAGACAATCCCTGTATCATTACACATAAAGGTTTTCCTATGGCTAGACTTGCTAACAAAATAGGACTGTTAAGGACTGCCAGCTTTTGCATGCTGACCATGTTCCTCTCTGTCACTGTGATCCTGAAAAGAACTTAAAACTCACAGCAGCAGCATATGTGCATAATACACAGCTATGGGACAGTTCTAAGGGTTCGTGCTTATCCCATACATGCTCAGGGCCATCAAAGCACCCACATCATAATAAATTCTCCCACATGATTAAGATGAATGAATATTAAGGTATGTCAAATGGTAGAGGTGGCATTCAAGCAGGAGTCAGCCCATGTGTACAGCAGATGGACAGATCACAGCGTCATTCCCTCAGAGTGTGTATGGCAATATCATATAGAAAACCTCAGTCAGGTGACACAAGATTACCAAAAAGGGCACTCCTGAGAGACACGTAGTACGTGAGTTGCAGATTTATGTACATATGTACAGCTAAACTATTTTACCGAAATATGTTTATTTCAGTTGAAGGATAGCATGGTTACCTTCTTTCGTCATGTCTAATGGCACCTATATATCATCTTCAGTCACTTGCAAAGGGACTATACAACACAGCACACACACAGAACAGTAATGTGACTGAGCAAGTCCTAAAGCCCACATTATCTGGTACCAGTCAGAGATGCTCTGTAATGCAAACATCCAGAACAACAATTCAGGTGATTACTGTTTGTGCAATCTTACACAAAATGATGACAATAAACCTTAGCAGATTTCTCATCAATAGTGTAGGAGGCCTACCACAAGACCCTCAGATAGTTGAATATGACCAGGTATAGGATGAACAATCAGACTGCACTGAGAAATCCGAAGATAAAAGACAACAATCCAAGAAAACAGCTCAAAAGACCACAAGGATAAAATCATTCTTTGTTTTTATTCTGTATTTAATAAAATTCAATATACCACCAAAGTTAACATGCTTTCACACTTTTGCTTCATTAGGTTAAACTCAAGCTATAAAATTCAAAGACTTAAATAAACACATCATGTGACAACATTAATTTTATTTATACAATAGATTAAAATTCTTAAAGAGATAGGCAAACTACTCCAAATGGCATGACTTTAAAATGGGCTTCAAATTTCACATTTCTCTTTTTATAACAGATATATGTCCACTGATCCTATCCTTCAATTTCCTATTAGTCTTTCCCACATACCATGACCTACATTTCATACATGTTGGAATATAAATAACATTTAAAGTATTACATGTTGTAAAATTAGTAAACCTATATTTAACATTTGTTTTTGGATGAATAAAAGCGGATTCTCTATAAATATGGCTTGAACAACTGCTGTTATAACAAGAAAATGTCCCTTTCTTTCACAATAAATAAAATTACATACTTACACTTTTGAATAGCCCATTACTCTCCACATATCCTAACACTGTCTGAAAAATATTTTCAGTTTATCTTCCTGAAATACTGAAAGAGATTCAGTAATCCCACCCCGAGATGAAACAATTGGTTTAGATAGGTATTATTGAGATATTTATGAAATGTTGGTAACCCGTAGAGTGCTGGAGTTATTGGATGTGTTATGTTAAAAAATGCAATAAATAGAAGTCCGGAGTACCATTCATGTGCAAACTATATGTATTAGTATTATAGTCAGAAATTAACTATTCAGAAATTATCTGTTTGACTTTTATTAATTAGTATATGCATATCTATACTTGATAAATGCTCCAGCATTGCATCAACATATTGAATTTTAATCATTACTACAATGGTCCAACCTTTATCAGAAGGCTTTATTATTATCTCTTTCTTATTTAACAAAGATCTCACTGCTTCCATTTTGGTCAGGTTATTAAAGCCATTAGAAATGGTTCTATAATTGTCAAATAACTGATAAATATCTTTTCACAAGCCTTCTGAAAAAACATTAATTATAGGATGGCTTGTAGGCACAAACACACTAGTGTTTTTTTTTTTTTTTTTTATAAATTTGCATGCATTTTGTTATTGGCTGAGGAAATTAAGTTTGATTGAAATTTCTAGTAACTAATCTTAAATCTGTTAAAAAGTCTGAAACATGGCCATTTTCCACTGGTGTATCAAGTTTGGTTTCTGTCAGTGAATATGAAGACTCATTAAAAATATTTTTATTATCAGTACCTTACTTAAACCTGGGATTTACTTCTACTTCTCAGTCCTTGATATCATCATCCTTTGCCCCTACCACTTCTTGATATTTTTTTTTTCAGTTTTACATATTTTTATTTATAAGACATATTTTTTACAAAATGTTTCAAAACCTGAAAAAAGAAGGAGCCACTGAACCACATTGACAATGTACCACAAGTTTGTAAATCAAGTACACATATGATAAGTAAAACTGACATTGTAGTACACTTCAAATATGTACTTGCATAGCCTGTTCTGCCTACTAATGGGCATGCTCATGCAATTATTATTTACATTATGTGTGTTAATGACATGCCAAACTTACAGATAGCCAAAGAAACAAGACTTCACTTGTGCAGTTTATCACAAACTGAGCTTTGCAGGTAAAACAGGTTTGAAAATTAGTACATAGGCTTGCAGGCTGCTGTGCCCTTCTATATCATTAGTAAACATGCCTTGAGGTGTACTGCTACTGCAACACTATACATAGGAATTCTATTTATAAATGACAAAAATCAAACCATTAGTACATGGACAGACATACTTCTGCTATAGCTTCTTCTTTTACAGATACTCTATGTACAAATCAGCAAGGTCAAACAGTTAACAAACAGGCACATTGCTAGTGCAAATTCCGCTTATAGGCTGGCCGAGATACAGGGTTTCAGACTCAGTAAGCTAATTAACTAAACAGCCCTCTCTACTTAGGACATTTCACACACTCATGCATACACACACACACACACACACACACACACACACACACACACACACACACACACACACACACACACACCTTGTACCTGCAAGTTCCTGGTGACATCAGTAGGTGTTCATATCTGCTGTAAGAATCCAAAAGAGGAAATTAAAAATTATGTGTGCAAGTATCTGCAAGAATCCAGAATAACACTTTAGTATTTCAGAAATTAATTCTTGCATACTGTTACTCTCTCGGTGCTGCATGCATGTGAATCTTAAAGCAGATGCACACAAAAGCAACACTGGGAGAGAAAAGAATGAATAGTAATGTAGGAAAATATAAAGATTTATTTTTTTATTAAAATGAATGTTGTGGCTGCCCCTGAACCAGAGAACTCTAGGCAGTTGCCTAAGTTGCATAGCTCTGGATCTGGCTCTCATCACTATCAAGGTTCACAGTACCTTCCCCAGATGAATGCTCACTCCTACATGCCCACTATAAAATATATCTATGATTGATAGCTTGTTGAACCAAATGTCTGCTCCAAGACCATACATTTGCATCCCATACCCTCTTCTGAAGTGACCTATGCAGCACAGGCCAGGCTTTGCCCCATCCCCGCAGGATGAGCATGCCCCTCCTCTCATTCCAGAAACATGAAGTAACCGAACTGCTAATCAAACTTGGCATGCCTGTCTTATAGTCAGGGATTTATCCCTCTGTACTACTGGTGCTGGATAAGCCATTACTGATTTTCAACAGAAGATATGTGTGGCAGTGGAGAAATCTTTTACAGAGATGATTTCCCTAAAGGAGATGGCCAGCATAATTCTGAAAATTTTATAGCCACTGGATACCCATGCACTATGTGATACCAGTGAATAAAGTATCTTACCATTTAACATCTAGCCCAAGTGTATGTGCCATTGTTATACCTGCTTATAGACTACAGTGATTTTCTAATGCCTATTTTGTGTCAGCAGCTGACTATCCATCCCTTCCCCAAATAAAAGGAGGGAACCACTTGGAGGAAATATCTAAGACTTCCTGGAATATTGGCTTGTGTTTAGTTTCATAGTGGCTTACTGTAAATGGTACTTATACTAGTACACTATTGGCAATCTTGCCTGCATTGTCATGCCTGGGGTGGGGGTTCTTTGCCTTTAATGGTGTTATCTTGGACATGGGTATACCACACACACTCCATATGCTTGTACATATTTGTCTTGCATATCTGATTTTGCATGCTGGGGATGGAAATCTATAACTGCCTTTATTCTTTGATACTGCTAATTTGGAGAGCTGTGCCATGTGTATATTACTTATATCAGTATATTCTTGTCTTACTTCCCTGCTTTTGCATATTTATGGAGACAATGGCTGCACTTAACCTTCAGTCATTTAAGCTTCCACAACTGTGGTACATGTCAGTGCACATCTGTTAAAAGTGGATATATTTTATGCAGTTTTTATGCTGGTTTCTACTACGTGCATTACCTGTACATTAACTGCATGACTATCACTCAGATTATGTAACTACTAATATCCTAATTTGTGAGAGTTGGACAACACTAATGAATTGTATGCATGCAAAGTCACTATGCATATATCTTCCCAGTGTGTTCTAAACCATTACTGTTTGATTGTTCCATCTATAATTTATCAGTGTCAGTACTGAGTTTGTACACTTACTTTTCTTATATTAGTTTTATCACCATCACCACTATATGTAACCTATACAGGGGTCCATTACAAGTGCTTGCTTATCATTAGCTAGCAACACACTTTACTGCTACCACTAACTTGTATTTGCATGTGCCCTATTCCCACAACCCCACTTCATGTGTATTGCAATTAAGCTAGCTATCACTCCGAGAATCCTAACCCTAACCCTGAAAACACATTTGGTTCACTCCCTAACCCTAACTCTAAACCATCTCCTGATCACTCCCTCACTGTAACTCAGAGCCAACTTCCATTTGCTCCCTAAACCTAACTTTGTACCAACTCCTGGTTGCTCCTCATAGGTTCATAGGTAGGTACTAGACTATTGGCCCAGGGCCAATACAAGCCTAGCCAAAAAGGTACACTGGCTTTCGCCACCCAAGAAAACTATTTTCCTCTGCCCCTGTCAAGCAGAATCACAGAAGTGATCCCAGGAGTGAATTTCCTATTACCCATCCAATCATCAAGATTTTTCTTGAATAGTGTTAATGAGGAGCACTGTTTGACAAAGATAGGTAGCCTCTTCCAGAGTATGGGAAGTCTCTGGGACAGGAATCTATCCCTCCAGCATGTTCTGTTTATTGTGGTGACAAGGTTTAGGTCCCTAGAGCGTGTAGCTCAGAGGGATTGGGATTTCTTTAAGTGGAGCATGTCCAACAGCTCTGGGTTTGACATCCTCAAACCTAAAGTCCCTGTCCCCCCTCCCAAAACTTAAAGGCCCTTCCTCATTCCCCTTCTCCATTTTCTAGTTCTGTGAATAGACCTTGATGGTGTTCTACCACTGCGGCAGCTGCATTCCTGAACTCCAGCTTTAAGTTGTAGGGGTTGCTTGGCCAGGTGGGCAAACAGGGAAATGGTTGATTGAGGCTTTGAGTTCCTGGGTTTTGAGCAGCTGGGACTCAAGTGGCTGTAAGTGTCACACCTATCTGCATTAAAAGTCACTCATTCAGATCCACAGCCTTTTTCAGTCATTGTTCTATTATGTGCAAGACTCTTATAATGGTATATGAACTATATTAGTCTCAGAATCAGTTAAAAGCCAGAAACATAAGTCAGCTAAATATTCAATGAACAGAAAGCTCTTCCATTTTCACTTGTGTGGTTAAGTTTCCATAAAGTATATGCACATGACTTTAAAATCATCCCCAAATTTTATAAAAGTGAAACCATTTTAAACCTGATAACCAACTGTACTGGAATCCCATTAAATGTTTCTGCAGTGCATGCCAAAAATCTGGATTAACTCTGCCAAGAATCAGTTAAAAACTAGGGCACTTTTTTGTCTGTTTAAGATATGCAATCAGACACACCAAAGAACAAGTGATTATATATAATGAAATTATTACAAAATGTAATATAAGAATATCTCAACTCTTTGACAAAACACCTGCCAAGGGCAGAAAGAAATTAAACCCTGTATTATGCCATGTTGCCTGAGATATCTTTACAAAAATGTTACAAAAATGCACACTAACCTGAGATTACAGAAAAGTCAGTACAACAGTGAACTAGTTTTCTGTAAATGGTCACAAAGACTGATTCCACACTAGGTCAGAACTGTAGTGGAGCACATCTAGAATTTTTTTCCCAGTCATGATGTTAAGAAAATGTCTACATTGCCTGGCTGTGAGAACACTATGATGGCTTCATTGCAGATGAAAGCCACATCTGTTGATCATATTAATAATTTAATCGTTATCCTTTATTAACCAAGTGTGTACACAACTATCTTTCATCATAAAACTGCAACACCCCAGGTGATGATGAGATACCAGCTAATGGCTGTAAATGTGTTTCTCCGCCTGATCACGCCTCCTATTATAGACAAGAAATGTTGTCTTAGATTGGAACAAGTACCTTTTATCTTGGAAATTTGCTTGTGCTACAATATTATTAAAACCTTGAAGGTACAAGTCTTGCAAATACATTAGTTTTACAGATGTGGATTAGATGACATCAAACTTTTGAGCCTCAGCAACTAAATATCTGATTCTATTTCACATACACTTGAAATAAAGTTGCTTAGATCGGAATAGGCAACAACTTTTCTTCATTTAACACCTGGCACCAATGAAGTCAATTGTTATTGATGTATAGAAAATCAACACTCTTAACCAGAAGCTTTTATTTACTATTTTACAAGCCTTTAATTTTTTATCCAGGTTACTAAATGTTAAACAATGTGTGTATTGCTTTTCTTACCTCCTTTAGAATATTTGGTTTTGTATTAGAGGTAGCGTTGTTGCCTCACAGCAAGAGGTTTTCCCATTCGATTCTCAGCTGGAGTGCGGGGAGTGCCTTCTGTGTGGAGTCTGCATGTCCTCCCCACAGTTTGGTGGGCGTTCGAAAGACATGCGTAAATGGGCGTGCCTTTGCTGATGGTTGAACGCCGAGCTGGCACCTCGGCGTTCATGAAAATCTACTACCAATCATTAGCGGACTGGAGTTCTGCTGTGGTGACCCCTAACTGGGAAAAGCCGAAAGACAAGAACAAAATTAGTACATATTAGAAACAAAAGGAATTAATCAAACCTTCCCCTTTAAAATCTGTTGTCTGCAGTAGACAATAAGTACTCTGGACAGGAATAATGCATCTACCATATAGCCTTCACCTCACAACTTAGATGATAAGGCACTGTTTGATATAATTTTATTTGTAGATAACTTGTTCTTTTTCCTTATAGATTTATATTTTATTTAGGAAACAACAGCACAAAGACATGCAGTAGGTAGATTGGACACTCTAAATTGGCCCTAGGTGTGAGTGTGTGCATGTGTGTGCCTTCTTTGGAAGGTTGGGCGCTGGGCTGGCAACTCAACACCGTAAAACTCCACTGCCAGTCATGTGTGGACAGATGATCCGCTGTGGTGACCCCTAACCAGGAAAAGCCAAAAGAAGAAGAAGAAGAAGAAAAGAAGAAACAACTGCACAGTTTGACAGGTTCCTATATACCTCTTAATTTCAATAAGTCAGTGGACTCCTTCCAATTACATACATTTCATCAAAACACTGTCCTCTTCACTCCATTTTTGTATTCATAAAAATCTAGTCTAGTTAAAATTGGTCTTAAGCATTAATCTTATAGAAACTGGAGCACCCAATTAAAACGATGTATCCTCTCTAACACAGAATGTTTTACAAGGCACCCATAGTTGCTGAGGTCCTTTGGACTAATTGATGCCATTAACTGATTATATTGTCTAAACTCTAAAATTATATGGAGATGCTGAATAGAAATGTGTTGGTTTCAGTTTAGATGTAACTATAGATTAAATCCTTAAGGCAGTAATACTGGGGAATGCACTCTTGATTGCAGCCTTATATTTCACATCAAACACAAAAGCACTTGTGGCTGTACTAATCAAAATTTGCAAATGTATAACTTTGCCATTAGTAGGTGAAACCATTGCCTGCCCATGTCCAAAGCTAACTGGCTGCTTATACATAACTGCATAACCAAAAACTACCGCAGCTTAATTTTTCACTATGAAGCAATCCTACTGCTTAAATTCAACCAACAAAGATGCCCGACGTCTTATGGAGACATAGTATTAAGCCATTGCATAGAGAAAAAACTTTCTTTAATATATACTGGAATGATCTACCCCCTGATACTAGAAATTGTTCCTCAGATCAACTTTTTGAAAAGAAAATAACACATTTTATTTTATTATTTTAAAAACAGCTGCATGTGTCAGTGCTCTCATAGACTTTGATGACTATAATTCTTCATGTCCTGCCCTACCCACGTCCAAAATACTATTAACATTATTATGAACTTAGTCTGATAAATAGAAAACAAATAACAATAGAAAACATTTGGTTTATTAGTAGTGGTTATAAATTGTATTCCCTTGAGTTTCTTTATTTACATGTATTAGACTTTTCTTAGTACTTATAAAACATGCACTACACATTACTTACTGCACTGAGCTCATACGCCACATGATGCTGTTTTGTGTTATGCCACAATTAAAAATGTTCCTCTGATCCACCCCCCAACCGAACATCTATGGGTATATATTAAATACACACACACATATAAGTGGATTTAACTAACTTGGTCAAGCAGCATTTATGTCAATATGAATAATGTCAACACAGAGTAATCAACATCAGCACATGTAAAAAATTAAACAAAAAAACACAAGAAATCATTTTTTTTATTTTTCACTGGGGCAAGCCCCCCTGAACCACCCACACCCCATTCTAATTATATATTCTAATTCCAAGATCACACAATTTCTGGGAAATGGGAAATTCCCCAACTCAGGGATTGTCCATCTCAAATACTGTCAACATCTGTTTAGCCCTTTTCAGTACTGAATACAAATCAGCTCAAAATGCATTTTGTTTTCTAAGATAGATCATAACACATAACCTCTACATGTTTCATTCAGACTACCATGTTCACAGAATAGGATTTCTGATAACTCTTGGTTAAAATAAAATGTTAAATATTTTACTGTTAGAACAAGAAAATAATGAAAATGTCTAGTACGTAAAATAATGCAACCCTAATTAAAGTGAATGCAGAAAAATGAGATAAAACAGTAAAAAAAGCTTTGTCTTTATGCTAAGGTAACTAATAACAGAATTTATTTCATGCTTTCAGTATCATGCTAAAATAAATCCTTTGTTTGTGAATTATCAGAAGTCACAGACGATACCACATATGACAAGAGCAGCACTAGAAATCTATGTTTTTTTTAAGAAAGCTCAGTATTCACTTTGTCTCCACTGCCCACCTGCCTTAATCACTCTCCTTAAATGTCCATTGGGAGGCCTGGAAAACTGACGAATAATAAAATGACACTTTAATGGACTCTGATCTCATTAGCTCTCACTTTATTACTGTCACTTTCCTAGTAATCAGTTTCAATTTATTTTACATCTGTAAAATACACGGGACATTTTGCCCTTGGGCATCGCAGGCTGAAGAATGTGGATCTTGTTTGATAAGTGAACACAGTACAAGGTGTACTAATAAGCAACATCTCCATGTCCTCTAAAATAATAAGAATCTGTGAAAAGTAAAGGATAATCCTAGTTGTAAGCTTAGGTAGTTTATTCATAGTTGTCTATCTCTGTGTGCTTTTTTTTTTTTACATAACGGTCACATTAGATGAAAGGTATACAATTTTTAAAACTTGATTTAAATTCCTTGTTTCATGGAAAACTAGTAAAAATATTAGAACTTGAAAAAACACTGAACTTTGATGAGTTTGTATTGAACAGCTTTAGTCAAGTATTGCTAAGTATGAAACTGTAATTGTTTTCTGTTAGTGGGATTTGAAGCCATCTTAGGAAAATAAACAAAAACATTTCAATTTAGAGCTTTTTGTCTCACTTTAATTTATTGAATGTTACTCTCTAGGGTTCAAGTTCTTGATATTTCTTCTTTAATTTATTTATGTAAACTTCTCCACGTTTAGATTTGTGTGCATGAAAGCAGACAGACCATTGACTTTTGTCATTATACTAAGCATTTATTCAAAAATAGCATTTTGTACATGTAATGGGGTACCATTGCAGGTAGCTTGTTGTATGGACTGCTAAAGTAAAGCTTTTATTTTATTTTTTATTGCAACAAAATAACTATTATTTATTGCAGGTTAAACATTAGTCCAGGGCACATCATGACAAAGCAAAAAAAAAAAAAAAAGGAAACATAGCTAGTGGACAAGCATAATGCCATTTATGTGCAGACATGGAAATACAACATGAAACTGATCAATCTAAATAAACAGATTGACTAATATATATGTGACACAGTACCAGCCATTGTTGCTAATTACCAAGAAGTGCAAACTTGTAACCTTCCTAGAACACATGGCACTGATAGAAAATTAGATCAGTTTGTAGATATGTATCCACACATAAAGAGAGTGAGAATTAATTGAGCAAGAAATTGAATAACTAATATCTATATGGCATGTAACTATTATTAACACAATCTCAAAAAGCAGGGAGAAGTAGCATCCATGCTGGTGTATAAAATTGGTGAATCCATATCCAAGATTAATCTCTTATGTTTTCTTAAGAGCACAGAGTGAATCTTAATTAATGATGTTGGCTGAGGAAAAAGCCAATAAGAGGTAATGGTAGAGTGTGTTGGTGGAAAGATGTGTCCCCGAGGGCCATCTCTAGGATTTTTATCCACATTTCCTCAAAGAAAAATATAAAACCCTACACACTGGCAGCATTTGGCTAAATAAATGACCTCTTTATAGTTGAAATGTCCCTTAGCCTTAATAGATGCATTTTCAACCAACACACTATCTGCCACCGTCATATAACCCCACTTGTAGGTACCATGTTTTTTGTGACTCACCAAATTATTACCTTTTTCAAAAAATCTTTAAAATACCTTCTTCTTTTGTAAACAATGCAGGGTTTTTACCTATACTTATTAAACAACTCAGGTTTATTCTTAAGCAATGCCCAATTCTTGTTGATAATATTGGTGATCATAGGGTTTTCAATATATAAGGTGGTCACAAATGCCCTTGTTCCATGGGGACTGGTTTTGGAAAAGAGAGAATTGTGGTGGCAGCTTTATCTCAGTGCAGGGAATTTCCCTTGGAAGAATGACACTATCTCAGTTTCATGTCTTCTTAAGTTAAGAAATTGCCAAATACGATTTTGTTTTTTTCTATTCTAAAAGTTTTTTTTAAAAAAATAGTTAGGATTTTTTTTTTCAACTCAACTTTTAATAGTGTTAATGTATTGAAACACGGAGCTGGCACATTATATATTTTCAAGGCTGGAGACAGTTTCTATTGGAGTAAACTAATCGTGTGACTTTTTTTAGTTAGATTAAATATCTTTTTTAAATGAATTTATGTATTCTGATGAAGTCCCTTACATAGTGAGACAAAGGTGTTTAACTACTTCATTAAACTGTGTGGATTTGTGGAGCATTGTGTAGTTTTATGATTGTGTCCTGTAAGGTGTTTTTTGAATTATTAGTTTGGTTTCACCTTTACATTTTTCTGTTGTTGTAAAGAAATCCAGATTCCAGCTACTTGGAAATTCTCAGTGACAATCTCGCTGCATAAAAACATCTACAGATTTAGGACAATAAATGCCAATTTCCATAGTGCTCAACAATCAAGTATCTAGAAACAATGTGTACACCAGTAGTTGTTAATATATCTAAAGCTAATGTCACCATCCCAACATGATCTAATCCTTAGACATGGCATTCACACTGCCCTATTTTACTTTACTAGCAATCTATGACAAAAAAGTAATAATAATGTCACTTTACTAGATCTTTCATAGTCTCTCAGTATTTGACTATGGTTTCACTAGCTTATTTGAAAAGTACTTAAACTTGACTCTACAAAAATTCTGCTCCGGTAACGCACATCCTTTATGAGTGAAGGGCAAGGCACCAGAGTAGAAGGGACAGATATTCTGTTTGTAAAAAATATGCACTGAGAACAATATCATAGCTAAATGCATCTTTAGTGACTCATAGTAATTTAAAAAGCATATCTGCAGTATTAGTTGTATGTCATTCTGTGTTAACCCTATTACCCATGACATTAAAAAAAACTTCTTAAATCCTTGTATAATGGCAACATTTCTACTTGATTAATTAATTTCTGTCTGCTGACAATTAGATTCAGGAACCATATGGCAGATGTTGTACTCATTCAAACAGTGGAAAGATGGATGTGTGTGCATTGACCATTATCTGCAATATAATATCACTAAAAATAAACTTAATAGGATTTCAGTCTTAGTAGCATTTTCCCCAGATTACCAAAAGTTAAATATAATTGGTGAAAGAAGTATTTTAAGGTGCCTTCTACACCTGAGACTCTCTCAAACTTTCTGTTTCAAAGGGAATGCTGAGTTTTTCTATATCCAAATCAAGATGAATTAAATTTTATAAAGTACAAATTTATCAACGATTCACTTCATGACAAGTTTAGTTGGAGTCTAAATTACATGCAGAATAAGCATTCACATTATTTGCTATGTAAAGACACAGAGGTCAACAACTATAGATGACCACTGTACATAACAACCTTCTCAGTCTGTTGATTTCACATGGTATGAATCAAAAAGATTGGACCATGTGCACAGATGTAACTTATTTATTGTACTTTTTAACAAGTAAAATATCAATCTGAAAAGACAAATCTACAAAATCTAAACAATATTTATTTATTTCCAGCACAGATGACCTTGGAAGGAAATTAATAGAAATGCATGACACAACAACACCATTAATAACATCTTAGTACCCAACATCAAATTATTTGGTCCTGTTGCTAGATAGTGAGTCTATTCAGCATAAAGTTCACCTCATCAGTTTCGCTCCATTCCATGTATTACAAATCTGTCTCTCCATTAGACATGTCTACTCCACCATTCATTTCAGAAAAGTATTCAGTTTGAAATTTCAGCTCTTTTATAACACTCCATGACTCTGGGACAGCAAAATGCAGTACACTTAAGCTAAGGTTACAAAAATCCTGTATAATACATCCTACCAACAGAACATACCATGCAAAAATCCAGAATAATGCATCCTACCAACAGAACATATCATGCAAAAATCCTGAATAATACATCCTACCAACAAAACATATGCAAAAATCCTGAATAATACATCCTACCAATAGAACATATCATGCAAAAATCCTAAATAATACATCCTACCAACAGAACATACCATGCAAAAATCCAGAATAATGCATCCTACCAACAGAACATATCATGCAAAAATTCTGAATAATACATCCTACCAACAAAACATATGCAAAAATCCTGAATAATACATCCTACCAATAGAACATATCATGCAAAAATCCTAAATAATACATCCTACCAACAGAACATACCATGCAAAAATCCAGAATAATGCATCCTACCAACAGAACATATCATGCAAAAATCCTGAATAATACATCCTACCAACAAAACGTATGCAAAAATCCTGAATAATACATCCTACCAATAGAACATATCATGCAAAAATCCTGAATAATACATCCTACCAACAGAACATACCATGCAAAAATCCAGAATAATGCATCCTACCAACAGAACATATCATGCAAAAATCCTGAATACTACATCCTACCAACAAAACATATGCAAAAATCCTGAATAATACATCCTACCAATAGAACATATCATGCAAAAATCCTAAATAATACATCCTACCAACAGAACATACCATGCAAAAATCCAGAATAATGCATCCTACCAACAGAACATATCATGCAAAAATCCTGAATAATACATCCTACCAACAAAACATATGCAAAAATCCTGAATAATACATCCTACCAATAGAACATATCATGCAAAAATCCTAAATAATACATCCTACCAACAGAACATACCATGCAAAAATCCAGAATAATGCATCCTACCAACAGAACATATCATGCAAAAATCCTGAATAATACATCCTACCAACAAAACGTATGCAAAAATCCTGAATAATACATCCTACCAATAGAACATATCATGCAAAAATCCTGAATAATACATCCTACCAACAGAACATACCATGCAAAAATCCAGAATAATGCATCCTACCAACAGAACATATCATGCAAAAATCCTGAATAATACATCCTACCAACAAAACGTATGCAAAAATCCTGAATAATACATCCTACCAATAGAACATATCATGCAAAAATCCTGAATAATACATCCTACCAACAGAACATACCATGCAAAAATCCAGAATAATGCATCCTACCAACAGAACATATCATGCAAAAATCCTGAATAATACATCCTACCAACAAAACATATGCAAAAATCCTGAATAATACATCCTACCAATAGAACATATCATGCAAAAATCCTAAATAATACATCCTACCAACAGAACATACCATGCAAAAATCCAGAATAATGCATCCTACCAACAGAACATATCATGCAAAAATCCTGAATAATACATCCTACCAACAAAACGTATGCAAAAATCCTGAATAATACATCCTACCAATAGAACATATCATGCAAAAATCCTGAATAATACATCCTACCAACAGAACATACCATGCAAAAATCCAGAATAATGCATCCTACCAACAGAACATATCATGCAAAAATCCTGAATAATACATCCTACCAACAAAACGTATGCAAAAATCCTGAATAATACATCCTACCAATAGAACATATCATGCAAAAATCCTGAATAATACATCCTACCAACAGAACATATCACGCAGTTCATATCTACAACTGTCTCCTCATTCAGACTAATCGTTTAAGCCACTGTGGTAGCTGTCTTAAAATTTCCAATTACTTCTCATTCCTACTAGTTCAGAAAAATTGCATTACAACTTTTGCTGAAATCTTAAACAAAGCAACTCTTTACAGTTAACTAGCTTCCTGAGCAAGAGCACAAGTTAAATAGGAAATAGTATGTCTTTAGAAGTAATCATGCAACACAACTGCCATCAAATCTGGTTACTAAGTGCCCATACTATTAATGGAATGGATGATCTACCTGAAGCAGTTGTACTGATTCTGTAAAACAGTTGATTCAGTTAATTATTGATTTGTAAAACAGACCCTTACCACTTCCGGTCTTACCCAGGGGTGCCTGTATCTCTTTGTCTTTCTGATTACTACCTCTGAATGAAATTTCCTGAGTGCCCTAGGACTCTGTCGTGCAGGTCCTCCTAATATCACTTTTCTTAACTACATACGTCATCACTTCTATAATATTAAACTTGTCCTCCACACTGATGATATGACCATAACTAGACATCTGCTCAGCTTGTGATCTACTATAGCAGGATAAGAAAGTACTGGTCTACTGGTATCTATCAAACCAAGTATAAATTAAACCATGCAAAGCCAAATACATGGACAAGGATTAACAGAGATGTACTGTGCAGTCTCCCAGCTATTACACGCAGCAGACAGAGTAATTATGTATCTAAAATAGGAAAGACAGTGCTTCAGGGCAGATTTCACACCATTCATTTACACATAGATGAGTAACACAACAAAAATACATTCAGCAACATTTATAGTGTAATAGATATCCCAAGACAACTGAATCTCATGACCATTCTTACCTTACCAGTACACTCCCATAGGCAGAATCTCCTTTCTCCAAGAAATACATACTGGAAAATCCTGGAGAAAATGTGTGGATATCAGTTTAGTCATTTTGTTAATATTTAATATAAGATAGTGAGCCACATTTCTTAACATGAAGGGAAAGTTTATTCCAGACTCTTAGAAAGTGCTGAGTTATAAATCTATATATATATGTTGTGTTTTATTTATCTGTTGGGGAATTTTTAGGTTTCTTTTTCTAGTATTAGTGGAAATATTGAACTTGAAGAGAAACAGGTGGTCAAGAATAACTGGGTTTCTAATAGGATACAAATCTAGTTAGAGATCTCCCCTTTATAAGACACTAGATAGAGCTCCTAGCCTTCTTGTTAACTCCGGGAGTATAGGCAGGTGATATTTTCTTTTTTTTTTGTAAAGACCCGTTGAGGTTTTTGCTAGTAAGGGAGATGGCTAGAAAGATGCTTGGTGTGATATCTGGACAGAGGAAGGAGGACAAGGAGACCTGGTGGGGGAATGAGAAAGTACAGAAGAGTATACAGAGAAAGAGGTTGGGGAAGAAGTGGGATTGTCAGAGAGATGAAGAAAGTAGACAGGAGTATAAGGAGATGAGGTGCATGGCAAAGAGAGAGGTGGTGAAGGCTAAGGATAAGACATATGAAGTGTTATATGAAAGATTGGACACTAAGAAGGGAGAAAAGGACACGTATCAATTGGCTAGACAGAGGGACCGAGCTAGTAAAGATGTGCAGCAGGTAAGGGTGATAAAGGATAATGAGGGAAACGTACTCCACAAGTGAGGAGAGTGTGTTGAGCAGATGGAAAGAGTACTTTGAGGGGCTGATGAATGAAGAGAATGAGAGGGAGAGCAGTTTGGATGATGTGCTGATAGTGAATCATGAAGTGCACAGGATTAGCAAGGAGAAACTAAGGATAGCTATGCTGAGAATGAAGAATGGAAAGGCTGTTGGTCCAGATGACATATCTGTAGACTCATGAAGGTGTTTAAGTGAAATGGCAGTGGAGTTTTTAACTACATTGTTTGATGAAATCTTGGAAAGTGAGAGGATGTCTGAGGAATGGATATAAAGTGTTTTGGTACCAATTTTTAAGACTAAGGGTGATGTGCAGCGCTGTAGTAACTACAGAGGGATCAAACTGATCAGTCACAGCATGAAGTTATGGGAAAGAGTAGTGGAAGCTAGGTTAAGAAGGGAGGTGATGATTAGTGATCAGCAGTATGGTTTCATGCCAGGAAAGAGCACTACAGATGTGATGTTTGCTCTGAGAATATTGATGGAGAAGTACAGAGAAGGTCAGAAGGAGTTTATTGTGTCTTTGTGTACTTAGAGAAAGCATATGATAAGGTGCCTAGAGAGGAGTTGTGGTATTGTATGAGGAAGTCAGGAGTGTCAGAGAAGTATGTAAGAGTGGCACAGGATATGTACAAGGGAAGTGTGACAGCAGTGAGGCCTGCGGTGAGAGTGACGGATGCATTTAAGGTGGAGGTGGGATTACATCAAGGATCAGATCTGAGACCTTTCTTATTTGCATTGGTGATGGACAGGTTGACAGACGAGATCAGACAGGAGTCTCAGTGGACTATGATGTTAGCAGATGACATTGTGATCTGTAGTGAGAGTAGCGAACAGGTGGAGGAGAACCTGGAGAGGTGGAGATATGCTCTAGAGAGAAGAGGAATGAAGGTCAACAAAACTAAAACAGAATGTGTGTAAATGAGAGGGAGGATAGAGGAATGGTGAGGATGCAGGGAGTAGAGGTGGCGAAGGTGGATGAGTTTAAATACTTGGGATCAACAGTTCAGAGTAATGGTGAGTGTGGAAGAGAGGTGAAGAAGAGAATACAGGCAGGATGGAGTGGGAGGAGACGAGTGTCAGGAGTGATTTGTGACAGACAAGTACCAGTAAGAGTGAAAGGGAATGTCTACAAGGGGGTCATGTGACCAGCTATGTTATATGGGTTGGAGACAGTGGCACTGACAAATAGGCAGGAGCTAGAGCTGGAAGTGGCAGAGTTAAAGATGGTTAAGATTTGCACTGGGTGTGACTAGGGTGGACAGGATTAGGAATAAGTATATTCGAGAGTCAGCCTAGGTTGGAAGGTTTGGAGACAAAGCCAGAGAAGCAAGATTACATTGGTCTGGACATGTGCTGAGGAAGGATGCAGAGTGTATTAGGAAAAAGATGTTAAAGATGAAGCTGCCAGGTAACAGGAATAGAGGAAGGCCTAAGATAAGGTTTATGGATGTGGTGAGAGAGGACATGCAGGTGGCTGGTGTTACACAGCAAGATGCAGAGGACAGGAAGAAATGGAAACAGATGATCCACGGTGGCGACCCCTAGCGGGAGCAGCCGAAAGAAAAAGAACATGTTTAGTGAGATATGTCCCAAATGGTCATTGTACTCAATCTTTGGTCTGATCATTGCTGATTTTAAGGTTGTGATTACCTATTTAGACATTGAGAATGTTCCTTCATCAATTAGCTGGGCAAAATAAAAGGATTTTCTGACTACTGTTGTTATATAATGGTCAGAAAATAGGGAGCTATCAACCCAGTTACATAGGTCCTAACTACATTTTCATTTAGTAAAGGTATGTTGTCTAGAAAGTATGATGAGGCGAGGAGTTGTCTACCAAAAGTGATGATACTACCTTTTAGCATCTAGTTTGAGCCCATTTTTAGTGCACCAAGAGTTTATTAGAGTAAGTTCATTCTGAAGGGTTTTATGTGTCACTGGGTGAATAAACAACAACTCATAGTTTACAATTGTCTGCAAATTTTGCAAACCAGATGTCTTACATATTGACTTAAAGAGCTAAGAAGTAAATATCCAAAAGGAGAGGTCTCAGCACACAGCCCTGAGAGACCCTGATGGTTGCTTTCATAAGAAGCTGCTACTTCCACTATGTGGTCTTTGTCTTTCAGCTAGTTTGCTATCCATCTTACCACATTAGGTCAGTTTTTAAAGTGTTTAGCTTTTCTATGATGCTAGCATGGGGAATGGTGTCAGAGGCCTTAGCTAGGTCAGGATACACTGCATGCACTGCAAGGCCACAATTTACAGCCTCTGTTACCATTTCAAAAAGAAGCAGAGAAAGATGTACACAGGAGTGGGAGGGTACAATACCTATAGTGGCTGTGCACTTTGTGAAGCTCTCATGAATGCTGGAAATATCAGCACACAAAATGCTGCATATCTCAGTGACTTAGGGTATAGAAGAAATGCTGTATATCTTAGTACACCATATAGCAGGATGGCATAGAACAGCACATAGAAATAAACAGCTGTACACTAATGGCAAAAACAGCAGCATACTGCCTATATGCATGGACCTGTTTAATGCATATATTTGGTTGTAAAGATGTATGTAGGAGGACAGGAAAAGGAAGGAAGTCAGCAAACTGATGGACATACCAAAGGACTGCATATAGGAGAGTATAGACTGGGAAGGAATGCAGACTAAGTTTTTATATGGCTAAGATCTCCTTTTGTTTATATGAAGAGAAGAGAAGGGGGGCAATAATAGGAAATCAGCAAACAGGAATTAGGACAGTGTGCAGTGTCAATAAGAGGTGACCAATGTGGGCTATATGTCTATACACTATTTTCATAACTCCAGACTCTATCTACTGCTCAAACTATGGCTGAGCTATCATGGGCAAATGGGCTCCAACTACCTGCCAATGGAAGTTCACAAGCACTCCTCCATCAAAACATTACCAGCTCCACTATCCACTGCAGCTACAATCTTATCATGGGACAAAACATTGCCAATTAAATTATCCACCCCAGCTGCAATATCACTGGGGGAAATTGCAACATAGGTACCTACTGAGTTACTGAATCATCTGGGCATGAAGACAGGAGCCATAATTTGAAGAATGTCACAAGTAAACAAGTCCTATCAATAAAATGACTGTATATAATATTGGTCATCATATTTCAGTACAACTAACCCTGCCACTTATAGTCACATTTATAGTTCAGATCACTTTATGCTCATGCTAAAAGAGAAAGGGTCATATCACCAAATTATGACTGATTTAAGAGACAATGACAGAACAACATTTGTAATCTACAGTCCCTTAACTATGTCCTGTAACCTTAATTTGAAGTTCTTAACTATCTTTTATTTTGAAGAATGTCCTTGATTTTGCCTCGTATTTTTGGTCAGTATCTTGCAAAATCTGTGGTCTTACAGCAAGGGGCTGTTGATGATAGTCATCAAATAATGCCAGGCATTTGAGTTTCAGACTTCAATTCCCTCAAAATGCATGCTAATGCAAAGCCTGTTATTCTAGCAAATTTCTTAGAATATAAGATATTTAATTTCTATTCATAATTTTGGGCCTTTGACCGGAATTATTTTCCAAGTTTGTCCGTGATCATTGAGCTAAGTGATTGGAAGCTATACTTTCATTATATATCCCCTCTATTTAAGTAAACAGTCCTTCATAGATGTATAATCATTGTAAACACAGCAATGCACCAGGTAGCATGCTTCTGTTTATCCCCACCACATAAGAGCACCCTGCTGTACCCCATTATATATATATATATATATATATATATATATATATATATATATATATATATATATATTAATGATATATTACTATATTTTCCACCACAGCCTGCACATGACATGAACACAGCACATAATAGCCCACCTACTTTGTCTACATTTTGAAAGAAGGTCCTGCAGGGGATAATAACACATCTCTGCAGGTCAGTACATTAATTCACATTGGCACCTCTTTTATGTTTATTAGCGTCTGACTTTATTTATATATTTGCTTGTTTGTTAAACTGCGTTAGTCAAGTAGGTGGGAGGCCAAACACCTTTTTCACTTCAACTAAAAATGTCAATTGCATATGATAGAAATCCCTGTGCAGTACACTGACAACACTTCCCCAAAAAATGTAATTAAATTAAAATAACAAAAGCAAAGAACAAAAAATGTATGCAATGACAGACACGAAACATTTGAGTAGTTGTTGTCTAACCTTTGCCTCCTACCCACTGATATTCAGTGCTGTGGCATTGCAGGTCATCACAGTGATGTTTGGACTGCTAATATCTCCTAGTAATGCTCATTCCCCTGGTAAGCACTTCACTCAGGTCATACTAGGCATCAACTTTTCTAAAGAGACCAGGACAGTGGCATGTATATAATCAAGATGGCACCTTAATCTCTATTGTCTATACTATGGTTAAGACTAAACCAGTTTTTATTAGATAACTGGGCACTCCAAGCAGTATCAGAAACTAGCACTTGTTACTGGATATCTTGTTAGGTGATCAGACATCAACCTTCATGGTTTACCTTCTTGTTTTGGAAGAAACTGACAAGGAATGGTGTTGTGGGTTTGAAGATAAGCTAAGAAACCTTGCATCCCTCATCAATAATGTCCTAAGGGATACTGAGGAAGAAAAATTACAGATGGCACAAAACCCAGCAGGCATTTGGTCCTTAACAGCAAAAAATGCTTTCCTGGAAAACACAATAGCAATGACTATGGCTTAGATATGAGAAGTGCAAGATCATCTGCAAAAGCACCAGGTCACTATGCTTTGGTTGCAAGACCAACTGGTCAATACAGAAAATAGACAGCTGGAGGAGCTGAGAGAAGGCAGACAATCAGGCACCTTCATAACTTGACCGCAGTCTTTAACTTTGGCTCTGAACTTGCCTCAGTGATAGTGATTGAGAGAGACCTCAGAGTACTGAAACCTACTAAGCCCCTTGTTCATCAAGGTGGACTGTCATTAAATAGTTGAATTATGGAGACAAAATTTTGAACTTGGAAGTGGAAGGAAGACTGAAGAAATTAACAATGTTAAACTAGAAAGTGCATTTTTCCAAAAATATTCAGGTGATATCTCCATATTCTGGAAAGCTTTCATAAATTTCAGAAAGCTGTGCTTTCAGAACTCCATCCATACAATGCTGAAATATCCATCTGTATTGCAATTAAAAAATGTCTAAGAGAAAGTCTTTTAGCATCCTTGAAAAATGTCTTGTATTTCTACAGCAAAGTTTCCACTCAAGTGACCTAACAAAGTTAATTTTCTTTCAGGTAGAAAACTCAGTGATCAGTGTCACCTCACAAAATAGCCATTCTAAGGTTCCAATGTGCCCTGAAAGATTTTAACACGCTCTGTATAGAAACCATCCATGGTGCCAACAATCTGGACAGAGCTGACATTCTGGGTGAAAGCATGCAAAGCCCAGAGAAGCTGCCTAGAATGGAGGATAGAAGGATATTGTCATTCAAGCATGAAGCAGTGAAAGAAGAAAACCTTCATCCCATGGACACAAACAGTGTTGGAGGTTTTGGTGTCCCTGCTTGGGAACAGTGATACTGTAATGTGACAGATCATCATCCAGACAAAGCTTGCAACTACTCAGGTCTTCACAGAGCTGACTGATTTGTTGCATAACATTCATATCAGTGTCTCTGTGAGGAAATTTATTACAGGGACAATGTCACGATTGGACTTATGATGACTATGGGCATACAGTCCATTCATTTCCACCTCCATGTGGAGGTGTGAAATTGCCATTACCATTGCCCAGGCTGGCAGTGTTGTCTGTGGTCAATGTAGAATGCATAATGTGTGTGTGATGGTGTCTTCTTGGAATATATGGTCATCATCTACATCAGGAAGTATCCAATACTCTGACACCCTTCTTTGTGAGTGCCAATGACACCCAAATTTCACCAGTGGAACACTTCATCACTGGACTCTATCCAGATCACAGTCCAGCAATAGTAAGCCAGACCTGCCATAGGATGTCTGAGATCCTACCAATATAAATAGCCACAGTGGTCTCAGATCACACTTATGTAAGAGGCCCATACCACTTAACTGTACATATTTTCACAGAATGTCCAGATTTTTTACTCATATTTTTGTTTCGTGGAACTGGAAAGGCCACAGAAATACTTCTCTAAAAGAATCACAGGCCTAAAGCAGATGCCCTACACTGACCACCTTAAAAAACTCCAGCTATACTCTGTCGCATATCATCTACTCAGAGTCAATCTCTGCTTAACATACCAGGCCATGTCAAACCCAGAGCTGTTGGACATGCTACACTTAAAGAAATCCCAATCCCTCAGAGCCACATGCTCCAGGGATCTAAACCTTGTCATCACAATAAACAAAACATGCTGGAGGGATTGGTTCCTGACCCAGAGACTCCCCAGACTCTGGAATAAACTGTCCATACATATCAAGCAAAGCGCCTCTTTGGCCCTCTTCAAAAGGACCCTTGACAATTGTATGGGAGAATGGAAATTCACCCTGGGGGTCATGTCAGTCGCCCTGCTAGACAGGGGACCAGGGAAGTAAATAGTGTGGGAATAAATAGCCAGGGAATTGGTATGGCTAGGCTTGTATAGGCCCTAGAGCCGATAACCTAGTACCAACCTATGAACCTATGAATCTATGAAATTGCAATTTTCTATCAAATCACTGGTAAATCTTTGATGATTTAAGTCAGAAAATAATGACAGACATTTGCATTTTAGACTTCATACCCTTGAAAATTCATGCTAATGCAAAACCTGTTATTCTATCTACTTTTTAAGCTTGTAAGAGCAATATTTAAAAAAAAATTCTTATTTTTGGGCCTTTGTCCCCATTATTTATGGTTTGTCCAGATTTCTCACTCTAAGAAGTTGAGGGTTATGGTAAGAGCTCATCATCCCTGTCACAAAAGAATGTCATCCCTGATACATATTACCTTATGTGATCATTAGACCCTGTGTTTTCCTCCTATGACTTAGTCCCCCCACAAACTCAGATTGAGTAAACAGCCTGTGTAATTTTGTTCCTCATCACCAGTACACATGATGATCATGGTGACCCAGTTCACTATCAGTAATTTGTGGTGTATGTGGAGATGTAGAATGCACAGCATTACCTGACCATGGACTGACCTTCATAGCCTTCTATTAACACTGCATGCAAAATGCCTATTCTGTGTGACACTTCACTGTGACTGTGCTAGTCAAAGCCTATAGTTCATGATTACACATTACTACATTGCCTGTGCTGCCATGTATTGTGTCTGCTACTATCTATGGGATGTTGTATGGTTGCTGCTTGATCTTATTTGTCCTCACTGTTGTGACTGCACCTTCTGTGTCACTGATGTGTGCACCTTATTCTAGTATACCTGCCTTGCTTGTTTCTTTGTGATCATATGATATAATGTGTCGCATGAGACAGGTATCCTTCAGGCTGTGGCTATGTCATAATACAGTACCCCACCAAATGTATAAGGACAACAGAAGTGGGCTTTAAGATGGCTGAATACACTCTCAGTGTTGACTTCCTTTCTGTGTGCCTCTTCTATATATCACATTCTGTAGATGGCATGTTGTGCTTATATAAGTAATCTCATAGTCTACTGCACTTTAACTAACTAGTGTCCTTAAAATTCTTCACGTCTGCAGTTTCACCACCACCATGACACAACAGATAAATAATACATTTTGCCTAGTGTAAGTGAATTTCAAAACATTTGTTATATACTCCAAGGCCTTCTTTCACGTGTAGATTTTACACTGCACATTCTGTGAAAGTCTCACTATAAATTGCAAAATGTTTAACAGTATGCCAAGATTAGCATGCCATATCATTAAGATGTTTAAGGAGTTGGGCTGTGTGTCATTACTTCAATTAGGAGATTAGGATAAAGCAGTAGCTCTTTGAACTTATTCTTGTATAGATCCAGTTATTAAAACCCTTTTTCAGGCATGCTCTGAAAGAAAATGCTGTACATAAAGTTGCGTGCACTAATTGCTGCTGGAGTCCACCATAAAACTTGTTTTCACAAAACCGAGCATTTAAGACATAAATATCCTTAACAAAGAAAACTATTTCTTGAATTGTTGCAACAACACAGCAGACTTCTTCATACGCAGTGAGTTCCAAAGATGTCTGACTTGGGGGGTGTAAAGCAAGTCATTAAAAACACAAAAGCTAATTGCTGTTCTTTAAACATGAACAGTCTGGACTTGTAAAAATCATTAGAAGCTGATCTCACCTCCGCTACTTTCCTATTCAGTGAACACAGTAAAGCATTGTCGGTAGTCTTGGAAAATGTTACACAAAATCAAAAGACGTGTTTTTGAAAGACCTCTTAGCACCATCCAGAGTGACTAAGAAATTCTGCTTTACTTTGCCCTATTGCTCATAGTAAGCCATTAAATGTACATTTTTGAATACGTTTAAATACATTGTCTTCCTGCATTCCTTCTTATTTTGGTGCACCACCACAGGCAGCCATAAAAAGCAAGGAAGGGGATATTTGCATACCACAACGAATTAAATCTCTGTAACTATCATTATTTCTTTCTGAATGTATATTAGTCAGATGTGAATCAAGAAGAAATACTCCTAGAATGTCAGGAAGTTATTAATTAGTAAAACATTATAAAATGTAATGTGACTGCAAGAGAGAACAGAAAGGAGGATATCTGTTTAAATTTAGTTACATCTGTCACTAGTTTAGTTAGCTTTAATTTTAAGTTTTACTTTACTGCTAAAATGCTACATATGTATGCAGCTATCTATCTATCTATCTATCTATCTATCTATCTATCTATCTATCTATCTATCTATCTATCTGTCTATCTTACTCTCTCTTTGTGTATCTTTAGCTGAATCATGGTTTTGAGAAATAAGAATATTGAAAGTCTGTGCTTTCCCATAATTATTATCACTTTGTTATTAGATGATACAAACAACAAACTGTATAGATCTTTTTCGCTAAAACTCTTTTAGGTTCATAGGTTCATAGGTAGATACTAGGCTATCTGCCCTAGGGCATTTATAAGCCTAGCCAGAGTGTATTTGGCTTCCGCTTCCCTATTAGATTAGCCTACTGTGCCTCAGTAAAGTAGGTCACAGAAGGTACCCTTTTAAGATTGGTTTGCTGTGCCTCTGTCTAGCAGGGACACAGAAGAGATCCCAGGGGTGAATTTGCAATTTCCCATCCACGCGTCTAGATTTCACTTGAAGAGGGTCAGCGAGGGGCTATGTCGAACATGAATTGGGATTCTATTCCAGAGTGAGGGGAACCTCTGGGAAATGAATCTGTCCCTCCAGCATGTCCTATTTATTTTTGTGCTGAGGTTTAGGTCCCTGGAGCATGTAGCTCTAAGGGAGTTGGATTTTTTGAGGCAGAGCATGTCCATTAATTCTGGGTTTGACATGGCTTTGTACGTCAGGCATAAATTGCCTCTGAGTAGGCGGAAAGCAACTGAGTAGAGCTGGAGTTTCTTTAGTCGAGTTCCATAGGACATCTGTTTGTAGCCCATGATCCTCCTGGTGAGGTACTTTTGGGGTCTCTCCAGTTGCTGCAGGTGTCGGGTAAGGTACATCCCAAAGGGGGCATTGTATTCAATTATGGGCCTGATGAGTGACGAGTAGAGGGACACAATGACTTCTCTTGATCTAGATGCCAACCCTTTCGTGATAAGGTGGGCTATATAGAAGGTCTTTCTAACCACTTTGGCAACGTGATTATCAAAGGAGAGATTACTATCTACATTGGTCCCCAAATCTCTAATTACTTCTTCCGTACTTAATGGATTACCACCTGTGTGGTAATTTGTGGGGACCTTGTTTTTCCCAAAGGGGATGACTATGCACTTTTTAGCATTTAGCTTGAGGCCGTGGCTCTGGCACCAAGCATCCATCTCTGTGAGACCCTTTTGGAGGATGCTTGTGTCAGCTGGAGATTCGATTATGGCCCCCAGTTTGCAGGCATCTGCGAACTTTGTCAGCCATAATCCCCCCATGTTAGCCTGAACCTCAGAGAAGTATATATCGAACAAGAGAGGTCCCAGAACTGAGCCCTGTGGGATGCCACTTGTAACTGGTTTGGATTCGGACATGGCACCTGCGATTCTGACCATGTGGGTTCTATTTCTGAGCCAGTTTGCAACCCATCTTGTGATATAGGGGTTGATATTTAAGCTGGTAAGCTTATTTATGACACCCGAGTGGGGTATTGTGTCAAAGGCTTTTGCGAGGTCCAGATATTCTTCGAATATCAGGCAGTAACAGTCAATAGTATGAGTATCTTTTTGAATGAGTAAATGAACAAGGTTAACATTTTACTTTTCAAGGAAACAACATAAATACAAAAAACAACATAAATATATACAAAGGTGGCATAAAACATTAAGTACTAATCTCTATTCTACATATCATATTCTATTAAAATATGTAAAAAAAATCACTAAAATATATGGTTCTACTGCAATGAATCCAGTACAGAGACGGACACTAACATTCATCTGTTTATCCATCCATGCTTACAAATCATATACAAATTCAACAGCAACCTTGCAAACAACCAGTACAGCTCACTGAGTTTACTAATCAAGTAAGGAGCAGAAGTAGATTGACAGGCCTTTCATCTATATCACCTACACAACCCTCACTAACACACATAAGAGTGAATTTAGATTAAAAATCAGCCAACTGCATATCATTGGGAGGTGGGAAGATACTGATGTACCTACTGAAAATCCTTGTGAACACAGGAAAGTTATGCAAACTCCACACTAGAAGGTATCATAGCTGAGAATCGTATATGGAGTCCTACATTTACATAGTAGTAAATGGCTTACTACAAAAGACAGTAGAGGCCCATTTACTGCCAGTTGTGTCATTTTAGTATAATATCTATATCTGTTTATTTTATACTTCAGAAATATTTCTGTAAAATTATACACATTTTATTTTATGCAGAAGTTGATTTAAACCACTTTACGTAATGGGCATCTCCATAAGGAAGTCAGTTGTACAGAACAAATAATAAAGAGGAACATGTGTGTGTATGATTTTGTGTGTGTGTGTGTGTGTGTGTGTGTGTGTGTGTGTGTGTGTGTGTGTGTGTGTGTGTGCGTGTGTGTGTGTGTGTGTGTTTATGTACAGGCTCATTCATATGTATCAAAAATTTGGAAACTCACCTTGTTCATTCCTATTTTACCAACTAAATTTAATCAACAAAACAGCTGACCGACATAGAAGTGTAAGATCTTAGTACAGTGGGAAAGGGATTATGTCCTTTGCCCCTATTGTGTGATGTCAGAGTTGGAATGCATAATTAGCAGAGTTCACAGAGTGCAGAGGGAATTATACCCTTGCAAAATTTCAAGATTTTGATTTAAATGTCTCAGGATTATGTCCCAAAGTATGCACTCTTTTCTGTTGAAAAGTTTTCATCTATGATATATAAGTCAAATTTATGTTTGTTAAATTGACTTATGCCTATATATATATATATATATATATATATATATATATATATATATATATATATATATATATATATATATAGATCTACTTCATTTGCCCTAACTTCCGATTGACCGACACCCATTTGCCCGAAATTTCATTTGACCGACACTTCATTGACTAACAAGTATTATTGGCAAGCAAATGGGATATGCCCCCTTCCCCACTGTAGTGCGATCCAGGGATCTAAACCATGAAACTGATGACATTTTTTTTTTGTATGGACAGGCACCGACTCTGAACTGAATGCTTTCCTCTACTGCATGAAGAACGGCATCTTGTTCTTCTCATTTACCATCTCAGACACAGGTCATCAAGTACAATTCCTTTACTTGGACCTCACACTAGACCCCCAGGCTAAGACCTTCAGGTCCACCCTCCACAGGAAACCCACATTCAGAAACAATTATCTTGACTATCACAGACAGCACCCCTACTTCATGAAGTATAACAACGTGAAGGGGCAATGCATAAGGCTGAGTCAAATTGTGAGTGAAGATTATTCTTTTCATGTTGAATGCCTTCACCTCAGAGATCTTTTCTGGGAAAGGCACTATCCAGAAGATCTCATTTCCATGTTAATGGTGGAAGTGATGGCTCTTAGGGACACTACATAACTGCCCATCCTCAAACACAGCTTCACCACCAAAAGAGCATCACCCAGGAGACCAAACCTTAAGGTTCCTCCTCCATCTCCCTGGACACCTCCAGCATAAGAGACATTTTCCCTAAAAACTGGCCTGTTCTCACACAACATCTTAGCTCACTCCATTCCTGGGAAACAAGCACAGTTTCAGTTACAAACACACAAAGTCCTTCAAGGCCACTTTTGAATCAGAGAAGAGATTCCAGACACATACCTCCGGCACACCTCCAGGCATGCACTACTGTGGCCCTTGCCATTGGTGCGACTACTTCATCCCCACCCCTAAGATGCAGCTTCAATCTCACAATAATTTGGACCACATCAGGGACCACCTGAACTATAAAACCTCTAATGAGGTTTAGCTTGCAATATGCTACCAGTGCAGAGCATATTATATCAGAAAAAACACCAAGAAACTGAGAATTAGAATCAAAAAACACATTCAGACCATTTGCAACCTAGACCTTCAAAACACACTGGCCAGTTATAGTCGCAATTGTCCTCATTTCAACTCTAGAAGAGGTCACTGACCCCTTCTGCAACCCAGACTTCCTTCTGTTAGTGAAAGAACTGCGTGGCAAGTCCTGATAAAAGCAGACTCACCTAAATGAATGGGCTAAATGAAAACCATATAAAAAGCATCCTTAAATGACAAAGGTAGAATTAAGTCTACCCCCCTTCTGCTTGCAAACTTACACATACGCTTTTTATCTCATAGCTAACCAGTACTCTGCATTTTTCTGATAAAGTTCGACCAACACCACATTAACAAATGATATATCTATATATATATATATATATATATATATATATATATATATATATATATATATATACACACACACACACACACACACACACACACACACACACACACACACACACACGTATATGGGGTTCCTATCAGAAGACCAAAGACGCATTTTGACAAATGCATCTTGGTCGAACTTCAAATGTTGAAAATGCAAAATGACAAAGTGGCATAAAAGCGAATTCTTTCCCTGGGAAAAAAGTCACTTGGCCGCTTCTGTCACTTTGCCATTTTCGGCACTGTAGTGCGATTTCGGAGTTGGTATATTTAAGTAGGGGGGTGAAGCCCTCCACTTTATGTAATGTTTGAATGTGTGTTTTTTTTTTGGGAACAGCGATTTTTTTTCCCAGTGAAAAAAAATTGCTGTTCTGGTAGGTTGATGTGTTGTGAATTCGAAATTTTGAGTTCGATATAACAACGTTTGATCATTTGATCATTCGTTGTTATAATATAGACCCAGTATATATATATATATATATATATATATATATATATATATATATATATATATATATATATATATATATGTACATTTATATATAGGTCTAAGTGTAAATTTCTAACTTTCAAAATGTCGACTTTCTTATGGTCGAGACCATAAAATCAAAGTTTTGAAACTTTAAAATTCAAAGAAAAATAAAATAAAAACAAAAAAATAATAATTTTTACATTTTTGCAAGAGGGCAAGTACCCCTGCACCCCTCAACCCCTCAACCCCTCTGCTAATTAAATATACTAACTCTGAAATCGCCCTACAGAGAGGAAAATGTTGATCATACCGATCCACTCTGTACTGTGATCTCCATTTAAACAACAGTTTGAAATTTCAAAACATTGACCTTATTGTCTTGGCCATAAGAAAGTTGACATTTTGAAAGTTTGAAATTTAGAAGTACACCTATATATATATATATATATATATATATATATATATATATATATATATATATATATGAAGAAAGAGAGGTTCCATTCAACCCATCAACAAGTTGACTTGTTTAACTTCCAAAAAGCCAGTACAGCTGATCATAAATTAGCAGATCAAATGTTCTAGACTTTTTGCTGAACAAGATTGCTGTACTGTGAGGATTGGGGAATTTTAGTATATATATAATTAGCAGGGGGTGTGGAGTGAAGTGATTCCTGACCCCTGCAAAATGTAGGCTTGTTTTTTGTTTGAATCTATGAGTGTGTGACAGGAGTTAAATGTTTTGATACTTTGGCCATTTATATATTTAAACGTACAGGTTCTGTGTAACTCATCATACATTCACTGCACTGAACTTGTGGGAAAGAAGCTTGTTTTGTCAAACACCCTGTTCATCATAGGATGTTGCCATTTCCTTGAATAATCACTTAACAGACACATTTCCTGGCCATTGGTGGTTCTATAGTGAGGCCCCTGGCAGGAGAATGGACCAACTAGTGCAGTAAAAAGAAAAATAAAGTAATGATGTAGGAAGAAGCTCAGATGCAATAAAAGTAGCTGAATAAAGTGCATTTTTTAAGTAAGTGGGAAGGAAGGAAACAGAAGATAATTCATGTTTAAGGGAATAAGGGGGTGGTCCTTCCCAGCTAATCTCTCATACTCAGTAGAATGAGCTAAAGAGATGAGACTGGGAGGAGTGTCCAAAATCAGATTTGTAGTAGTGATGGGCGACTCCAAAGCCGACAAGTTTATGAGTACAACAGAAGTAGGATGGGTAAAATCAAATGCAGACAGAGATAGCAATTGTCAGGCAGAGAACAACAAGTCAATCAAACACTACAGCTAAAAATGCCTCCAAATATTTCTAGTTAAATGAGGAATGCTATTTCTCAGCTCCTCCGACTAATTAAATGGATGTTATTCTCTGTCTGCAAAGGAATTCTTTTCTAACTGACCCTAGTCAAGACTTCTTAAAACTCCAACAGAACAAAAAACTTAAAAAACAAAAACAAAATGCAATATAAAAGATAAATAGAAGTAACCAAACCTTAAAGGAAAAACTTCAATTCAAAATCAAATGCAGACAGACATCAGCATTAGAAAGGGCAGAGAACAAGTCAAACTAAGCAAATTTGATATATATATATAGATATATATATATATATATATAGGTAGGTACTAGGCTATCGGCCTAAGGGCCTAAGTAAGCCTAGCCAACAAAGTTCCCTGGCTTACGCCAACCCAAAAAAGTTAATTTTCTGTGTCCCTGTCGAGCAGAGCCACAGAAGTGATCCCCGGGGTGTATTTCCTATTTCCCATCCACTCATAAAGATTTTTCTTGAAGAGTGCTAATGAGGAACCTTGCTTGACATAGGTGGGTAGCTTGTTCCAGAGTATGGGAAGTCTCTGGGACAGGAATCTATCCCTGCAGCATGTCCTGTTTATTGTGATGACAAGGTTTAGGTCCTTAGAGCGTGTAGCTTGGGAGGATTGGGATTTCATTAGGTGTAGCATGTCCAACAACTCTGGGTTTAACATAGCTTTATATGCTAGGCAAATATATCCTTGGAGTAGGCGATATGCTACCAAGTAAAGCTGGAGTTTTTTGAGATGGTCAGTGTAGGGCATTTGTTTGAGGCCAGTAATCTTCTTTGTGAGGTACTTCTGTGGCCTTTCTAGCTGCTGCAGATATCTTGTGAGGTACATTCCAAAAGAGGAGTTGTACTCTATAATGAGTCTAATGAGTGTTGAGTAGAGGGGTACAATGACAACTTTTTTTTCCTGGATGAGAGCCCTTTTGTGATGAGGTGTGCCACATAAAAGGATTTTCTGACTACTGTGGCAATGTGATTATCAAAGGAGAGACTACTGTCCACCTGGGTCCCAAGATCTCTTATCACACATTCAGTGTTAAAAAGACTGCCGCCATGTGGTAGTTCATGGGTACTGAGTTTTTACCAAAGGGGATAACAATTCACTTTTTGGCATTGAGCTTGAGGCCATGGCTCTGACACCAGGCATCTGTCTCAGCGAGGCCCTTCTGTACTCGACTTTAGCTCCTAGTTTGCAGTCATCTGAGAACTTCATTAGCCAGAGGCCTTCTTTGTTAGCCTGTACTTCAGAGAAGTAGATACCAAACAGGCGAGGTCCCAGGACTGAACCTTGTGGTACTCCACTTTTCACTGATTTGAAGTCAGATTTGGAGTCTGCAACTTTTACAGTGTGGGTTCAGTCAGTGAGCCAGTTGGCAACCCATCTTATGACATACGGATTTATACCTAGTTTAGTGAGTTTAGCTATATTTCCAGAATGGGGGATGGTGTTGAAAGTCTTGGCGAGGTCAAGATAGGGTATGTGAACCACCTTACCGTCATCCACGGCATATCAATATGTAGCAGTTGTAATTGCTTGATGCTCACAGAAAATGAGCCATTTTTATAAATCATCACAATCTATCTGTGAGAGATGAAAATGTAAATCCTCAGCTAAGATGGGGCCATTCCTCTCAGATATGAAACAGTCTGTAGGCACTGCATTCACCTTTACGTCTTTCTACACAAATGCTTGGAAAATTATCATAAATTGATGCAATGAAAAAGTCATTGCCTAAACCTTCAAGTTCAAATAAGAATATGACACAGTGGAAATCAAACATCACAACTACTACCATACCTGTAGTTGAGATTCAGTAGAAAAAACTCCCTCCGACCAGTACACATAAATTCTCTACTAATAAAAATGTACTGGTGTTGGGTGTCAGGTACTCAGACTCTACTATCACATGACTGGACAAAACAGGGTGATGGAGAGTTGTCATTCATATGCCAAGAGCTCTGATGTTGCAAGGGGCCTCCAGACCCTCAAGCCAAGATGTATGACTAAGACATGATGGTGGTGGTCCATGTGGATACATACAACCTGGCACACAGAATGCTGAAGGATATGCAGAGATAAATTTGTGAACTGTGTGTGCATGTTAAGCATGCAGGAAAGAGTCTGGTATTAAGATGACTCCTTCCTTCTCCAAGAATGATGGCGAAGTACATAGAAAAGGTGATTGGTTTAAAAATCTTGCTGAATATATGGTGTCATTCTAGGGTGGGTTATAGTATGTGTCAGCTTGAGATGAACTGTTGTACAGCCCTAACTTTTTTGCCAAAGAAGGCTTGTACCTTTCATCCCAGGCATTCTGCATGACAGATAGATGCCATACTGCCCAACATCCAGCTAATATAATATATTTCCCACTCCCACCCCCCCCAAAAAAAAAAAAAAAAAAAAACAAATCAAGAACTAGATAATATCAAGGTAGCACTGAGTCTAAATATCAAATTTGCTGACATCGAGGCCCCATTTAATTGTAGCATATCCATGTGTGAATTATTACTGAAAAGTGGTTTAAAAGTGCAGAAAGCTCTTCCTTAGTACCTTGGTTTTGTGCCTGCCATGATTTTAAACCAATGAGAAATGTGCTGGAGTATCCATATTTGTTGCTGTCACATTACCTTGAGGCAGATACTCAAGTTTTGAGAAGTAGGGGACGTTGCTGAATACCCTGGCCAAATTTCTTCTAGTAGCATAAATACCACTTCAGGTCTCCCCTGAAAACAGGCTACTAGCCTAGTGGGAATAACCAATTCAACAAAAGATAAATAAAATAAACAAATATCTAACTAACTAACTAACTAACTAACTAACTTACTAACTGACTGACTAACTAGACAGAGCCCACAAACTGAACTTATTGAGATATAAATCACACTAAATAAAATCAACTATCAGATTACAGCATGTTTTGGGACTCCCTCAATGTCCCCTGGAAACCATGTATGATTCTTACATGTATTGGATGAATTTCAATTACACAGTAACCCCAGCATCCTGGGACACTTTAACAAGGTATAAAGAAACGGGGATGCCCTATACCTTAAATGAAAATTATGCCCAAAAATTCCTTTATTTCATAAAAAGAACTCCCTTGACCAAATGCATATTCTTGACCTGGTCATTACAAATATAACATCTATATTAATTGTCTCATGAGTATGCCTTTCCCCAGTTAAGTCTGACCACAAACTGGTAACCTTCTCTTTCAAATTCCCCAAACCATCAGATGTAAATATCAGAGTATTCAAGGACTTCATATGTATTAACCTGCAATTATATGATGACATCTGAATACTGAAGTATATCTATAAACTACAAAATGTTGACAAAGCTAGAAGTTATGCAAATAAATGCTATACTCACCTAGACAATTGTATTAACCTACCAGCACCAAACAAAATAGGAAGTTTAAGAGCAAACCAGCTGGGTGGTCCACACGGATAAATAAGCAATACAAGAAAAAAAAAACTCTTAAAATATACATCAGAAATAAACCCACTCAAATCAAAGGGACATTCAAAAAATACTGAATGTACTGATGCCAAAAGGAAAACAAAGGCATTGCATAAACTTAGATTAACATTGAAAGCTAAGAATAACTACAAGTCCTTTTTTATTTATGTCAGAAAATTAAGACGTGACACCCAACTTTGCTCTGAATGTATTCAGAATGTCATCACCCCTCAGATGAAGTAGATATCATAATTGCATTAGTTGACAAATTAGTGCAAATTTTAGCCCAGTGAGAAGTATATAAAGCCCACTTATTCCAAAGGATCTCAAATCTCTTGTTGTCACAAAAGAACACTTACTTCAAAAACAAAGAAATATATTCTCCACATGACCTGCTAACATACCAAGCTGACGGCTAAGCAGCATTAAGCATTAATGGTGGACACCCCCCCCCCCCGCCACAGCTATTCAGTCTGTGTTTAGCAACTGGCTTTGTCTATGAGATATGACACACAGAAGCTGTGATTCTACTCCTAAAGGGTGGCCTCACCACAGACCTCAGAAAATCCAGGCCCATTAGCCCGATGAGCCTCATCAGCAAAGAGCATGAAAGGAGTTATAACTGATCTGGTAAATTATGATAGTAAAAATCTTATAAGACTTGACCCCATCATTTTGGCTTTCATAAGGGTAGGTCCTGTCTAATGAATCTAGTGAATATCTTTGAGATAATAAAACAAGCCATGGACAGCGTCATGTTGTCCACACAGCATATCTTGACAGCTCCAAGATATTTGATGTCATACCACATGCCAACATAATTAACTAATTAAATGTGCTCCAAATTGTTTCTTGTGTAAGTTGGTGGATAGCAAATAGGTTGAGGGAAGAACCCATTAATTGAGGGTGTCATGTGCAGCCTTAGAGAGCATGAATACATACATATGGATATAAAACTGAAAAGATAAAGTATAGACAAGATGGCATCTAATAGCTTTTCACCAGAAGATACAGTCTATCAGAACAGATGGATTGAGGTTGCAAATCCTGATAGACCAAGTTAGTGAAAAAAAGAAGGACTTGATAGAAGTAATAAAACATTTAAACAATGAACTTCAGCCAACTCTTTCAAATTCTCAATGTACTGAAATAGATCAACAAGCTGTGGAGGATTTTCAACAGAAGGAAAGAGAGTTGAATGAATGTAAGAAAAAAGAAGTTACAGAGGAAAACTAAAGATTATAAAACTGTAGTTTTTCCTGGCAAAGACCAAGTCAGATCAAGGGCCATTCCCAATTTCATCAAAATTCCATGTCAAGAGGTAAAAGTTCATTGGAAAGGGATTCCCTGACTTCTTCTACTGGGAGAGTGCCACATATGGTGAATTGTTGTTAATGACAATGAAGAACAACCCCAACAGTTATCTTCAGAAATAAAAATCTGCACAGTAATGTGTAATAGCACCAGTGATCCATACATACAGGAGATGTATAACATCATTATCCACTATTCCATATAACATGATTAGGGCTGAGCTAAAATGTTTAAGGAAATGGTGTAGGGAGTGTAGCCTCTATGAGCTTCAGAGGAAGAAAAAAATCAAATGAACAATAGCAATGTTATCTGCTTATATCATTAATGTCTGTAATTTCTTTGAACAAAATTTTGATTGATGATGAGCATGATGACTTCAGCATAATTTGATAAACACTGACACCGATGACCGCATAAGGAGTCATTTAAGTAAATGATTAAAATTTTACCTACTGTGATATCCAGGTGGGTTGACATACTGTGGCCATTTTTAAGTTTATAAAAAGTGTATTTGAAAGTATTATAAAGTGTTACAGTTACATGTGCTGAGCAATCAGAAAATATAGCATATATATATATATATATATATATATATATATATATATATATATATATATATATATATATATATTGTATTTAAATGAAAATGATGACATTTTTGATCTTTCGATGTACTATAAAGTTTTAGTAGGAATACATGTGATGTAGTAGCAGTGCATGAACAAAGTACTAATAAACTCATAGGTGATTTTACCAATATAAAACAGTTAGGGAGTTTTGCAAGTAGTAGGTTTATACCAAATATTGATGATGCCACAATAAATGTATTTTATAAAGTCATTTTAAGGGCATTTACTGAATTTCAGAATAGTATGAAGTGGAGTAGGAAATTCAATTTAACTAAGGAGGAATAGAAATCATTAAAGTAATTACAACTTAATCAAAATGCAGTAAAGAACAGACAGATGCATGTTTAAATGCAGTAATTATGAATGGAGAAATATAAGAAAAAATGTGTATGGATCTATGGAACAAAATAAAAGAATAAAGAAAATTAGATGGTAATCCAGTTGATAATTTACATAAGAAATATGAAGACATTTTACTTTAAGGGAGTTAGGTTATATTTTTAAATATAAAGCAATTTAAGAATCTTAAGTAGAACTTTTTTTTAAATACCAGCATTTTATAATATTCCCTAAAACACAAAAATATGGAAAATCCTGCAGGCAGGCCAGTATTTGCAGTTATAGCTGGTTCTTTGGACCCACTATGGGAATATTTAGATGAGCATTTATATGTCAATGACAAACAATTAAAAAATAATATGGTAGTGTTAGACATCACAATGGATTGAAGACTTTCTAATTGTTTTAGTTGACTATATCTATATCTATATATCTATATCTATATCTATATCTATATCTATATCTATATCTATATCTATATCTGTATCTATGTCTGTATCTATATCTATCTATATATCTATCTATAGCTATCTATCTATCTATCTATCTATCTATCTATCTATCTATCTATCTATCTATATATTGGTCCTGTGTTTTGTCAAAATGGTTACTCGTCAGCAGTTGTTATTTGGTGAATATGTGCAGATGGTAAACAGGCAGAGGAAGGCACATTCAAAAATCTCCATGTTGGTAAATATTTCCTTTCCCTCTTTTCCTAGGGATTGTGTAATCTCAGAATTAATATATATAATTAGCAGGGCATGTGGGAGAACAGCGGGTCTTGCCTCCTTGCATGAAATTATATTATTTTTTTTTTTTTGTGAACACTGCATGCACCAAGGTTCTTTACCAGTGCATGCATGATAATGTGTTAACAATTCTTTATTGACCTTTTGAGGTTGATGTTTTTGAGGTTGATGCATGGACTAGTCAACTAAAGTAAATAGACCTATATCTATATCTAGCTGTCTATAAATAGATATGGAATAATATCTATATCTATATCTATATATCTAGCCATCTATTCTGTTTGGGAATTATTATAATTTACTGATTTGTGGTATTGCCATTGAGTTATCATATGCAAAACAATTTATGGGAAATTTGAATGAGAAAGCATCTACCCATAACCATCAGAATAATGAAACTTAGTATCATACTGCTATGTTGTGGATGATTTCATTTTTATTATGAAAGGTGATGTACAAGTTCCAAATTTTCAAAAACTGATTTAATAATAAATATAATCTAAAGATTAAATTTCAGATAACTCAAAAAGTAGCAAATGCTTGAATTTGGATTTGTTAGTGGAAAATTATAGGATGTATACTATAAACTTTCTCAATGAGCATTGCTAATACACATTCTCTAACTTCCCTGTTGTTCCTTCTCCGCATACTTACTCACTACCAGCACTGCAATTTTAACTTGTTCTGCAGTTCCAGAAAAAAGTAATATTATACATATAAAGGTGGCATTTTCTTTCTGCCATATGTAGTTTGCTATATCTAGCAAGCCTCATTGATATTTGCCATACAGAAATTTGAGCCTTGGGGTATTTATCATACAGAGAAGGGAACGTATGCTAGCAGTTAGGTCATAGTTTTTCCCCTGTCTACTCTATGTTCTTTGATGATCAGCTTAGGTAGTATTGTCATAAGAATTCTGCTATGGAGTGGAGGCAACTACCTCTTTTCCTACAAGAAATGGGTACAAGCTTGTTCCCCTTCATCTAGGTCATCAGCTATAAAGGGCAACTCATGTGGGTAACTTCCATCCACCAAGAATGCTAACAGTTCCACTTTTTTTTCCTCAGATGTAACTTTACCTATTTTTTCCCTTAGAGCATGACTTTGTTCTGACTGTTTTTTTTTTTTTTTTTACTGTGTATGGAGTTTAGAGACGTTTAACACTGTTTAGATTATTCTTCTTTCTTATTTTCTGTTCTATTTCTCTTAATGTATTCCTAACAAGGGGTCTTCCTCTGTCATATGTGGCTTGTTGTATCAGTTTAACTGCTGGACCCTTCTGGTAAAACTCAAACACCCTATAACTTCCTATGCTGACTGCATACAGTACTTTAACAAGAGTCTTTTAATAAGACTCAATAGCAAATTTATCTAACTCTTTCACCCTGAGCTGAATCTTGTCTTCTTTGTTTCTTCAAGTAATGAATTATTTTCTTTGCTGTAAGTTAGTACTTCGACTAAAATATCTGGCATTTTCCAATCATGTCTTCCATAGATCTTAAAACGTAGGGAAATATTGGCCATTAAATACATTATCATACAACATAAGCACCAAGTCTACTGCTTATGAAACTTTAGTTAAGAGATTTTGCATTTTAACTTGTGTCACAGGGTAGGCCCTCTTGTGGCCTTATGCACATATCATTTACTAGCAATTTTATACTTTCAAATATGTAGTGAATTAACCAGTACAATCATACTCATGAGTCCAACAATCCTGCCAATTCCTACTACATATCTACCAGTTAACATTTTTCCATTATTACACTGCATTGCTATAATCCAAGGCATGAACGGGTGTTAATCTGTGATGGCACATCATTCATGAAAGATGACCACATTTTGGTCCATCCATAGCTATTCTTCTTTCCTCCTGAGTGATAATGAGTCTTTCCATTCATTTATCACATGCTGTACACATCTTCTAAAGGACTGCAATGGATTTTATTAAGGCTACAAACATTTCATCCATATTTTTCCATAACTAAATACTCTCAGTCAGTATACACAAGTTCTGATCGTACTACAGAGTCAGCTAGACCAGAGGGAATCAACAGGCTCTTTGACGCAGTACAGCTTCCTTGCAATTTGATTCTCTGCAAACTGATTCCGGTGAGGACAATTACTCAAACAAGCGAGTAGATTTTGAGAAAAAAGACATATAAAAAGCCTGCAGTTTTTGCCCAATGAAAATATCAATTTAGTATTGTTCTGTCTGTAAAAAAGGAGCCATGAGAAGCAGTTTTCCAGTTTGAAACTCATGCTTATTTACAATAAATACAGTTAAAAAAAAGATAAGAATGTAGTTCATACCAACATAGTGGGCCTTAGTGTGAGAAGATGACAAAGGGTGAGAGGGTGGCATAATGGTTAAAGTGTTCCCATTATAGGCACAAGTTACAGGGTTTGATTCTTACATGGGGCAACTGTCTAGGCTTAAAATGGCCCATAAGGTCAGCTAGCCTACTACTAATCTATGACCCTGTAATCTGTAAACATTAGGACTCTGATACAACTTACTATGAGGGAAAGGTTAGTTTGCTTTTGATTTCTTGTATTTTGTATTACTTTATTGCCTTCTTCTATTTTGTATACTATAATTTTCTTTACACTGTGTTTTACTTGTATTTTGCTTTGAATTGAAAATTAAAACTTGGAAAGAGACCACACCTGTGTCTCTTGTGAGTCACACATTAGAACAGGTCAATTTAGGAGTCACACATAAGTCCAAACAAGTCAGTTAAGTTAATTATCTGTGAACTGTGGGGCAGAGCTAGGAACTAAACCTATTTAAGTGGTAAAATAAAATATTTCAAAGCTTTACTAGAAAAGCTCACCAAGACTCAGACACAACTTGCTCTGAGGGAAAGGTTAGCTTACTTTTGATTTCTTGTATTTTGTATTACTTTACTGCTTTCTTCTATTTTTCATACTGTGATTTGTTTTCTATACATTGTGTTTGACTTGTATTCTGCTTCAAACTGCATATTGAAACTTGGAAAGAGACCACAGCTTTGTCTCTTGTGAGTCACCCATTAGATCAGGTCAATTATGAAGTCACACAAAAGTCAGAACAAGACAGTTAAGGTTAATTATCTGTGAAATGAGGGTGGAGCTATGAATTAAACCTTCTATTTAACGAGTAAAATAAAACATTTCAAAGCTTTACAGGAAAAGCTAATTAAAACTCTGAAATAACTTGCTGTGAGGGAAAGGTTAGCTTGCTTTTGATTTCTAATATTTTGTATTAATTCATTGCCTTCTTCTATTTGTATACTGTGATTTGTCTTCTTTGCATCATGTTTTCTTGTATTCTGCTTTGAATTGCATATTAAAACTTGGAAAGAGACAATGGTTGTATCTCTTGTGAGTCACACATTAGAACAGTTCAATTAAGAAGTCACACAGAAGTCAGAACAAGGCAGTTAAGGTTAATTATCTGTGAACTGAGGGGTGGAGCTAGGAACTAAACCTTCTATTTAATGGGTAAAATAAAACAATTTAAAGCTTTACTGGAAAAGCTTACTAAGACTGAAAACTTGCTGCGAGGGAAAGGTTAGTTAGCTTTTGATTTCTTGTATTTTGTATTACTTTAGTGCCTTCTTCTATTTTGCATGCTGTGATATTTTTCTTTACGTTGTGTTTTCCTTGTGTTCTGCTTTGAATTGTGCATTAAAACTTGGAAAGAGACCACAACTGTGTCTCTTGTGAGTCACACAGAATTTTTTACACCCTCACAGCCTATTGATGTTGTGTTCTTAAACACAACCATCTTTCTAGTTGTCTGCCTCTTATGTTAATTTGACCACATAGCTCCTTCCCTCTCCCCTTTCATGGCTGTTGTGAGTAAGCAGAAAATTATCATTTTGTGAAATCATTCCCCTTCAACTATTTAAATTTATTGGCCTTCCCACTGTATTCCATAGAGAAAGAAAACAAAAGTGCCTACCATATTTCAGTCTATCTTCCTCTTTTAAAATTAGTGTCTCTCCACTTGGACAGCTGAAACTTTAGTTAACCCCTTCTTCATATCTAATTGTTTAGTGCACACTGCATTGTTTATAATATCAACTCATGTTTTCACCTTACCTTTAAACAGCTATTGCAAGACCAACAGTTATTGGAAAGCCACATTCTGCCTCTCAGTAATCATCTTGGGATTAGTGCTTCTTTTTTCTCCTGGTGAAGAGGAGTGCAGCTATATTATTTTCTGGAAACTGCTGAGCACCAAAAAAGCCTAATAGCATCTTTATAGATGACAGCTTGGAATGTATGCTTATATTCTGTTCCCGGTGAGAGAAGGAACACAGTGCATTGATTCTTGACAGTTTCTGGTTGGACAGTGAGTGTCTGCGCTTAATGTTCCTGGCTGGTCTGGTTGTTATTCAAGGCATCTACTAGGAAAAGGTTACAGTTAGCCTACAGACCCTTGCATCATCTGGGATAATTCTGTGGATCACCAAACAGGCTGTGGCCTGTTTCTTGTCTTGGGATTGGTGCTAACAGTTTGCTTCTGGTGAGAAAAGAAGTAAAGGACCATTGAATCCCATAAGAGGGAAGCTGTGATGAGACCAGCACTAGTAGTAGCCAAGCAGTAGCCATTCATGTGACTCCCCTCTTTTCATCATTCTTGACATGCTAATTCTTTGTTCTCTTTTCTAACTTCAGAATATCTGCCTAAATACTTCATTCTTAAATTTTCAAGGTCTATGTATTAGTTTCCCCTCAAGTATTTGGCCGTGCCCTGTACAGACTCAAACACTTTGAGTGACATTTTTCCTGTTAAAGCACAACTGAAATTTATCCAATACCTAGTTTCACACAGGACAACTAGTTTGCAGTGACAAACACTGTCCCCAGAGTTGCAAACCGAATACTCCTGGCAGTGCTTTATATTTTCACTTCAGCTATCTAATCAATAAAAAAGATTCTATTGTCATGGATATGAACTTTTGATAATCCACCAGGTAGACCTATCATATCAGGGGTGGGTGTTTACCTACAACATTTAGGGATATTTTTGGATGCCCATCTAAAAGAATTGTTACCTAGGGTTCCTTCACGTATTAAAATAGTAAGGAATTCTCAGAGGTAGTAGGCGGAAAGCAATGGCAGGAAAATTTTTATTGGTCTAGTGTGTATGTAAAATCTTTATACATGAATATTGACACCAGATCTTGAGGCATCTGCAAGAGTTATGGGGGAAGGACCAAGGTCCAGTTATATATTATAACTGCTGGAGTTTGCTTTCACACATAACTTTTTTGAATTTGAAAATACATTTTTTTTTACAGAGAGCAGGGACAGCAATGGGAGCTGCATTTGCTCCTTCTTATGCTATAATTTTCATGAATTTTTTCGGAAATGTATACATTTACAATAATATTTTTTATTCTCAGCACATAGTAGTTTTCAAGAGCTATATTGACTTGATTTTCATTTGTCAAGGGGAGACTAATCAATTTAAGAATTTCATGGAAGAACTGTATTTGAATTTATGTGGAATACAGTTCACACACAGAATTCATCATAAAGCAATGCAGTTCTTTGATGTAGAATATTTTGTGGATAAGGATAATAGGGTCTCTTTCAGACCCTATAACAAAAAAACAGAGGTGAACAAAATTTTGAGTGCAGACAACATGCACCATACCCATTTATTAAATTCTTTACCATATGGTGAATATAGACATATTGGCAATAACACTTTTGACAAAACACAGGTTCAGGATGAATTTGCAAAAGTCATGAAGAAGTTGACTAAGAGTGGTTATTCATCAGAGGTACTGAAGGAGGCTGAGAGGAGGGCAGCAGATGTGTTATATGGTTCTCATCATGAAATACATAATGTTGGGGAACATTCTTTGTCAGGACATAAAAATAGAGTGTCCAAGGATGATGTATTTTTTGTCAATAAATATTCCCCTTTTACAAAGGTTCTAAAGGAAGTAGTGAACAGATTTTGGCCAATTGTTAAACAGGACAATGAGGTGAGGGACCTGTTTCTGGAAAGGATTACTTTTTCACACAGTAGATTTTTTTAATCTTAAGGAGATTATAAATCTCAGAACACATAAAAAAATGAGGGGTAGAATGGCCACTTATCCATATTGAAAGTGCAAAGTATATGAAAAAGTTAAAAACCTTTCAGGTAGCATGATAAATGGGAGAAGGTACAAGTCACGTGACCACTTTGTAATACATGTGGTGTTGTATATATTATAGGATGCGGTTGTGAACCTTGCATGTGGTATATTGGTCAAAGAGAACGGTAAAAAAGAGAATAATGGAACATCTTGGTGACATCAGGAATGGTAGATTAGAATGCCCCGTGGCTCAACACTTTCATATGAATCACAGGGGTTCATCTAATAGTTTGATTTTTAGTGTGTTTCATGCAAGGTACTGATATTGTGAGAACATTATTAAAAATGGAAAGTAAATGCATAATTAATTTTCAAACATTATGGCCAAAGGGCTTGAATTTAGAATTGGATTTAAATGTGTAATTTTCCATATTGTGTATAAGTTATTTTGTCTTGTTTTTTGTGGATTGGGAAATGTGTATGCATGAACATGAACATATATAAATGTATATGGGAATATTTATTATTTTTCTTTATTTAGTTATTTAGTTAGAAGATTATTTAAAAGAACATTTAAAGAATGTTTAAAAGAACATTCATATTATTTGCATAATACTGATTTAAGTGCTTACAAGCATTTTTAGAAATGTGTTTATAATGCTTTAGTCACTGTGGTTTTTCTGGTTATTCACTGGGCTGGTGTTTTTTTAATGATTAGTAATTAACAGCAATAGGGTAATTATGTAATTACAATGGGTATAAATGAAATTATATCCTTGATTTGAATTATTCGATGGAATAAGTTTGAAGCCGATGTACTAGGAAGCATCAGTAAAATTTGAATACCTGAACCGTGGCTCTGGAAGTGTTTTTTCTTTCCATTTTTGAGGTATGTTGATGAGTATGCATTCCTGTATGAGGTGAATAAATGTGACTTACCCATGCTGTTGTTTTACTGTTATTAAACAACAGTCACTGATGTGGTGTGGTACATTATGCTTGTGTGTGTGTGTGTGTGTGTGTGTGTGTGTGTGTGTGTGTGTGTGTGTGTGTGTGTGTGTGTGTGTGTGTGTGTGTGTGTGTATATACAGGAGGCGGTGCTTGCAGTGCATTTAAGAGTAACAAGGTGGTCATACCTTTTTCAACTACCATCAGAAATATAAACCTTACAAAACTAGTGGCTTGGCAGGAGCAAGATGTGTACGAAAGCAACTCCTCAGTGGCACACTGGTGCAGTGAGTATCATTGTCATCTCACAGTGCTTTGCAATAGTTGAATTATTGGCTGTGACTTTTTCTATGCAGACTGCATGCTTTACCTGTGTCTTTATGGGTACATAAATGTGTAGAGGTTTACTCCAGCACCCCAAAGACTTGCAATGGGCATACCCAATAATGCTAATAACATACATAACTCTGCTGGGTAACAGAAAAAAATACAGTCACTATTTTCCAAAAATAATGCTTATAAAACATCATATAATATGCAGACTTAAAACCTCTTGAGGTCTAGGGGCTACAAACCCAAGACTTTATAAGTAGGTTTCTAGTTCATATTTAGTAACTAGACATGAAGTCTAGGAGACCATTAAGGAGTCTAACTCAGTTTCCCAATTAAGCCCAAAGCACTGTGGAGTTAAGTGACATGGTCAAGGTCACACAACAGGCAAACAAAGGCTGAGAAACTTAATGCCTGTACCACAAGAAACATCTCATTAACAGCTCATACCCTTAATGCACTGCACAGATGGATTTTGATATGAATTAGCTAGTGGCTTCTACCCTCAAACCCATCTGTTCTAAAGTCCGTCCTGCTCAAAAGTGTGCACAGAACATTGCTGCTGCCCATGTCTGTGTGTGTCAGGGTGATGGGGGTCCAAGATCACTATTTCTTTAAGTTTCCTCTTAAAACTCAGAGATGTGCACAGAATGTCATCATAGGTTGTGTGGGGACTGGGGACATGGTGCTCATTATTACTTTTGCCTCTCTCACAGATCTCAGGAGATGTCCTATGAAGGTCATTAAGCTTGTCTATGAGTAGTGTGCTATCTAGGAGAAAAAAGGTGGAACACATTACTAGGATTGTTATGTTTTTTTTTCACTTTCCTCAAGTCATAGATCAGACGTGTACACTGCTGTCTATTTTTGACAGTAGGGGTAAAGAGGGGTAAGGAGTCATTCTACTTATATATTTCTGATGGCAGCAGGTAGAAACATATTACTGTATTCTCTTTGTTCTTCCAATTTTACGTCAGACTAAAATCGAAAAGTTTCACAAAAAGTGGCTGCATTTGGGGGTAGGAGTGAGAAAGCAAGTTATGTGCATTTATGGCAGCAGTTACTTGAAATGTATGACTATTGCCACTTGTGCCTTCACTTTCATCCCAATCCAACACCACAGGATTTCACCAAAGGACTGACTTTTTTGTGAGGTAGGGAGCCAAGCAGTATTTCCAGATAATATCTTGTCTTGTCAGGGTATTGTGTGATAACATTTTTGTCAGTTTTGAACATTAAGACCTGTATACAACTTATTTATTCACTGACAGAGAAAGGTAAGGCTAAATTTCTTTCAACAGGCTGGACAACTGCTCTAAAGTGTACTTCAGATTATATATAACTCCATGGCTTCAGAGGGATTCCTAGTTTATTTTAGTTATTTTCTGCACAGTTATCACTGTTCAGTACTGATGAGTTAAAGTGTGTTTAATGGATGCAAGGAAAAGTAAAATTGCACATTAACACTGAATTTCTTTTATTAGCTATGATTTTTGTTCAGTCTGTCACTGGATGAAAAGGTTGTAAAAAAATCTCTAAAGTAGACTTCAGAGCAACCAGAAAGTCGTGGATTCTGAAAAAGTTGAAGAGTAAGGGAAAAAGTGAGCAAAATGAAAATAAATATAATCTTTATATTGTGGGGAAGATAGAATGGAAGTTAAAATTGGGGGACTGGTAGATGTCTGCATGGGGACCAATAGGTAGTGAGTGGGCACTTTGAAGCTCTTCATCTAAGCCACCATTTCAACTAAAGCTAGTCCATCATTCTAATGCAAGAGGGCGTGAGGCTGTAATGTAGCATCATTGTAACTGTTAGTGACTGTGAATGTCCGTCTGTGAGATCGGTCAATATAGCCCTGTACACAGGTTTACCATAACATAAGAAGATGGTACCTACAGTAGACTGCATGTGTTCTCTTTCTAAAGCTTTGTAGCCTGAAGTAAAAACATACATAGGACTGGTGGAAATTATATGGTGATATTTAGAGTAGAGCTGTCTAGATAGACCCCCAAACTGACACTTGCTAGAGATCCCCAAAACACTAACACCGGCCATGCTTCAGTCCACGCACAAAATACATTCTTTTTTTCAGTTTGCTGCCCTCAGGGTTTTCATGATAAAGTCAGAAACAATATTACTTTACATTCAGATGCAGTATTCCATTATAGACCAAATTTGGGCACATCAGCTGATATAATAATTCAGTAGTACTCACATACACCTTCACAACAATAAATTGGCTCTCTTTGCAATTTCACAGCCAGGAATAAACTGAAAATATCTTCTCCTTCACCATAGGCAGGAACAAGTCATACCAGTTTCTGTCGCTCATATGGATATCTTTCACATTTCCTTTCTCCTTCCTAAGGGTATATGTAATTCCTTTTAAAATCCTTCCAGAACCCTATTCAGACACAAAGGTCATCAGGATATTAAGCTTTAAATATTCCCATGTATGGCTATCCTTTCTTAATTCTGCTCTCAGTACCTGTTTTGTGCTGGCATCTTTAAAAAGAACCCTCTGTCAATATGTTGCTTGGCCCTTTTGACACAGAATATTTTAATGGACCACCTAACACTATGCTACATAATACAAAAATTGTATAACCCGATAGATGAACAGCATAACTAAGATTACAGGATCATTTACTGAAAATCACTTAAGCAAAATTGTATCCTCAGATCTTTATATATATATATATATATATATATATATATATATATATATATATATATCTAGGAAAGTTCAATAGTCCGAATCCACAATACCCAAACGCACTTTAACAAAAGCACTTTCACTGAAAAAGCGCTTTCATTAAAGTCCTTTCAAAAAAAAAAAAAAAAGAAAGAAAAAAACAATAAATCTTTTATGCAGGGGGAAAGCCTCCCTGCACCCCCCATGTGGGAGGGCTGTGCCCCCCACAACCCCACTATGTTTATATTCTCACTCCAAGGTTGCACTACAGTGGGGAAAAGGGAATTCTCCCTTAACCATACCGTAGTGCGACCGGCACAGCCAACATGCATAACCGAAAGTGCTGCTTCGGTGAACAGCACTTTCGGTTATGTATGTTTGGTGATTTCTGCTTCGGTAGAAAGTGCCATCAAAGATCTGTACTGATCCTATACATATATATATATATATATATATGTATATATATATATATATATATATATATATATATATATATATATATATATATATATATATATATATCTATATCTATATATCTATATATATATATATATATATATATATATATATACATCTAGGATGTTTGCTCGAATAAGCATACTCCCAAATCCTTAACAACCACACTTTAATGAAATCACTTTTATCAAAAAAGTGATTTTGTTAAAGCATGTTACAAAAAAAAATAAAAACACTTTAACATTTTAGCAGGAGGGCTCACCCCCCTGTGCCCCCCACACACCCGCACTTTAATATTCTCCCTCTGAGACTGCACTACAGTGGGGAAAAGGGAATTTTCCCTTATCCGCACCGTAGTACAGCCTCGACATACATACATTATCAGGCAAAATCCACTACATATGTGACACCTTAGGAACTTGCCCCTTTCTCCCCCCATAACATGGACACTCCCCCTTTTTAAAATGAAATCCTTTTTGCTTGTATTTTTGGATAAATATTCCATAGAACTCATGTACCATTACCAGTCAGCAGATGTGTTTGAGTGAAATGTATGTAGCAATTAGCCAAAACAAGTACTAGCTGAGAAAACATGACTGTCATTGTAACAAACATGAAAATGGTTTGGAAATGAAGGTAGATAGCTGTGTTCGTCTAGAAAAATAATTGTATACAACACTGAAGGTGGACTGCATAATGTATAATAAATTAGTGCATGAAAAATAGTAGGCAATCTGGAGCTGTTGTACAAAATGGAAGTGTTGTATTGGCAATATGTTAAATAGAGGTATAAAGAAGAATTGAGAAGAAGACATAACACTTTGTCTCCAATAAAACAGCATAACAGATGACAGGTTCTGCTGAAGAAGAGCAATGGAGTGTGAGCTGAATGAAATGGCAAAAGAAAGAAATGCATGTTAAAATTAAGTTTAGCAGGAAAACACACTGATCTAACTCTTTCTGCTTTATGCAGTAGAATTATGTTACAAATGATGCATAACTGAAGGGCACTAGTAGAATTAAATATGATTTGTGTTTTAGTGACTGAGACAGGAGACCAAAAATAAGACAAATATGGATGCAGGAAATGAAAAAAAGGCATAGATATCAAGCATTAAATATTTTACCATGATGAAAGCGTGGCTATTACAAAATATCATTTCACTCTGAAAGAGAGGTAATGGCAACCCACTGGTGAGTCAAAAACTGAATACTGCTTTGACTATTGTTATGACTGAAAGGAAAGTTGCTGCATATTAAACTGTGCAAAGCAGTAAAGGGAAAGAAAGTGAAAAGTGAGGCAGTTGCACTTATGAAACAATCATGTAATCAGCATGGGTTAGCTTTAATTTGGGAAGGTTTTGTCAGACCAAGCAGAGACAGGCAAAAATTACCTACAGCCCTGAACCATAAAGGACACGTCATAAATTTAAGCATCCCGGTTTCTAAAACAAAAGATGTTCTGTTGAACAGCTTTGAATCCATCCACAACATTTCAGAAAATGAATGGTAAAACTATAGAGTAATTCAGACGTGGGGCTCTAGTATTGATTACAAAGAGCAACAACACTACATTCAAAATATGCAAACATAAAATTCTGAAGTTACAATTCAGTTAAACTATATAAAGCCAAATAAATAAATAAATGCAAAAGCCTGTATTACACCCTCTCACACCCACACACCTATTTGTTCTAATGCTGAGTTTGCATAACCTCATGACAAGGGGAAAAGCAAAGCATAGTCAAATGCAAGGCTTTACAACTTCAGAGACAAATAGATAAGAAAACTTTTCAATAAATCCCATTCCAATATTTTATCATTGAAATATCCGTCAAAATTTATACTGACAAACTGAAAATTCAGCAGAGGCAAGTGCTTCATCAGAGAATTTTTTCACCCCATCAGTATTGTTTGTAGAGGAGAAAATGTAGTAAACTAATTCAGAATTCATATTTGGATTAATTACTGTGGCTTAAACTAACTGATGTAAAACATTACCATAGAAACATGATAAACTATATGTAAAATCCAGAGTACATGAGAAATGAAATTTTATTTATTTTATTTATTTTACATTTGTTGACCGGGAAAGTCCGACTGGACACATGTCCATTTTCAGCGGAGGCCCGGGGAGAAAAGCTCCAATAGTACATAGTAGGTTACAAAAAGTTCCAATAGTACATAGTAGGTTACAACAATGTTTGACAGCTAACATACGATTGTAGTTATGCACTAAATACCTAGGGAAGAAAAAAAAGTTACATTAGTATGTACAATAACAATTATAAAGAGAAAAACAAAGCATCATATAGTTAGTATACACAGGTAAGAAAAAGTTACATTAGGATGTACAGTGAACAATTATTATAAGAAACAAACCTACAAGTAGTTAGTTTCACGGGGAGAGTAGATGGCTTGAGGCCTAGGAGGATAGTAATTTCACTGATGAGGTTGACGGGGAGCTATGGGTTAGTCTGGATTAGAACATTGGCAAAGCCAGTGGGATTTGAAGTGGTGGGAGAGGCCATTTCTGAAAGTGTTTAGGGAGGTTGATTCGGTGAGACTAGGTGGAAGAGAGTTCCATATTTTACCCACTGTGTTTGAAAACAGAGAGTCACCTCCTGAGTTACAGGATTTGATTGTCTGTGCGAGTAATCTGTGAGATGATCTTAGTCTATTTAGGTTGGTATAAGGGGTAATTATTCCAGACAGGCCGGGAGTGTTTTCAGGTTGAGAGAGTATTTTGTAAGCAATAATAAGTTGCTTCTGTAGAAGTAGATTTGGTAGTTCTATCCAACCTAGGTTCTGAAGATTAGTACAGTGATGGGTTTTGTTGGGCAGGCCTGTGGCAAATCTTGCAATATGATTATAACAACAAGAGAGTTTAGATAGATCCGATTTGTTGGGATTTGTAAGTATGGGGGAGGCATACAAGAGGGTAGAAAGGAGATGGGTGCGAGCAATGGCAACTTTAGCCGTGGGAGTCAGAAAAGATTTTATTCTATAAAGGGACCCCAGTTTCTTATCAACAGTTTTGATAGTTTGGTTGATGTGCACATCAAATCTGAGTTTGTTGTCAATGGTAACCCCTAATAGCTTGGTATGAGGGTCGGGGGTGATGGTGGTTCCATTGTTGGATTGTACACAAAAGGGAAAAGTTAGTGTTTTATGGGTAGGATGGAAGAGTAGCATTTTCGTTTTTTTTGGATTAAGGATCAGTTGGCGTTCTGATAACCAATTCTCAACTGCAGTGAAACAGTCTTGAGTTTTGGATAATAGAATAGTTGGGGATCTATCTGAGCAAATTAAAGTCGAGTCATCAGCATATTGAATACATGTAGACTCTGGGATGACTTTGTTAAGATCATTAATAAAGATGGAAAATAGAAGAGGGCCAAGTATGGAACCTTGGGGACTCCTATGGTGTTGGGTATGAGGTCGGAGAGCTTGCTTTGCCAGAGCACAGCTTGTTGCCTATCAGAAAGATAGGCATGAAACCAGTCTAGGGTTTTGTTATCTAGATAGAGAGTTTTTAGGGTTGCATGCAAGAGTTTGTGGTTGACCATATCAAAAGCTTTTGATAGGTCCAAGAAGAGGGCTGAAGAAATTTTTTGTCATTCGGTTAAGATTGATAGTGTTTGTGAAAGAGAGGAGAGCGGTAGTAGTGCTATGTTTGGGCCTGAAGCCATGCTGGGAGTTGGTTAGCAGGTTTTTCTGAGTTAGGTAGTGGATGAGTTGTTTGTGAATACTTTTTTCCATGATTTTTGCCAGTGGTGACAAAATGGCTATTGGTCTGTAGTTTGAGAGGTCAGTGGATGAGCCACCTTTATGGAGGGATGACATGGGAGATTTTCCATATGGAGGGATTGTGGATTCAGTTATGGTCCGATTAATTAAGATTGAGATGGGATAGGCTATAACATCCGCAGCTTTTGTAGAAAGTCTGCTGGAAGTAGGTCTGCCGCGAGAGTGGTTGGCTTTAGTTTCCTTAGTAAGGATCGGATGTATGCAGTAGGGACAGGTTGTAGGTTGAATAACGGCGTGGTCTTCTGGGTGGGACTTGTGGTTAGGGAGCAGGGGCTACTTGTTGGTTGGCTAAGGATTTGATCACATCGATGAAGAAGGTATTAAAGGATGTTGCCACTTCATCTGGGTTTTCATAGTTAGGTTTGCTGGTGTGGGGTGGAGGACCTGCCTGGATGGAGAAGTTTGTTTATTCCTGTCCAAAACTTTTGGGGTTGTTTTGATGTTTATGTTGTAGTTGGAAATAGTAGTTCTTTTGTCCATTAAGATAGATTTTTGTGTCATTTCTTAGTTTTTGGAAGTTGGTACGGTCTAGGGGTGTCTTGGTAGTACGCCATTTATTCCATGCTTTGTTTCTAGCTTTGATTTTGGCTGTGGAGTCTTTTGATAGCCATGGTGCTATGAGAGCTTTTGTTTTGATTAACCGTTTGGGGGCATGTGTGTCAAGTATGTTTAGAAATGTGGAGTTAAATTTTATTACAGCTTCTTCTAGTGGGAGGTGTTTTAGGATTGACCAGTTACAGGACTGCAGCTCATTTCGGAATCTAGTGATGTCAAAATGTTTGGTGCTTCTAACAGTCCTGAGTACAGGGAGGTGGCAGCTACCACTTTTGCTTATTACCATATAAGTAATGAGGTGATCACTGAGCTCATTAGTAATAGTCCCAGATTTATAAGTTCCGGGTTTATGGTTAGTGAGTATCCAGTCTAGGATACTTTCTTTTTGTTTGTTGCTGCCAATTCTAGTAGAGGTGGTAATATTTTGTGAGAAGCCATGGAGATTGATATTGGTTGGGTCTGTCTCTGACACACATTGATTCCAGTCAATGTTGACATCTCCCAGAATTATGGTTTCTTGTGGGAAGTTATTTGTCAGCCAACTTAGAGTGTTCTCAAGAGTGTCAGAGTTGTTCCCAGGGGGAATATAGATTACGATTAGGTTAATACTTTTTCTTTATTTAGTTGTAGTTTTAGGGTTGTTAATTCTCGTTGGGTATTTGCGGTGGCTGAGTGGGATGTAGGGTAACGTTGAGTGTGCTTTTGAAGATCACAGCACTACCACCACCTCTTTTTGAGGCGATCGGTCCTGTATATGTTGTAGCCAGGTGGCAGGATTTCGTTATCTTTGGTCTCTGGTTTGAGCCAGGTTTCTGTGAGACACATAATGTCAGGGAGGTAAGTTGCTAAAAGAGCATGTAGATTATGAATTTTATTATTTAGGCTTCTAATATTAAGGTGGCAAATAAGAAGGGAGTCAGGAGGTCTTGGAAACAAGGATGTTTTATTTGCACTGTCATTTGATGGAGGGCCTGGGTTTGGATGTATGTCTCTATCTATATTTATGTTTATTCTAAGATACATTATTAGCTTCATCAGTTTATGTAGTAGTTTATCTATGTTTTTGGACTTGGGGTAGATTATGTTTGGTTTATAGGAGTAGTGGAAGTGAGTAAGCGGTGTTTTGTTGATTAGGTAGTGAGTAGGGTGATTAGTGTTGATCAGAAATGTGGGAGTACTAGTTTGGTACTTTGGATAATGAAAACCTGGGTGTGTCTGGGACTCGTATATAGTTAGCAGGTATAGTGTGATAAGAATTGGTAGGGTGAGAGTTACAGTTTTTTGGGCTGGTATAGTGATATGGGGTGTTAAGGACTTCATACTGTTGCTTGATTGGTTATAAGATAGTTAGTGTAGGTGGTTTGGTATTGGTTGGGGGAGAGGCGGGGTGGGGAGTGAGGCAGTGTGATTTGTGAGCCTAGTGGACTTGGAGGGGCAGTGAAAGAGGTGGGCCAAGAGTTTTGAGTGGCTAGAGATAAAGGAGGGGTGTGGTTAGTTAAGTATAAATATAGGGGTACTGGGGGCGGGTGGGATACGGGGGGCAGGGTGGCGAGCGGAGCGGGGTTAATCCCACTCCACACAGAGCAAGTCCAGGTAATACACTAGTAGATGTTTTTTTCCTTGCTACAGGGCTCTACAAGTGAAGCATAATAGTAGCTGCACTTTTGCTTATAGTTTGGGACTAGCTCCTCTGTTTTACTCAGAATTCACACTAATTTTCCAAGTAAGTGAGGAGAAGATACTGTTGTTTGCGTCTTACTGCTGTGTGTGAAACCCAGTTCGCAAGCTAGTTTAGGGGATACTTTACAATGTAAAATACATTAGTAGCTTTCATTTTAGTAGGATATTGACCTTGTAGATGAAAGTGTTTGGTAGATAGTATAGTTCTGGGCTGTTGGTAGATAGTTTAGTTCTGAGCTGTTCTACACTTTAATTAAAATTAAAATATTGAGCTATTGTTTCAGTAGGCACCATTCATACAGATATGAATATAACATTATATTGCCTCAAACTTGTATCTCCAAACAACTACACCACTGTAGCTTTCATTTTGTCACCATTTTAGCCCAGACTGCAAGCAGGGCACCTCCGATTTCCTTAGCTGTGATCTGCTGTCACAGTGTTCTGTTATCCGTTGTGCTGTGCCACAGTGTGTTTTTGTTATACTGCTGCTGCTACATGATTAACATCCTCTCTAAAGTTGTAGTTTATGTGTAATTATTTCACTGCACTCACCCTGTCACTGCTGAATATCCTAGACATTGAATTTTTCTTGGTGATCATGATGACTGCCTAGATTAGCATTTAAATCGTTCAAAGAGAAATTAAGCACATTTTTTCATGTATCTCCTCATTGTAACTCTTCCTGCATGTGAAGACAGCTTATTAGCACATAGTCTTCAGGACTTTGTGTTAATAAACACACCACCACAATAGTCTCCACAGTGTTTCATGAAGGTTGCTTATTCATCCTCAACATTACATCTTTATGTCTTGGCAGCTCATGCGTTATGCATTACATTAATGCCACTGCGTTTAACTTTTTTTCATTCCTTCATCATATGCAGTTTGCCATGTTTTCCCAGGGATCTAATCACCACATCTGCTGAAAAACAATGCACCTCAGACACTTGTATGTCTTTCTTGATTGTTATTAATTTGCCCCCTTTTGACTTTCGTCTGTTTTTCCAATGTTAGTTGCCATTTTCTATGTTCTGCTTCAGCCTAGGCCTACTGCTGCCTGTCTGCTTCATTTCTATATATTAGGATTTTTCTGCACCTGCCAGTTACTCAGGTTGTCACTGTATGACAAGAATCAAATTATTCTATTATGATTTTTTTTAATGTGGCATAGTTGCTCACACATGGATATCCATATTGACCTTACATTCCGAAAAGTTGGATTCTTTGATGTTAGCCTTCTAAAACCTGATTTATTCTCATCAGATATGCAGCTAGAACCAGTGTCTCTTATTTTATTTGTTGTCTTGTCACTCTTAGCACTCTCTACATGCATCATCATTCATTTGTGCTTGGATGACATTTAGACTAAAGGTTGTCATAATGGTTAAGGTGTTTACCTCATAGACAAACAACAGAGGGTTTGATTCTTACCTTTGGGAAATTGGCTAGGCTTAAAATGATTCAAAAGGATAGTCAGCTTAGTACTTACCTATGAACTTCTATGAATGATTTTATATTCCTACACTAATATGAATGATTTTATAGTCATACACTAAGTCACACAGTTGTTCTGTCTAGAGGTACTACACAGACCATTTTATTAAGACTTCAAACATTCAACTATAGTTAAGCTTAACAGAATTCATAACAGGAATATTTATTGTTTTATTTATCCTTTGCAGACTGGGCAAGTCCCACTAGGCTAGTAACATTTGTTCAGAGGAGACGCAAGGTGGTATTTATACCACTTTGGAAAATTTGACTAGGTTATCAGGGAACTTCCCTTAATCTTTGGAGTTGCTAGATGATGCCAGAGGGATCCTATAGCAGCAAGAAAGAAGCCTAAGGAAAGCAACAGCATGGAGGAGGAGAGAAAAGCTACAGAGAGTTTGGAGGTGGAAAGTGAGAATTTTGAGAAAAATGTTTTCAATATGGAGTTTCACAATGTAAACAAAGATTATTGTGTGGTGGATCTTAAAAATAAGTAATGGAGATGGAAGTAAGTGAGTCTGTTTAAGTGGTGCAGATAACAGAACTGTTGTCAGGAGGGCTTGCAGATGATGTTCTGTTAAAAATAATTGAGCAAGATAATTCAGGTGACAGTTCTCCTGTTTTATGGCATTGGAAAGCAAATATATTTTTAGGAAGTGTTGAAGATGGTAATGTGGAAAAGGAACCATGTAATGGGGCAACAGAGAAAGAAACAGTTAACATTTATGCAGTAGCAGCAGAAAGTTAGAGGAAAGCAACAACAAACTGTGAAGGTGTTTGGTTTTGTGGCAGCAGATAATGCAGAATCTAAAAACCTGTGCAGCAGTGACAGCTGGCAAAAAGGAGAGCGAAACAAACTGTAAGTAAAACTGTTTTTTTAACAACAGTAGAAGACCAACTGTGAGAATAAGAACAAAACCAAATGACACTGTAATAGACAGATCTGGGTTTAAAGTTCAAGAAATTTCATCTTTTATACATATTACAGACACTGATGATGAAATTTCTGGAAATGTGTAACAAAAAGGCCATCTATCTGTGGAACAATTATTTGTTTTCTGGTGGTAAGTTAAACATTAAAAAAAGGTTACTTTGCAATTGAGAAATGAAGAACTTGAAGAAGACAATGTTAAAAATGCACGCAGAATTTGGGTGAAACTGTTGATAAAAGTTAGAGATGAAGAAAAACTTATGGAATGGACAGTGGAAACTGTTTTGAAACATGAAAAAAAAAATTATGAAACACTTACCAAGTGTTACTTTTGGGGTTGGACATAGAGGGACATTAAGATATACTGGCCAGCCTTATTCATATTTTTTTGGGGGGGCTTTTCTCAAGAGAGGATACATAAAAAGAAGGTGTCTGCCTGAATGTAGATTGTGTAAAAAAGACACTTTTGGATGTATTATTTTGCATTATCAGAAGACTTTGGGGATAGCAGATGGTAATATAGTTGTGGCAGGTTTTTCAGACTATTTAGCAATTTGGATAGAGGTGATAGACGAAAAGGAGTATATTAAACAGGAACAGGAATAAAAAGAACAAATGAGAAACTATTGAATGAAATTGGAGAGTGGGAAGTATTGTAATTATGAAAGGAAAATATAACCATGAAGTCTGCTTTAAAAACTGATCTGAATGGTGGATTGTATTTAAAATAAGTCTAAAAAGTTTTTTTTTCAATGGCAGGATGGAGTAAGCAAGGAAGAGAATGTGAAGTATGGGAAAATGTATAGAAATGTATTAGAGAATTTATAGAATAATACAAAACAATATTGTGATATGGAAAAAGGAATATATACGGAAATCAAGAAAAATTAAGGCATATCCTGTTAAGGCACATACATTATTTACAAGGGAGAAGGAAGGCGGTATCTCCATATTTTGGGGAAAATAATAAAGGAATTTAGTAGTATAATGAGGAAAATGAATACTGTAAAAGGAAAAGTAAAAAGAACACAACAGCAGATTATGAGTATTGTAGTACAGTATGTGGAAATATGTATAACAGTGAAAATAACAGAGAATGGAAACTAAATTAAAAATTTAGAATAAGTTAAGGAAGACTATGAACAAGAAACTACTATTAGTGAATTGTATGACTTACTTAGGAAAGTAAATGTTGATTCAGTAGCAGGCCGAGATGTTATAAGGTATGGAATGCACAAAAATGACTGGTGTGGCAAGGACAGTATTTTGTAAATGTACTGAATGAATGGTTGAAATAAAGGTTTATTTATGAAGAGTTATATAGTGGGATATTAATATTTATACAGAAGAATATTTATTCATATTTTAAGAATTTATGAGGAGAACGAAATTAAAAATGGAGACCCATAACACAAAATAACACAGATTAAAATTTTTAGGTGAAGAATGGAAGGAAGGATAAGGAATAAGTGGCATATTGTTTGCATTGAAAATGAATGCAATAGTGAATGAAATAGCTTATAAAATGAAAGATGCTAGATATGTGATGCCAAAGGATGTGCTGATTCCATTAATTTTGGCTTACACAGACAGTTGTACGGGCTAAGACCAAAATATTTATGAGGGAAGTGTTGGTTTGCCTGTATGGGTATTTGAAAAAAATGGAAATGACTTTGGATAGAGATAAAAGTAAGGGTTTGGGAGAGGTGGTAAGGGGGGTGTTTTTAAGTGAATGAAGTATATTTGCTAGGGATAAACTTTGGAAAAAATGATGTAGTTATGATTTAATGGGAGGGTTTGGTAAAAGAAATTAAAGAATATATGTCTTCTGTGGAGGGTGTATAGATTAACATTTACGAAAATGTTTATTTGGTGAATTATTTATTAATGGGAAAAATATCAAATATGTTAAGTGTTTATATGATCTTAGAATATCTGAAAAGGAAATTGAGTAACTGGTGTTTTCTTTCATATGGGGTTCAAGATTAATGTCCGTAAAAAAAGAGGTGTGCTGTATATGAATGAAGAAGGAAGGTTGGGGTTACTAAATCCAGTCATTTATTCCACTTCATTAACCGTGTATAGATTATTAAAGTGAGTAAAGAAAAATAATAAAAAAATATAATAATGAGAATATTTAAATATAAGTACAAAAAAGTTCTGGGATATGCTAATTTATTTATTTATTTGACATTTGTTAACCATGTTGGTCCAACTGAGCCAGAAGCCCATTTTCAGTGGCGACCCAAGGAGAAAAGTTCCAGTGCATTACAAACAATTATGAACTTGCATATGAGATTAACAATACAACAAAAAATGATGGCAAAATAAAGCAGAAAAAACAAGCAGTTACATAAGGCAGAAAAACAGGTAATAGTAGGTGGGTGGGTAATAACATTAAAAACTGAGAAAGTAATCATATGCAAATGTAGATAAAGGTCAAGAAAATTTAAAATATACATACATAACATACATAGATTGTAGCTACAATGAACATTAGCTGTTGTACAAGATTATAAGAATTATATTTGTGTGAAATAGAGTCACAAGAGTTATAGCATCAAAAAGAAATTAAGAAATTGAATAGAAGGTAGAGAAGGAGGGGGCGATTTAAGTAGGGCCCTGGCAGGGGCAGGACCATGAATTTATGAGGTAGAGTTTTAGCTCTTTTTTGAAACAGTTTATGTGTGTGATGTTCCTTAAATTAGAGGGGAGTTTGTTCAGGCCAGGGACACTGAGTCTATGTCTAAGAGTTTGCAGTGTTTTTGTAGGGTTTGGAAATATCAAGGAGATGTTGGTCAGAGAGCTATGAAGTGAACCATTAGGGGTATAGTAGGATACTGGGGAGGAGAGGGAGGAGCAGACAGCAGCTTTGTAGAGTATGGAGTGTGTGATATGTAGCTGTGATAGTAGAAGTTGTTGGGGGAATTCTATCCATAGAAGTTTCTTTAGTGCAAGACAGTGGTGTGAGTTGTAATGTTGGTTTGTGCTGAATCTAATAGATTTATTATAAGTCTGTTTGAGCTTGGGGAGTAAAGTGGATTGTATGTTTGTGAAGACTGGAGTGGCACAGAGTAGAGAAGATAGGAAGAATGGCTGAGCCAGAGAAATTTTAGAGTTAGATATGAGGAATTTACTGTTTCTATAAAATAGACCCATCCCTGGATTTAATAAACTCCATGCAGGAATAGTATAATTCCTACACAGAGTGCATGGTGACCGTGACTGCAGGTCCCCCTTGACAGTGGGCCTTGCATATTAATGAAGACATGCTACTGAGGGAGAGGCATGTACATGGTTACTGAATCAGTGCTAGGGGGTATGTTACAGATGTGTAACACACTCCCTGCACTGTGAAAACATGAAAGAGAGTGTCCTTGGACACTTATTTATATATGTATTTATGTATTTCACACAGGAGGTGCGTTAAAGTGTCTTCAACATAGCCCTGCACTGTCAAAGTGTCGTACAGCACTTAAAGATTAAAGACAGTGCCCTTGGACACTTATGATTTTTTTTTATGTCACACAGGGGGTGTGTTACAGTGTCCATAACACAACCACTGTACTGTCAGAGTACCGTACAGCATGGAAATTAAATGTCCCAATGTGATTTTTCGTTTTATGTTTATTATTTGTTTTTTTATTTTTTTTTTCAAGTTTAAGCATAGCTGAGTGTGTTTGTGTGGCATGGCACATTGGTCAGCAGTGCTTAAATGTCATGAAAAGCTATATAGAAATGTATAGGTGAAATCTTCATGGCCAAGTTAGCTGAATGGTTAGAGTAACTGCTGCACATGCAGTAGGTGGATGGTTCGAATGCAGAGACAGGCCATTCATCTTTTACATAGGAAAGCATTTCTATTTCTATTTTTTTTTATTTCCCTAGTTATAGATATTTGTCAACCAGGTTAGTGCAGTTGGTCCAGAATCACAGTGTCAGTGGAGATATGAGGTGAAAAGCTCCAGTTAGACACAAGTGTCCAATGCAGTTTAGTCACACAGCAAGTTACTGTAATTAAACTAAAATATATCACATAACAATAAAGTATCAATAATGAGTAATTAATGTCAATATATATTTATGTTATCAATTAGAACTCTTGCTTGTCCTTGGCTAAATCTTGCTAAGCCAAGCTAAGCAATGCTTAAACAGGACCTGTCTGAGCAATACTTAGCAATGCTTAGCTCTGCGTGGCTGGTGTGAGCACTGCTAAACAGTCCCATTCTCAGAAGTCCTCAGCTGAGCTAAGAGGATTTGTGCACTGCTAAGCATTTGCCACTTTAAGCACTGCTCAACTCAGCTAAGCAGGTTTGTGCACTGCTGATCTGTGCTTAGCATTTTTAAAAATGGTTAATGGCAGCAAAGGGTGGGAAAATAGCCTTATTTAAAATGCACAGGTGTGGATACAGCCAGCACTTGTTGGAGTTTGACCCATGCAGGAACTGTGGCAGAAGATGGAGAGGGAGAACACTTTCGGGCACAGCACTGGGGCATGTTGGAGTCCAGTGTCATGGCTAGCCTCCTTGTTAACACTATGATGACAGACAGGGCCAGTACCAGGGCTCCGAATACAAGTTTAAGGCCTGGGACTATCTGGCACATGACCTCACCAATGCCACTGGAATCCCCCACACTGTTGAGCAGGTGCATCATCATTATGATGACCTGAAGTGGAGGAAGGGGGGAATTTTGGCCTGGTACATCCAAAATGCTTTTGTAAGTATACTAATTATTGCTTTACCAAATTTTAGCATGAATATGTGATAGACAGGTATACATAATGGTGTGTTTCCCCCCTACAGCTCCAAAGGAGAGGACGCACAACCTAGAAGCCTATGCCGGGTGCTTAGCAAGGATGCACCGACAGTGTGGTGAGTACAGATTTGTTTTGCAATATATAGTGCAATAAATAAGAAAGAGTAGATTGTTTATTGCCAATAAGTATAGTATGTTCTAAGTGTACTGCAATAAATGTATTCTTAGACCCACATTGATATAAGTGAGTAATGCTAGATACTCTGCAATACAGATGAAGGCATCAAACAAGCTACTATTGATGAAAGAAAGCTAATACTGTAGTAATACTGTGTAGGAATGACATATGTATATATGGTATTAATGCTAAGGAGCTAGTAATAAAGTACACTGTGATTGAAACTGTGAATGTAATAAATGACTTTCATTCATCATCTACAGGATAAGAAGTCAGAATTTTTAATGTAATAAACTACTGTGTCATGTCACTCTCAATAAAGTTATTTTCATCAACCATTTTGTTTATTCTGGTCTGTTGTTGAAGAAATGCAGTTGTACTGGTGCTCCACAGTAAATATGGCTATGACACCATGAATTGGGTGAGGTTTGGCTGATAAAGAACTGTTATGCTAAATTGTAGATGAGGAGCTGTAAAACAAGATACAATGCAATTTAATATATGCTTTGCACTAAGATCTGAACCTTGAATACTAATGTGTAATGTATTATAGTGTGCTTCCTTCAGGATTGTCTTGTGTTAACCTTTGCATTTCAACTATATGTATTCCTGAATGTAGGTATGCTGATGCAGGCAGGTATGAGACTAGTAGGTGGAGACTGCAAATATATGATGTGCAAATGTATATGGGTCGGGTATGCAAGCTAGCACCCTGCTATGGTCTGTAGAGATCACACATATTCACGTCCACTACGGGTTAAATGTGTACACTTGCATTCAAAGTATTAATACACATTTCACCAAATATTTCTGTCATGCATGAATCTCATGCAAGTATGTTCAACTGTCACACTCTACTTATATTACCAGATCAGACTTTGTAACCAAGTGAGATTTAGGCACATATCAGTCAAAAAGCCAACAGCAGTGGCCCAGTATCTCAGTGCGATACACACACAGACCATGATTTGAATCCAGGGACTGTTATTAAGATGCATTTATAGTTACAGACAAATAGTCCTGACTATTTGTAGAAACAGTCATGTAGTGTTAACAGATATTTTCTCCACAGGGCTTACAGGTAAAGCAATGTTTGTATTAGCTGTATGAAGGGTATACTAATAAACTTTTTTCAGATGTACTAGTGTATGCCTGATTTGCTTGTGAATGTGTGCCGATAGTCCAACCCCATGCCTACAAATGAGAGCAGGATAGGTATATACATCATGCACTCTTCCCGATACATGTCTCTCAAGTGTCACGCTGTCACGGCTAGTGATCACTGTTGCCAATAATATTGGACACAGATATAAATCCAGTTGAAGTATGCCAGTAGCACACTCACACAACACAGTGCAGGGTACACCTTGTTATTCATACATGTAACCCTGACATGTATGAGTCCTCTGTGGTTATGTACCTATAGTTCTCACAGCTTGGCCCATACCATTCCAGGTTGACTGCTTAACAGGTATGCACAGAAGCTGTAGGGCACAGGTAGCTGAAAAGTAAGGGCAGACCTGTAGAGTATTGAGCAGTACTGGTGTTGAAAATATAGCCAATGCAGTTGTTAATGGAATGTTTTTCTCTACCCCCACCCCTTATCTGCATCACTCATTATTATTCATATGCTATGGGTATGTTTTCCTCAAAACCTAATGTTGGGACTTGTGTTGTATTATTGTTCATATATTTCAATGACTGCATACTAACATACCTTGTTAAAATTCCACTGTTGTTGCCATGTTGACATAACTGTTACTGGCATGCTGTTACAATAATGACTGTTATTCCATTTATGCATGTGTTTCATTTGCTATGGAATTGTATTCAATTCTATTGCTCTGGGTTAATTAGAACACCCATGAATGCGGTGAATGCGGTTATAACTAACATTGAAATGTTTGCTCATGACTAACCAATAAACTTTGACAAACCTCACCACCATAGCACGTATGGGTAGGCCGATCCCAGTGAATCCACCTGCCCTGCCTCATCTGGCCATGGCACCAGGTCCCAGCACATCTGGGACCCATCCTTGAGCTGTCTCCTCCACTGGTCCTGCACCACCCTGAGGCGGAACAGCCTCAGGTGATGGGGCCTGTCCCAACATGGGAGTGAGCGTGGAGGGGACCCTGTCACCAGTTCCAAGGTATGGTGTGCAGAGACATCCAGCAGGATTTGCATGAGTGCCTGTGCCAGATAGAGGGCAGACTGGTTCATCTTGAGAGGCAGGCTGGCCCCGGTGCCCAGCCCCTAGCAAAGCCATCTTTGGGGCTGTGAAGGGGTAGTGGTGACTGCCCATGTGTGGGGACCTCAGACTCACTGTTTCCATCTGAGGGCACATGGCCCTCAGATTCCCAACCACCATCCCCATCCAAGGTGTTTACCTCCCTCATGTGTCATACACTGCCCTTGTCCACTGTATTGTCTTTATTGTCTGTCTGCAAATGCAACCTCTCCTACTCAACGTACCTCCCCAAACATACCTACAACCCTTCCCCAACATCCCACTTTCACCTTACAAAAAAGAAAGGCAACTGTCCCCCCAAAAAAAAAAAAGAATTGTCCCATACATAGCTCTCCATTTTGCACCCATGTATACTGACATTAATCAATTTCCCCATTAATTATTCAACACATTTATGTCACCCACACCCCTCCCTGTGGGGTGTGAGGCTTTAAATTCCAAATTGTCCACATCATGCACAGCTGTTGCTCCACAAGAAATGGAGAGCTATGGTCCTTTCCTACACCTGTCCTGCACATCCCTAGCTGCCTTTCATAATGTTTTTCCCCCTGATTGACCCATTTCACCACTTTCCTTTCACCCCTTTTTTCTTTTCTTTCTTTTTGGAAATAGAGTGGGTTAGAGTGATGATAAATTATGCTAAGTGAAGCTAAGCTGACCTAAGCACTGCTTGGCAGTGTCGCTCAAAACCTCTTTAATCACCCTATCTGATTCAGACACTGTTCTGCCCAGTAACAAAATAACTATCCCTGGCAAGTCTCAAACCAAGGACCCTGTGCACTACAGTTAGATCAATGGACCACTAGGTCAAATAAGCTCTGGAGAGCGGGTGGGAGGTGCTACTGCTTTTGTAAATTTATTATGCAGTACAGTCATGTAACATTAGGGAAAAAAGACACCACTGTAAGGTATTGAATTCAGGACCGTGTGCACTACAGTCAGAGTAATGCACCACTGGGCAAAATCAGCTTTTGGAAATTAGCACTGCTTTTGTAAATATATCATGTAGTACAGTCATGTAACATTAGGACAAAAAGACACCACTGCCAAGGACTGCACCCAGGATTGTCTGAATTGCAGTTTGAGAATTGCACCACTACACCAACTCAGCTCTGGGGAATTAATGCATTTTGTCTAAATATATCATGCAGTACAGTGATGAAACATTAGGAAAAAAAGACACCACTGCCAAGTACTTTATCCAGTACCTTGTTAACAACAACATGGTACATTTCACCAGTAGGCCAACTGAGCTCGGGAGAGCAAGCAGTGCTTTTACAAACATATCCTCATTGCCAGTGACACACTACTCCTATATATATTCGGACAAATCCCACTGTACTTGGGCTAGGGTTACCATGTCCCACTTTGCGAGGGACAGTCCCTCTTTGGGCAGTTGTGTCCTGCAAAGAAATCAAAAAACTGGCAAATGTCCTGAGATTTTAGGACAAACATATTTCCTATATTTTATTTAATAGTCGCATAAAACAGTTATTCTGTATCTGAAACACCTAAATGTTATAAGAAACTGAATGTTTGTTGTTTGTTGGTCTTTCGGCTTTTCCCGATTAGGGGTCGCCACAGCGGAACTCCAGTCCACTAATGATTGGCAGTAGATTTTTTATGAACGCCGAGGTGCCAGCTCGACGTCCAACCTTCAACGAAGGCACGCCCATTTATGCATGTCTTTCGAATGCCCACCCAACTGCAGGGAGGACATGCAGACTCTACACAGAAGGCACTCCCCGCACTCCAGCCGAGAATCGAACGGGAGAACCACTTGCTGTGAGGCAACAATGCTACCACTGCACCACCACAGATTATTATAAGAAACAGAATAAGCAACTAAAATGCTGCAAGAATAAGCTTTTTTTTTTTAAGCAAAAAAATGAAGTTATGTCCCTTGTACTGGCCGTGGATGTTTTTCCCTGTAAAATCTGACATTTGTGTGACACTGCCAGCCCAGCTGTCTGGAATTTTGCAAATAATTATATGTCACTTGAAAATATTAATATGATTTATAATAGAAATGTGACACTGCCAACCCAGCTACCTGGAATTTTGTAAATAATTCTATGTTATTTGTGAATATTGCTATGATTTATACAGAACTCTATGTTATATATTGAGCTTCAAGAATGTAACCACAGTGTATCCTACTGGAAAAGAACAGAATGTTTTATGATTTGTTTATCTCTCAGTTTCATTGAAGGAGACAGGCTTTCTAAAGTTACATGTTTTCCTATTGTCTTGAAATTGAAATAATCACTAGGTTTCAAATGTAAAGTGTTTTTATTGCTCTGTGACTTCCTAGCAGCCGCACATCTGAGAGATAAGTATTTTTGACACAAAGATGTTGGTTTCTGTTAGCCTGGGAGCTGAAGGCAGGTTACAATGAGTGATGTCATCCAGCTGACCTAGCAGCAATGTATTTGTATTTGTCTATTGAACTGGAAACATCCTCTCATCAGCACTTGCCTTGCTAATAGTAAGTAATCAGGGTACAGTAATCTCTCTTTGATATAGATAGGAATATAGTAAAGATTAGTTTAAATTTCTTTATTTATTTGAGACTGTCCTACAATGTTGTTTTAAAGTATTTCCTGTGATTCTGAACTCTGTAGTCACTGTGTTGTGTTATTGAGTATTGTCTTGTTCCTTTATTATTTATTATTAAATATATTTAAACCTTTTAATTGTGGTTGGTTTGTTTAAGCTCTTAAAGTACTTGCATATTTATTTGGTAACACTGTATAGGCCACTCCTAAATAGCCAAAGTCTTGTTCAAACTTACTATTTGGATAATAGTAACATTACACAGTAGAATTGATCAGCCTGTGCAAGGGTCTTACAACAGCTGAGAAAGAGCTGGTTGATGTCAGTGATAACTACCTTTTAGTCTGGGCAGAAGGGTCATAGCTAGTAAACCTGTGCCAGCCTTTCCCAGGAGTGTGTTTGTGTTTGCATATAAATCAAATCTCAAGTGTGTGTGTGTCAGCTACTTGAGCAGGGACATGAAGCACTGATTGGACAGAGAGGGTGCTGGAGGTTTTGACTTGACTATTCAGCTGAGATCTTAACCCTATAGCTGTGCCAGTGCGGAATCTTATTGGAGATCTGGCGAGAGAGGGAGAAACCAGCCCCAGACTGCCTATGAATGATCACTTTGTGCTCTTAAGGGAAATTGTACTTTACTGTGTTTGTACTTGTCATCCTCCCAATGTGTACTTCCCTCACTGGTGCTAGTGGTGAGGACTGAGGCTCCTTGATTACTGGGCCAGTGCAGGGCCATTACAGTTTGCACCAAAAATGTCCCACTGTGGCCATTTGAAAGGTGGCAAACCTAACTTGGGCTTCTGACACAGACAACAAACCAGTACACAGAAAAATAAATGCTGCTGGATGTATGGGAGGCCTACAATATCAGGTAGAGCTGGCAGGTGCACAGACGTATTAGTAATATATCATATAATATTTATTATCATAATATAATGTGGTAATATTATGATATATCTGATATATTATTATTATTTTATTATTATTATTATTAATAATAATGTATAATACATTATTAATATATAATATATAATATATCTGTTACATTCCTAGCATGTGTCACATCTGGACAACTACAGTCCTAGCCCACAGTCCAGTCTGTGGCACAATTAAATGCATGTAAATAAAACATTGGAATAACTGAGCCATGCATGCATGTCAATACAACATAGGAATAATTGAGCCATGCAATGTCCAGCAAAACTGGTTGCTCCCACCACAGTCACTGCCACCCACAGTAGCACATTAAAGGCCTTCAGGGTGGAGCATATTTCACAATTATGAATATGTGTTCTAAATGCCGCCAACACTCTCTGGATGGCACTATTACGTAACATATGTACTAGAGGCACATGCTTCACCTGGACTGTTATGAGTACCCTCTACCAGGCCATGCTGTGACACAACAGTTGACACCTCTCTGTCACTGAGAATAACAGCTTGCTATTTCCCTATATCTTCATAATCTCTAGTCTGACTTCTGGCCAGAATGCAGCAGCTGTGGCCTGCTACACATGTAGCAATATTTACAGCTATCTGCTGCAGACCTAACATACCTCCCAAACACCTAGGACAGAGCATCCAAATGACACCCATACATCAAGGGTTGGGTGCTCATGTGAAAGGGACATGTGTCACAGTATCCCCCTACAAACATACACTGTAGATAGAACAGCATCAACTGTAGCAGCATGCACATTCAGATAAAAAAGGATGTATGGCACTCACATCTGCCTGTTTCCTTACTGAACCCAACACATATTGGTCAACAGTACAATGCTATAGAATCTGAAAGTCTGTTAACAGTGGTCAGACATAGCATGCAAAACTGTGGACATAACACATCAGTCTAAAGAGTGAACAGTATTTCTGCCTACTATCTGTGATGTTGTAGCTCCCAAACCTCGATAATGTCCTCCTCACCGGCCAGGATAAGGGGCAAGGCCTACATGAAGGCCTTAATTATAACTCTGTGTTGCCATGCCACTGGCTAATGGAAAGGCAACCCAGCTGTTCTGGGTGCAATTAGCAAGTGGGAGTCACAGACTGGTGCACACACAATCACCTGTTCATGAGCATTACCTGCAAAAGGCAAGATGGTGCCCATGGTAAACAGGTCAATGACAATTTATTTATGAAGACAGACTGCAATTCTCTAGGATACTACAACTGTATTTCTTCTCTCAAAGGAGTACAGCACTATAACAGGTATATCATTGAATGAAGCATGTAATAGAATGCAGATGGGGGGATGCAGTCATGGGAAATAAGAAGTTAAACAGTAGGTCTCAACAACATTGCCTGGACTGACATATTGTTGTTAGTCTGCTGTCCATCACCTACGGCCATCCCTCATGGCTCTGTCTGCAGTCACATAGATCACAGCTCAGGCCCCTGAATCACCCCATCAATGGTCAGCTCACATATGACTTCTACTTTTATTGTCTGTTGTACAATACTGACAGTAAGTACTGGTCAATACAGTTGGGATATGACATCATGTACTGTCAGTGAACTCCTCTCAGTCTGTGAATGTCATACAGGTTTAATTCAAAGATGGCCCAGGTGTCCCTGACCATTCATGATGTGCTCTCGCTAGGTCACTGTGTACTTCATACCTATATCTGATTGCCTGACACCTATAGATAGCATACCTGGTGATCCCCTGCAGCAGGACATCAGGTTATAGGTACTAGTAGTGGGGGGACACTGGCTCTGGCTCAGCAGCAGTGCATACATATTGACCATACAATATAAAGGAATGCATACAGTACCAGATATTCCTGTACCATTACTGTGTTCCCATGCAAAATGTCCACCTTGTCCCATGTCACAGACACATTCCCCAAATGCTGTGGACAACCATCATGTATTCTCCAACTGGTGTCTGGAAATACACATTTGTCTGGCAGAGGGTCTACATCTATCAGGCACATGTACACATTCTGCAAACACCTGGGTAGTGCAGATATCAGACAGCTATGAGGAGGACACCCTACACCACATCTGCACTGCTCTCAGTTATTGTGTACACAGATTTTGCTAGAATGTCCACATACACTTGTAGTACCACTCGCCTATTTGTAAGAGGTAGCCTGGAACGCATGGTAAAGTAGCATTGCCCATATAGGACACCCAGCAGTCGATGACAGTGATGGGTGTAGACACATAACAACACAGTCTGTCACAGCACTCAGGCCATATTTGGTAGTCCTGGTACCATATGCGCTTACTAGACTATGGGCCCTGAGCAGCCATATGCCTAGGCAGATGTTAGCCCATGTGTATGCAAGGCAGCACCTGATGCCACCATCCAACAGGGACACAGGTGGTATCCCAAGGGTATATGTGCAGTTAGCCATCCAGTTATCCAGGCTATGCCTGCAAAGGTGCAAATAGCTACCCTGCCTGATGTGGACAGGGTGCCCATTCCATCACAGCCTGATTGTGTGGTACACACATCTGAGCTGCCAACAAGCCCACTTCATGCCACACACCAGGTTGAAGGTGTGTGTGTGTGTGTGTGTGTGTGTGTGTGTGTGTGTGTGTGTGTGTGTGTGTGTGTGCATGTGTGAGTGTGCATGTGTGTGTGTGTGTGTGTGTGTGTGTGTGTGTGTGTGTGTGTGTGTGTGTGTGTGTGTGTGTGTGTGTGTGTGTGTGTGTGTGTGTGTGTGTGTGTGTGTGTGTGTGTGTGTGTGTGTGTGTGTTAACAGAGCGGAGCATGGCTTGCACTTGTGCAGCAGTCCCAGCAATGTGGAATCTTTGAGTGCCTTGCATGCCACATTGAGGTCACCCATGATAATTATGTATGAAACTGAGTAGAGGGTTGACTTGTGTAGTAGATGTTTGATGCCCTGGTATTCCCTAGTGAGGAACTTCTGTGATGTCCCCAGCTGCTGCATGTGCTGTGTTATGTCAGTGATGAACAGTGAATTATACACATTAATAGTCCTTGTGGGGGGATGTAGGGATGTTTATACCCCATGTCCCATGATGACATACCCTTATGTATGATATAGGCCATGTAGTAGGTTTATCTTTCAAAAGAAGCAATGTCTTGTTGACATGTCATTTTGTCAAAGACTTGTGTCTACAGCACCCTCATGACTAAGTGCCTAGGATGTTGTTCATACTCTGATAATATGTGGGGACATCACTCTCCCCATAGGGGTTCACACTGCATGTCCTGGGATGCAGCCTGAGGCCATGTGTCTGGCAATGGTCATGTATCTGTGTGAAACCCTCCTGTCCACATCACTAGGGAATCCAGTGATGTCACACTGCATACAGTCATCTGCATACATGGTCAGACATAGGCTAATGGCTGTTACATGCACCTCAGATGTGTACATCACACATAACAGAGGCCCAAACATGGAACAACAGGTTACACACCTACTTATGGGTCAACTACTTGTGGTGCATTTCTCTGTGGGGAATAGGTGGGTCATGTCAGTGCACCGCTGTGCTAGCCCTATAGTAACATATGGCGTGATGCAAACTTGGGAGTGTTATATCCATAATGGCCGTGGGGGTTATACTGTCACATAATTTGTCCAGGTCAAGGTCGTCATTTTGCACTGTCAGCCCCTGTCCATGGCTTTGGTGACTATGTCATAGAGGTCACTGCAGCAGACATGAACCCTTGCTTGACAAAGCCTAAGTGTGCGTAATGGAGTGTGGCCAGGTTGCACATGTCCTTGTTAATGGGGTTCACTTGAAACTGTGCTATTGCCTTGCAGAATAGTCTAGTTAGGCTGCTGGTTCTATCATGTGACTGAGTGGGGGATGCCCCACCTTAATGTAAAGGGGTGTCAGTGGTCGTCCATCAAACAGATGGGAAAAGGCAGTACTCAGTCCTCCTTTCAATACGGTTCCTTATGGTTTTGCAGGTTATGCTTAGGGTCAGGTAGGATGCATCCTGTGATGTGATAGGCTCCCATGGCAGATGTATACCATGGCTACCACATGTATATGGTGACCTGTTCCCTACATATAGGAGATGGTGGAGGTAATGTGCATATCCTGATATACTGATGTAGAACACATGGAGTAAAGCTTACACCAACTCTGTCAGGCATCCAGTGTGCTATACCAGTTGGTGTCCTTGCACACCACAAATGAGCAGCCACTACCTGTGCTGTTGCAGACATATGTGCAGTAAGGGAGATGACTGTTTGTAGTGGATAAAGACAATGTAAGCACTGTATTTCTTGTGCAGGTTTGCAGGACCAATCCCATTCTCATGTACACAATAAGGAGACATTTCCCCAGAATGGACACCTGCCCCTACTTTGTCAAGGACAGCAGTATGCCATCCCTGTTATGGACAGTATGTATTGCACATGTCCACCAGACAGGTGTGCATATCCTAGCAGAGGATGCTGTAGGCCTGTCGGGTATACCTGACTACATGCATCTATACAAATGCACATATAGCACTTGTATCTATGTGTGGATATTGGTGCCAGTCCTTAATGAGGGGTTGGAGACTATGAGGCTGTGTAAATGCCCCAAGAGGATGTATTCCACAAAGAAGGTGTATGTGGCTGAGCCTAGCTTATTGGGTAATGTGGGAGATGGTGACTGCAAATGTGACTGCATGATGGTTGCTTTGCCATGGAGGATGACACTGTAGGGATACTGCAGTGGTAACCCATGTTGTGTGATGTCAACTGTGATACACCTTCACCTCATGTGGGTGTAGCCCCTGGCTGCACCAAGGTGTTTGTACATCCACTGTTGATGGCTTCCTGGCCATTTGTGTGCTGGCATGGGTACATCTTGCAATGTATGTTAGGGTCGTTCAACTGACCCAGGATCAGGGTACTGACCCGACTCCTAATACAGTTGATGAGGTCCATGTATGCAGAATGGGCTTGCTCATCACATGTAGTGGCCAGTACCTAGCTGTGATTTGGGGTCTATATTAGAACACCGAACATTCAAAATGTTGAGTGTTTTAATATAGAACCCTAGCAATCGAAAAAAAAAAAAACATCGAACATTCGGAACAGCAAATTTTTTCCTAGAGAAAAAAATTTGCTGTTCCAAAACACATACACACAACACAAGCGCACCAAACAAACAGCAATCCACACACATACACCTAAATTCGTACACCTAACCCTACACTAAACTATAGATACACCACTAACTATCCACTTACTTTAACCCAAACCCTAACCCTAAGGTCCATCACTATCGCACAGTCACCTCACCCGCACCCTAACCCTAACTCACCTAACCCACCCTAACCCACACATTCACACAGTCACACACTTACATGACCCGCACTCTAACCCTAACTCACCTAACCCGCTCTAACCCACACATCCAAACAATCGCGCACTTACCTGAACCAGACCCGTAACTTTCCACCAGAGCACTAAAAATACTGAAGCAACAGAAATGGACAACTGAATTCTTTCCCTAGGAAAGAATTTAGTTTCCTGTTGCTTCAATATTTTCAGCGTTCGCTAAAAACGGGTTGATATTAGAACACCTGACATTTCAAATGTTTGGTGTTCTAATATAGACTCATGATTTGATAGGTTTGTGTTGGCAATGGTTAACTGCCCCTGCAGTGTCCCCTGTGCATCTTACTGCCCGTACAGCATGGAGTGTATGTGACTCCTATATACAGAAACCCAGTGTTCCATGGCATTACTGGATACACTTTGCTATCTGCATGTATGATAGGATGGTTGACCATGTAACTCTGGGGTGCTCTCTGCATCTTTGACCCATGGTCTGTGTGAGTGCACAGATGTCTGCTGTTCTCAGGGTAGGACTGCTTGCAATGAGGGCAGCATCATGTGTACACCTCTAGTGTTTAGCAGTATGGCCTTCAGTGTGTGCTGTACTGACACTTGTATGTTCGTAGTAATAATGTCACCATTGTTACTAAAGGAGTCACTATGGGGCTGGTGGGAACCACTGACAGATGCATGAAGACCAATGAAGACAGATGGAGGTCATCTCTTGCAGAGCATTGTGGTCTGTGTACCATATCATCCCAGACTCACAAGTACTGGAATCCCTGGAATATCATAGGATAAATGTGCACATGTTAATGGCAATCATTCCCTGATTGTATTGCAGCATCCATCTGGGTGACAGCATAATGCTGTGTAAGGCTAGGGACATACTTGCCTGAGACACATAACCAGTGTGCTCACTCATGTCTCACTGGATATAGTCCAGGGATATACATGTCAGGTCAGGCATACCAACATGTACAGTGACAGACCCATGACAGTATCTGTTGGTGAGAGATATGGCCAAGTCTGTCAACTAACACAAAAGTAACTGTGATCATCCACATACCCAGCCAGGTCAGAGGCATACCAGTGTGTCTCCACTAGAGTCCCCTATGTGTAACATGTTTGACATGGGCTCATGCCTGCATGGCTGTGGGACAGAGGTGTGTGGCCATGTATTGTATGTGCTGTGTATGGCTGTGGATTTCATGTGTAACTTTGTCTCAGAGATCCCCTTTGTTCGTGAATGTGTATGTTGAGGACCACTGCAGATGTTTGTGTGTCGTGTAGGTGTGAGTGGTGTGTGAGGTGTACTGATTGTGTTGACAACCTGTTTGGGGACAGATATGAAGCCTTGACAGGCAGTGATCATGGACTGCAGGTTCCTACAGTCATTGCATCTCTCACAGTGTGTTCATTGGTGGTGTGTGTAGATAGCTGTCCATCTATGTACATGAGGCAGGTGTTACAAAGTGCCAGGACACCAATCAACCACACTGGCTGGGGAAACTGTAGGACATTGTCCAGTGATATAGTACAGATTCTGAGGGAGGAAGGCCAATGAGACCTGGGGGGGGTGGGCCTACAGACCAGATGAGTACTACTACAGTAGGTGGCTGACACCAGAACAGTCCATGTAGACAGCCTATGAACAAGCAGTAATAGGTGCAACAGCTATGTGCAGTGCAACACCTCATAGCACATGCAGCAAGTAGCATGAAACATCAGGATCACGGGGGTAACACATGCTGTATTGCCAGTATGTTGCCGATACTCACAGACATAATGCATTGATAGATGGTGGGGGTATGATGTGGGGGTTAGTGGTGGATAGTGCTGGCAAAAGTGGATGTGTAGGGTCTGTACATAATGGTGAGCAATGCATGCAGTCCTGTCATGTGTTCCACTCTTCATGTCTTTCAAGTGGGATGTTATGATGATGCAACCCAGCCTTCTCAGAAGCTGAGACCACTGCAATTATCAATGCCCTGAGACTCCATCACTGGATGCTGTTGTCAAGCAGCCACCATAACCAGCAACAATGCGCTACCCTGTGGGCAGACCTGATAGCAAAGGGGAATAATGTGGGCAACTGGGACAGGAGCTATGAACAGGTCTGATACCCTGCCACTGATCTCGTGCACCATGCATGGCAAAGGGCTGCAGCTGTGGCCAGGACCGATGCTGGCACAGGTGGAAGGCCTGCTACATAACCACCACTCTCAGCCACAGAGGATTTCCTGACAAACCTGGCATCAGCCACCAGCTCACAGGAAACCATCAGTGCACATGTCGTGGAGGTGGGAGGCACAGAGTCCACAGCCGAGGAATGCCAAGGTAAGCCTCCAGTGGTCATCACGTTAATACTGTAGCATTCATACTGGCAGTCTCTGCATACCTGTATGCATATGTTAGGTCAATCTGCATTTGTGGTTGGGGTTTGTAATGCACACATGTGCACACATATTGTGAATGTCAGCAATTTTGGTAGTATTGCATCTTTTACTGTACATGTCAATAAATGCACATATTATCCTGTACCATTCCCATATGTATGTGTGCTGACCATACCTCTCCCCCACAACTCCATCAGTACCTCTGGTTTGGCTGGGGAACATCAGCCTGTAGCTGGTGAGTGAGGAGTGTCATGTTATGGCTCACCTATACACTAGGTATGTTAAGGGCTGTCGTTTTGCCATGGACACAACTGTTAAGCATAGCTATATTGCAATATGTGTATGTTCACTTGTGGTGAGGTTCAGTGCAGTGCATCACATTGGTAATCACAGTAGCATATTTGTAAGAGCTGCAACATATTAGGACGTAGTTTTGTATAGGTGTAGCCACTGTGCTATACAGTGGTGTATTACTATTGCGTACACGAGTGCACTGTGTGTTAGGTGAAGGTCCATCACATACTCTGACTTGTCACATATCTCACAGATATATAGCACTAGCAACATTAACTGGACGTAGCTGCACTATATGTTTTTGAGGGTCTGTCCAGAGTTTGTCTGTTGTGGTCTGGTTGTGTGTTATGCATGGCATCAGTCAGATGCTGTGGTCAGTATAATGCCTTTGTGGCATTTCACCTGTGTGTGTGTGTGTATGTGTGTGTGCGTGCATGTGTGTGTGTGTGTGTGTGTGTGTGTGTGTGTGTGTGTGTGTGTGTGTGTGTGTGTGTTTGTGGATCAGCAAACACTATAGTGCAGGAAGTAATGTAGTCATGTTGTCTTCCCCTCACAGGTAACCATGGCAGTTGGAGTGTGTCCCCCTCACAACCTGATGTCAGTGCCTCGTCAGACTCTGATGATGATAGTGGCCATTGTGAGGCACAGGTGGGGATGTTGGAGGCTGAATCTGTCCCATTGGTTGACATCCTACTTCCACCCCAATGTCCTTGCACATGTTCAGTATGTCCACACAAACCCAGTCCCCAGCAGCAACAGATATGGGGCAGTCAGAGGGTGGTGGCATTGAACAGGGTAGTGTCTTGACTATGGCATCAGTGATTGTAGACATTAGCCATAGGCAGAGAGCAGATTGACAGGGGTGCTTGAAGGAGGACTGCTGGCCATCCAACCCCTGTCAGAGATGTCAAAGCATGTGTCATCCGATGCATGTTTCAGTCCATCATGGAGGCACAGCCACATTGTGAATGGTACACCAGACAGATGCTCAGGGTCATGGATGAAACACTGCGTGGAATGCGTGACACCCTCTACAGCATTGGTGATGCCTTATGTCATTTTGCTGATGTAGTGCATAGATGGCGGGGTGAAACATTGTCAGTCTTTAACCATGCAATATCTGTGCTTGAACATGTGGGAGTAGGGCATTGAACACATGGACGCAGGTCAGCAACAACATCAGCTGGGAGCCCACGTGGCCATGCACAGTCACACTCCCGTAGTGGCAATACCACCAGCACTAATGAAGGGAGGGTGATGTCCACACCACAACGTGGCAGGCCATGGGCACATAGTCCTGGGTGGTCCCATGAGGGACACCGACCCAGCTGACACCAGTCACCATCAGGAAGTAGTACCACATTTGAACTTGGGTATGGTGGTGACAGTGCCACTCCTGTCAGAAAAACGTACCCATGTTTGTGGCCAGAGATGGTGAACTCTACATTCTGCCATGTACGGTCCACGACTGTCCAACATACCTCTGTGTAAGGCTAGCACATGGCTTGACTGTATGCATGCACACACACACACACACACACACACACACATATCACTGTCACATGTAGGTCACTGACAGATGCACATGGCTCCTCTCCATGGCCCATCTGACCAGCACCCCTCCAGATGCACACACACATGATGTCATCTATATGACACAACCTAGGTCTTTGCCAACCCCACACCTCACCCTGTGCATGTGCTGACACCTGTGCCTCATTCCTGTTATCCATATCATTGATGCAGGAACATGCTAATATGTGTCTGATGCACAGGATGAATATAGTGCAGGTAGTGGCAGTGTGTAGTGTAGTAGTGTTATGGCCTGTAAGGGGCTGTCTTCTGGCAATTGTCATGCATATACATAAAAGTGTACATACTTTTGTGCCATGATGCTTTATTGCTGTCAGAACTGCTGACTGACTGTTGTCTCAATGACCTTATTCTGTTTCCATTCCAATTGTCAGTGTGTCTATGTTGTGGTGAGCTGCTGCCAGTATTGGAGCTAAGGATGGCAGACTGGCAACACAGAGACATTTTCATCGGCAAGGTATGGCTGTATGTGTCCATGCTTACCTAGGTGTTTATGCATGGAACAGTGTGTGAGGGACAATGGGGGCAGACAGCATAGCTTGCATGCATACCCCTTCACAAAGCATGCAACTCTTGCTACATGTCACCTAGGAGTTCTGTAGAATCACAGGTTCATAGGTACATAGTAGGTTGTTGCAGTACTGGCTCTGGGTCCCTTATAAGTCTATCCAGAACTGTGTCCCCATCAGAAACATCTATAAACATCTGTTGCCCCTGCCATTGCTTGACATACATTGGATCCCTGTGACAGATGTTTTTTTTGACATCCATTCAACTTTGATGTAGTTTATGAGGGTCTGCATGGTACTCTGTTTGACAATTTTGGAGAATGCATTCCTGACACAGGGCAGCATCTAGGAGGAAAACCTGTCTCTCCAGCTGTTTATTTTGCTGTGTCATATGTGATTCACGCCTGTTGTTTGGTAATGCACACAGAGTTATACTGACATATATGGGGTAGCTGTTGAAGGGCTGAGCACAACATTGCCATCTAGGCATGCCACAGCCCACCTGTGGACAACCTGTCCAATACAAAGTGGGGCAGTACTGATTCGAGGCTGTCTGCATGGCACAGGTGTTGAAGACCATGAATATCCTTTGTGGGTGTTAACATAGCCTTACCGTTAGGTGCAGATGTCTGCATAGGTACATTCCAGACCAGCCATGCCACTAATATCTTGCTGTATGACTGAGGACTATACAGAGGTAATGTCCACCTTTTGTCTGGATGCAGTTCCTTTACATATGTGGTGAACTACTTCCAAGCCTTTTCTGACCACTGCCACTACTTCATGGGTGACTGCAACAATGTTATCAACCTGAGTAGCCAGGTCTGTCAATGCAGTTTGTGCATTTATGGGGTTGTTGTTGATGTGGGAAATAGTGGGTCTATGTCCTTGCCATATGGTATGATGGTACTGTTTTCTGCATTCAGCTGGAGGCCAGGACCTGGCCACCATTCCATACCTGCTATATGACCCCGCTGCAGTGTGTTAACATCACACTACTCACAGTTGACACAGCTTTAGGCAATACTTACATATATGGGAGATGGCAGGTTGCATTCATGCCTTCATACATGTGGGTCATTATGGGCAGAAGCTACTCATAGTTTGCACACATATCTACATATTGCACATGCATAGGCAACACAGGGTAGGGTTGCCACCTTTTCAAATGTGGAATGTAGGACACATCTTCTACTATTGTGACACTTGGCAGGACATACCATAACCCATGGCAAGTGCACCTGAGGGGACTTCCATTTGTTTGCCAATATGACTGCTTCTTTGTGTCACATCACCATAAGTTATGCTATTTCTCAAAGCAGTAAGGTGCTTCTGATGTGAAGTAACTGTCTTATCCAGGTAGTAGACAACCTTAGAAGATGTTTGTTGTCCTTCACTCTGGGGACCTCTGTATTGCTTGTGTCATTGTCACAAGTCACACCTGGCTAAACATGGACTGCAACCTGCAGGATAGGACAGGTGGTGGTTGTAACCCCCACATCTACAGATGTCTTCAGAATGTCCTGCTGTTTGCCACATATTTTATTATTTTATTTTTACATTTAGCATAACATTGTGGTTTTCTGGCAAGTTGTGTGAATTCATTAAAGACTGGCTTTACGCAATACTGACAGATATTTTCCTGTCAGACTTCATACCTTTCAGAAAATGCATGTAAATGCGCAATCTGTTATGCTATCTCCTGTGTATGTTTATCAGAGCAATATTTAAAGATTGACCCTAATATGTGGTCTTTGTCCCACTGCTATGTATGGCTTTTTCCAGATGTCTGTAAGGGGTCAAGAGGTATGTTTGTGGTCATAACACAGACACACTGCTGCAAAGGGATATACATATGTATACACACACACACACACACACACACACACACACACACACACGCACACACTGACTCATGATCTGCCCTTGTTGATAGTAGATCCCCTACTTGGCTAGTTATACATATGATAGAGCAAAATACATAGAGCATGAACCACAGAGGTTATACAGTTTTGTAGTGTCTGCCACTACTACTCTAGAGTTAGCAGGGTGGCACAGGCACACAAAATGGTATAGACACTGCACACACACAAGAAAGACAGCCACGCTGCTACAGAGGATATGCATGAACAGACACACACTCACACAGTCGCCAGTATTGAGATTACAACCCCAACCTATCTAGTTGTAGTAGTATAGTGCTATGTCCTTAATGCATATCCCATGGACCTGATATGCCTGGGGCATACCTCTCAACCTGTTAGAACTATACATGTGGACAAAACCTTCAATAATGGGGTGATACAGGCCCAAAAATAGGGACAGTTTTTACATATTGCTCTTGCAGACATAGAAAACTGATACAAGAACCAGTTTTGTATTAGGATTATTTTTGTAAAGGGTATGAAGTCTGACACATGGATGTCTGTCATTATTATCTGACTTCAGCACTTAATGCTTTGACAATGATTGGCAAGTAAACCATATGTTTAGGCCACACAGACAAAATATATGAGCCAATCATCTGGACATTCTGCAAAACTATAAACATCTGAGAGGTATGGCCTGCAAAGTGGTTGATGACATCAACAGACTCTGTAAATTAATGCAATGGGGGTGTCAGGAGGGCAGAACAGGCCTCAAAATTGTATCTCTCACACACACACAGATGGCAGTCTTGAGATTAGAATCCCTATCTATCCAGCTACACACACACACACACACACTCACACACACAAATTTGACAGTCTTGAGATGAGAATTCCAACCTATCTAGCTGACCGTACTATAGTGCTACATATTTATCGCATGCACTACGGAGTTCATAAGCCTGAAAAGTGTTCAATGATGTATCCAAGGTGGATGACATTATCAGGCCCTGTCAATTAATGCAATGGGTGTGTCAGGAGGGTGGAAGAGGCCTCAAAATGGTATAACCATCCCACACACAACCACAGGGGATATGCTTCACACAATCATATCTAGAGCTGGCAGTCTTGAGATTAGAACCCCTAACTATCTAGTTTATTATACTATAGTACTACATATTTATTGCATACACCACAGAACTTATCTGCCTGTAAAGTGCCCAATGCTGTATCTAAGGTGGATGACATCAGCAGGCCCTGTAAAATAGGGCAATGGGTGGTTTATAGGGTGGAACAGGCCTCAAAATGGCTTAACCTACAAATGCAGTTGCTCTTGCTGAAATTAAAACTCATTCCTTTCAAGTTATGCACACTATAGTGCTACATACTTATCAGATGCACCACAGAGGTTACATGTCTGAGGAGTGTCCAATGGTGCTTCTAAGGTGAATGAAATCAGCAGGCCTTGTAAAGTAGGGCAATAGGGGTTTACTGTGTGGAAAAGGACTTAAAATGGTTTTACCTACAAACACAGTTGCCAGTGGTGAGATTTGAACTCTAATCTACTTAGTTATATCTACTATTGTATTACATACTTATCACATGCGCCACAGAGCTTACATGGCCGGCAAGTGTCCAACATTGCTTCTAAGGTGGATGACATGTACAGGCCCAGTACGGTAGTGCAATGGTGGGTTAACAGGGTGGAACAGGCCTTAAAATGTATTGTCATTGCACACGCATAGGTAGAAAATACAGACACTCACAAGAGGATATCCATAAACACACACACACACACACACACACACACACACACACACACACACACACACACACACACACACACACACACACACACTGACTTGCCATTGTTGGGATTAGAATCACTACTGATCTAACTATCTACACTACAGTGCTACATATTTATCGCATGCGCCACAAGGCTTACTTATGAGTGTTTGACACTGCTGTTGGGGTGGACGACATCAATACCTGCTGATAGGTGGGCCACTGTTGTAGAGGACAGTAGAATCAGGCACATAAAATGGGTGACCATTACACAGGCGTCTCTCTCGCCCTGTGTTTGCCTGTCTATGATTGTTATTTATATATATATATATATATATATATATATATATATATATATATCTCACACTCATCAGATGCAGATGTATCTTATATGTGCCACATACAGATAGATGAGGGTAATCATGCCTGATGGGGGTGGTGAGAGACAGTTAAGGTGTATATAGCTGAGTGTATGCAAAGACATATATGGACAACACAGCTCAATTGTCAGATGTGGGTTTAGACATGGGCTATAATTGTAGGAGCATGCCCAGTATGACCTTCAATAGTAATAGTAGGACTCCAGTCCAAAGCTACCTGTAGTCTGGTCCAGGAGTTTGTCTGCTACAGACGACTGGCTGATGAACCTGTGCAAGCAGTCTAGCACCTCAGTGATATACTGGCTAAGGGGTCTTCTGGCTGTGCGCTATCCTTATTAACTGAGTCATATCCTGGGGTGGGTACAGAGTGCATTGGACTGAGCAAAGTTTTCAATATTATGTGTAGTATATTCTACATAACACTGTGATTTCTTGTTATGTGAGTGGCAGATCAGTATAGCGTAACGTGCGGGAGCACTGACACACATTTGTTTACTGTCTTCATACATTGCAGGCAACTATGTTACAGCAGAAATTGTTCTTGTGTGCACATTCTATGTTTGTTAGGCCAGTGATTCCCCTTCCCCTTATATGTGTCTCTTTGTCTTTCTGTAGTCCAGTCATGGCCTTTGTACACAGTTACTGCTGTTATGTATTTGTAGTTATGGTGTGAGTGGTGTAAAAGCCATAATATCACACAGGGTTACAGACTTCACACCTCTGACTGTACCTGTTTAGTAACTTGTCCATTTGTGTGCCCCGTATATCTGCTGTGGTCCTCAGACGGTTTGTGTTGCACTGTTATTATAAGGCTAAATGTTGGCCATAGCTCTCAAACTCTTACAGACAGACATCTGGACAGACCCATACATAACAGTCAGAAAGAGGCCCAGACATGGGAGCAGGCTCTTAATAGTACTCTTCCAAATGTACACAGTTGGTAGAATGTTTTTATATTACCTTGCATTCACTTATGGGTATGACATCTGCATCTCAACTGTCTGTCATTGATGTTTTCGCATCACCCTTTCTTGGTTTTCAAATAGTTTGCCAGGCAAATGCAATGTTGAGACAAGCAGAACAGACATATGAAGCATACGTGTGGACATTCTGTGACACCCTGCCATTCCATGGGTATGGATGGTGCCCACTGACTTGTTGTCAGTATTGAAACAGTAATGAGGCAGCCTTTATATCCTGGCACTAGACTGACCTGTCACAACCTGCTGTTTTATTAGCACTGTGTTGATTACTCAGAGCTGTGTACTGCCCATCCATTGTCTAGCTTTCCTGCAGTAGCAAATATTAACTTCTGGACAGTGTGTACAACTCTTACAATTGGTGTAACTGACATGCAAAATAGTTGGCATAGCCAGTCTCGAACCATAGACCTTGACAACCACACTACTGTATTTAGACCAGTAAGCCACAAAGCCACCAATATGTGTTGTCTACTTCTGCTACTGTTAACCACATATATACATAGTACATTGACCCCTAAATATTGTAGAAATGGAAAATGTTATTAAGTTGATTGTGACACCCCTGGCTATATGTGGTCTGCTGCTATTACCTTACAAGCATAAATGTTACTGCAGCTCTATGTGAACACGGGTGTGTTTGGGGGGAGAGGGGCATACCTCTCAACTGTACGCATCTTCACAGACTGTCCAGATGTTTGGCTCATATTTTATGTCCATTTTTCATACCATTGTGGTTGTGTGGCAAATAATAGCAACATCATTTAAGACTGAAGTTAGAAAGTAATGACAGACATTTGAGTTTCAGACTTAAAAATACACTGAAAAACACAAGGTGGACCCCAAAATAAGGTTTGTTAGCATAGTTAAACTTTAATGTTCCCTATTCGTCAAATAGACTTCCTCAGAAACAGATTTCTTAATGATACTACCACATCATTAAATAATTTTGTTGTATCTTTCGACTTTTCCCAGTTAGGGGTCGCCACAGCAGAACTCCAGTCTGCTAATGATTGACAGTAGATTTTTACATGCCGAGTTGCTGGCCCTGATGCACAACCTTCAATGAAGGTACGCCCATTCAGGCATGTCTCCACACAGAAGACGTTCTAGCTGAGAATCGAAAAGGACAACGTCTTACTGTGAGGCGACAATGCTACCGCAGCACCACCACCGCAGTCACATCATTAAATAATACAAGCAATAAAAAACAAATCAATCAACGCTTGACATTAATTAAAAAAAAAATTACAAATTAGATTCTAAAACTTCCTATTTAACTCCCAAAAAATAATAGGGAGTAAAGTCAAAGTTTAAATATTTTCAATAGTTATTTTTCTATTCTTTAAGAAGCACTTAATGTTAACAGTATCATTCAAACGAGGTGGAATATAAGAACCAAGTCTAAATTGCCATTCAGCTTCTCTTTGTTTAACAGAATTCCTATAATTCCCTCCCCTAGGGTCTTGACTGGCAACCTCCACAACAGAGAAAGTGAATTTTTTTCCAGACGATACAATCCAAAGCATGCTTGTACAAGGCATTATTCAAATGTTTGCTTTTTTATGCCATACTGATGCTCCTAATTTTTTGTCATCTGTTTCATCTGCCTACACTACCATGGTTCTAGCCTTTACACAGTTAGTACCTGCGGACATGGTGGCCCATTTTGCTATTCAATAACTTGCCTCATTTATATACACCTAACTGCGTATACCCTGGATACTACACTACAACAGAGCCTATGTCAGTAGCAACCACTATAACCTGCCATTGTATGACTCTGCATGCTGGCCACTATAATAGAAAAAAAATCAAAATAGCTTTCAATGTCCTATATTTCAATTTTTATTATTTATTTATTTTTTGCTAAATAGCATGTTTGCGCGTCACTTAAATGTAGCATATGTCTTAAAAAAAGTTTAATTTGTAATATATTGCATTACATTTTTACATCAGTGGCCATAGTTTTGGCCATTTACACGTTTACTGAACATTGTACAACCTTTTATTTGGGTTGTTACAGCCCCTGTTTAATTGTTATCCTCCTGTACACGATTTGTAACCGCATACATTTTTCAACCTTACACGGCACCTGCACCGGTGCCCTCATACTTCTTGGATCACAAAATCACCTCATTTGCATGGTTTAAAATTTATACCCTCCATTTTCCCAAGGCTTCATGAATTGAAAGGTGATGTATTTAAGTTGGTATGTAAAATGTTTATTAAAGGGCTTTTTTTTTTAAAAAAGTACAATATAATGTTTCTGATAATGTGACAGATTCTTCGATGGATAATAGTTTCTATTCCTGTGAATCTGGAGTTGATAATAATGCTTTTAGTAAGTTAGACACTAGTAAAATTGTAGCTAAAAAGTACATTTATGCCTCTTTTTAAAAATGAATATATATATATATATATATATATATATATATATATATATATATATATAACATTTTCATACCACTCTTAACTTGGTATCGGAAAAAGAGCTAAAGGAATTTTACTATGGAGTAATAACATAATTTAACTAAGACAGAGTGGGTAAAATTGAAACAAATGAGTAAACATAATCACATAGTGTTTAAACCTTCTGACAAAGGTGGGAAATTAGTGATTATGCAATCTATTGATTACTGGGAAATGTGCATGGAACATTTAAGAAATGAATTAGGTTATAGTCAAGTAACTGAGGATGTATATTTTCAAGCTATCAGAGAATATGAACAATTGTTAAGTAAAGGAGTATGGTTAAATTACTTTAATAAATTGGATATTTCTGAAAAATTCTCCAGTAAGGATAGTTCAATGGCTAAATTTTAATGTATTCCTAAAATACATAAAAATATATTTCCTCCTCCTGGCCATCCTATAGTGTCAGTCAGAGGTTACTTTACTCATAACTTAGGATGTTTCTTGCACGGAAGTTTACTTAAAAAGGTTGTTAAATTACCGTCGTATATAGGAGACACATTTGATTTTCTAGATAAGATATCAGGATTACAATGGGAATCAGATATGTATTTCTTGGTATTAGATGTAACCAACTTATAGACAAATATACAACACAATTTTGGCATGGAAGCAATGGATTCTTTTATGGGAGACAGCCCCAGAATACATTATATTAAAGCATTGGTTTATTTTTGTTTAGTTAATAATGTATTTAAATTTAATGATACCTTATACAAGCAATTGCAAGGCACTGCCATGGGGGCAGCATTTGCCCCATGTATGCAAATGTATTTATGGGCCTAGTTGAATTTAGTCACATATATATTAGTGAGCTCTATAAGAAGTTTGTAAAAAGATATTTTAGTTTTATCGATTACCTTATTTTTGTTTGTAAAGGTGGCAAAAATGAAGTATGTTCATTTATTGATTATTTAAATAATAATAGGTTTCATATCAAATATGATGGCCTTCAGGAAGGGACTAAAGTGAATTATTTGGATATTACCTTGGAAGGCCTTTATAGTGGTATAATAAAAACTAAAATAAATAGGACATTTGAGCAACCTAGCTATATGTTGCATGCATCTAGCTGCCACCCAGTACATACTTTGACATCCATACAGTATGGTGAAATTTTAGGAGTGAAAAGATTGTGTAGTAATACACAGGAAGCAAAAAGTGAAGCTGGAAAAATAATAGCAATGTTTCTGAATAGAGCATATGATGAAAATCTGGTTAGGATAGTTATGTGAAAACATTTAGAGATGAAGAAGTGGATTTAAGAAATAAAAATCAAATTTATAAATATAGTACAAAAGATAAAGAATGTAATTTTCAACAGAACATATTTTTGTCTCTAAGTATATGTTATTTTCTACTAGGTTGCAAAAGTTAATTATAGATGTTTGGAATATAATTAGAAGAGAAGCTAGTTGAAATAAAGCTTAGGTTCTCTTATCAAAGAGGACATAGCTTAAAAGATTTTTTGGTGCATAGCAATTTTAGAAGACCAACAACTGAAATAAGAGCGGTAGTAACAGGGATAGGGATAGTACCCCGTGGAAAATGTACAATATGTCAACATGTGGTAATAACATTTGACAATATAAATGGACAAACATTTTGATACAAAGGGATGTTTCAATTGCAAAAGTATTGGTATTGTGTATGCTATTAGATGCCCCTGTAACAATTTTTATATAGGGGAAAGTAAAAGAAGCCTGGGTGAGAAAATTAAAGAACATATAAGAGATATCAGGAATAATAAGATTATAAGCCCAGTAGCAGAGCACTTTAACAGGAAACACCAAGGGAATTCTACTAGCTTACAAGTTACAGCTTTAGAACAAATTGATGAAAAATACTTGAGTGATGCTAGAATAAAATATTTACTTAGAAAAAAAGAATCAGTTTTATGTTGAAATATAATGCATTATATCCATTGGGGTTAAACAAAGAATGTCATTGGAAGAGTTTTATTTGATTATGTCTCTTTAAATTTATTTTGCTAATTGAGTGTATAATTGATTAATTAATTGATGTAAAGTCTGCATAGTGTTACATAAGGTGTGTCTTGTTTTAACAATAGTTTACTCTGTAAAGGCTTTTTTGGCCAAGGCGCTAAGAGAGAGAACTATATTTTGTTGCTATCTGTGTTTGTTCAGAGAAAGACTATTAAGCTGATATTGGTGTTTGTTCCATGTAAAAATTCTTTCTGCTTTTTGCACAACGACCTTTTGGGCAACCAATAAATGGATTTTTGATATATTATACAGAGGTATAGTTCCTGGTCTTCGTGGTACATTTTTCCTGTTTGGTTTTCAGTTGTTATTATATTGTACAACCTTTTATTTGGGCTGTTACAGCCCCTGTTTAATTTTTATCCTCCAGTATACGATTTGTAACCGCATACATTTTTCAACCTTACACGGCACCAGTGCCCTCATACTTTTTGGATCACAAAATCACCTTGTTTGCATGGCTTTTAGCAGCAGATGAGGTGATTTGCATTCCATGGACACCTCTGTATCCGCACAGTGTCAGGATGCTCGTGCACGCCCCGAGCCTTGTTTTCTGGATCGCTCGGCAGCCATGTTCCAAGTTCGAGCCTTTCCACTATTCTTACATGGAAATTCGCTCCGTGTAAGGTTTATTGAATCCCCACCCCAGTTTTGATGTGTTTTCCTGATACACTGTTGAATGTGAAAGTCAAATTTTAATTGATCATCAATAATAGTAGCAAGGAGTTTAGTGTGGCATCTACTTTAATGATAGTGTTGTTAAGTGATGAGATGGTAAATCTGGTTTTGAGATGGAAATGATAAAGGAAGGAAGAGAAGGAGTCTGTTTTTTTTTCTTTTTTGGGGGGATTTAAGATGAGCCGGTTTTCTGTAAGCTATCTTTCAATGGAAAGGAATGAGTTTTGGGTGAGAGTGTAAAGGTGAGGGATGTTGTCAGAGGAGTTGAGTGTAGTGTTGTCTGCATATTGTACAATAGAGGAGTCACCATAGGATATGTGGAGGTTGTTGGTAAAGATATTGAATAGAATGGGCCCCAGAATAGAGCCCTGTGTGACTCTTGTTTGGATAAGTAAGAAGGGGGATTAAGAAGTATGCCATCTCACAGAATCTCTGTTGGTGAGTTAGCTAGAGAACTAGTGAAGAGTGAAAGTTGAGAGGTTAAGATCAGATAGTTTTGTTAGTAGCATAGAGAGAGATACTGTATTGAAGGCTTTGGAGAGGTCTGGGAATAGACATGATGCTAGCTGGATTTTGTCTCTAGCCTCAGCTAAAGTATGAGTAAAAGATAGAAGGGTGGTAGCAGTACCGTGGTTTGGTTGAAAGGTGTGTTGGGTAGCAGTTAGAAAGGTTTCATGGATTAGTAGTTTGAGAAACTGAGAGTGTATGCATGTTTTGAGAATTTTTGAAAGTGGGGAGAGAATTGCTATGGGTCTAAATCTGGAAGGGTCAGTGGAGTTTTCTCCTTTATGTAGAGTTATTGTATAGAATGATTTCCAGATGTCAGGGACAGTAGCTTCTTTGATTGATCTATTTACTAGTGTAGAAATAGGATAGGCTATAGAATCGGCAGCAGGCTTGAGAAAGAGGGGAGGAATGTTATCAGTAGAGGGAGAATATGGTTTTAGTTTATGCAGGAGTGATTTAATGTAGGTGGTGGGTACTGGTAGCAGTGAGATGGGGGTTTATTAGTAGGAGTAGGAGAGGAGGTAGGGGGAATGGCGTTCTGGTTTGTGTGAGTTAGGTTGCAGATATATTCAATAAAGTATTTGCTGACAAATTTGGTGTTTTCTTGATGAGTGTTATTTGGGAATGGGTAGAGAAAGAATAAGAAAAAGGGAAAAAATATTATGTAAATGAAGAAATTAAAAAAATATCAAAAAAATACTAACAGTGAAAATAAAAAATGATGATATAGAGAAAGATAGAATGATATTCACCATTTAGTTTTCTTATCTCCAGACTGTGAACCAAAACCTCTGGCTAAATATGCAAATGACTGTAAACTGGGGAGACATTGTCACCCATTGACACCCAAGACCTTCAGCAAGAACTTCCACTTTTAAATATTTGGTATTCCACCAGTACACAAAACAAATGAAAATGTTATTCAAAACCTTAGAACTTGGGTTGATAACTAACTCTCCATTGATAATTTTGTAATGGTAATCATTAGAAAGTCATTTTGGTAGAGCAGCTCGTTACCAAGGTAATATAATCCATGTATAAATAGGTTATTGTACCCTATATTCAGCATTAATTATGTCAGTTACTGAATGCAGTGTCCCCTATGGGATGTACCTCACTAGACATATCCAGCAACTAGAAAAACCTAAGAGGTTCCTAACAAAGAGGGTTATTTAGCATAAAACACCTAAGTGCCAGAAGAAAATGGAAGCACTGTCACTTTATTCAGTATTTTATAGACTCCTAAGGGGAGTTCTGAGCCTTGCCTTATATGTTATTAGGAACTTAGTGGTCCTAGATCTTGCATATTTCCACAAATCAAATGTTCTCACAAATATATCCAGGGATCTGGCTAACCTAATTCACATATTTCTTTCTGAAAACAACTGAGGAAGCACTGACACCTGTAAGTAAGGATTATAGGAATTCATGTATTACAACCTTTACCTTAGACAGTAGTTTAATCAGTTGGACACTTCAAAAGAATTGGGACATAATGAAGAGGGATAGAATTGTTAAGCACAAGGTAGGGGATAGACCAGTTACTGTGTACAGGAAGAGTACAAGCCTAAAGAATATATGTGACTTTGCCAAGTGCAACACTAAGAATGGCAAAACAACTAAGTCTAGCTGGTGCAATTATTGTAAATTCATCTATACAGGGGAAAATTTGTTACTAATGACCAATGTTTTAATATACAGGGTAAATACAATTGTGAAACTACAGGCATTGTTTATGTAGCTTTATACCAAAAGTGTCCTGTATATTATATTGGGAAAATGGAGTGTGAACTAAAAGACAGAATTTATGAACATACTTAAGATATAAGGAAAAGTAAGAACACTAATGCTCTGTTTAAACATACACAAGAGTTCCCAGGACATGAATTTAAATTTCCATTTTGGAAAAACATACCCCTAATTTTAGAGGGGGGCCCTTCACATTATTATTAGAGAAAAGGGAACTATTCTGGCAGCTCTTCTTGAATGCTGGAAATTGTCCAGAATGTAACGAATTATCTTCCATTGCCTGCCTGCTGAAGTTAAAAGCACTTCTGAGATACCCTTCTTACACAACACTTGTTGATAATATAAAAGTAAGCAAACTGTGTAATGTGGATTTTAACTTGAAAAAGGGGTTTGTATTCCTGTTATAGAAAGTTAGTATGCCTTTAAATCTTTGTTTTTTTCTGGGGCTTGGCAGTCATGTGATTTTAAAATCTATATAAGAACACTAATTACCATTGACTGTTATCTGATGAAGTCTTGAAATCTGCGTGAGCTGAAAGTGCATATTTTATAAAGTGATGATGACAATGCTGTGATATCTGCATTGTCACATCTACAGTGAAGCAGCTGTAGAGGATGACTATATGGCTGTGCATCTCCAAGTGTATGGCAGACCTGGTACTACAAGCAGGCACCCTTCCTGCAATACAAGGTCTGCCATACTGTAAAGCTGTGAAGCAGGACACTTTCCACCAGACTCAGTCAACCTGCCAGGTCTTTAGATTAGTTACTGCTATACTAGGCATAGTTAATGAGATTCATTAGCACTGCATATTATGGAATCTCTCTACATGCACCTAATGCTGTGGGACTCCTCGCCATTCAGCAACTTGGTCTTGCAAGATATTAGCTATCTCCCCCATCACTCCTACATTTTAGGAATCTGACCCTCAACCTTTCAATTCTGTCTGTTCGCATTTCTTTCTGATTACAATGTGATTCTATCACACAGGGGTCCAGCCAAATGTTACTTTTTACATACACATCATTATTCTAAACAATTCTGATAGATGTTCTTCAGAAAGCAGGATCACAGGCTGTATCGCATCCTGGCCTCAAGAATATCCTCTGAACTTCTTCCAGTGATACCTTTCAAATATTGCTACTATTCCTTGGGATTTCTCTTGCCTTCTTGTTTCAACTGAGGAACACAATAATCTATCTCTTAGCAGGGTAATGCTTCTGAAAAACTCTACCTATAGCTCATTTTCATTACCTTCCTGCTTTACTGGGAAATGCCTGCCTGGTACTGAGTTAAAGAGTAAAAGGCACAATATTTCCTAGGCTTAGAGGCACTATTATGCCACATGACCTCCTCAGATTAGAATGACCAGTTCAAGCAGCAATGGATGGGCTTTACATTTGAGAGAGTCTATCTGAATTTTGGTCACATGTAACATGGATTATATCTGCTCCTAAAAGTGCAGGGCTGGAGATCATTGCCAATTGAGACAATCTAGGGTTGTAGTCTTTTTGTCTCTAAAGGCACTGAAGAAAGGCAAGATCTTTAATAAGCACAAACTATCTTAGTAATAGGATATCTGCAAGAGACATGAGGGCCCACTTGATGACAAATAGTCTCCTTCTAAAGTTGAGAAGCATTTCTCAGCACTGATGAGCATCCTGCTAATACAACAGATGTGATGTCCCTCTCCACCTTTAAGTTGAGATAGGATTGCACTTGTATCTACCACAGAGGCATCTATGTGTACTAAAACTCTTTAGGAACATCTGGTGCTATTATATGAAGCTATCCTTACTACTGGACACATGGCTGGCCTTTTGCATAGATAACATAGGAAAGCACATAGGGCAGCATTCGGCCAGAGATACCTCCCTGGCTTGCCTACATTCATTTACTTTTCTTTCAACAGAGACAGAATAAAAAAAAACACTGTTGCCTCATAACTCCTTTTTTAAGCTAACATAATTATTGAGCTTTTGGCTCAGTCCCACCCACAATCTGTACAACACTTTAGGATTTGCTGTATAGATCAGTGGTGAAATCAAGCTAAAAGCCAGGAAATTTTGAACTGTGGACTGAAGAGTACTGTTGTGCTAAGGACTGAAAAAACTAGTGGGAAAATGCAATTTGGATAGCAGCAGGTAAGTAACTTTTATTTTTCCTTGCTGGCAGCGAGATATTATGGGCAGTGGATGGAGTGACATACCTCTCCAATGTTCTGATTTTGTCCTTTCTTTTTTTTTTTCTGGTAATTCACTGAGGATTACAGTCTATTAATAATGTTAGTTGATTGATACGCCTCATCACTGTGTGCCACTGCGCTTTTATATATTTTTTTTTTTTAACTTTTTTTATTTGAAAGCACAGGTTTGAGTGAGTGTAGTTATTAATAATGTTAAACATTGTCATTTTGTATCTGTTATTCTATTAACTTTCTAAATAAATCAGAGTAATATTTTAAAAAATGTTCTCTGTTTTTTGGGCCTTAGTCCTCCCATTAGTTTGAGTGGCTTGGCCTAACATATGTATGATTGAAGTAAGCTGGAAACTATCCATTACTTTTGAGAAAGTCAATGATTTTGCCCCGTTTTTGGTCTGTCCTCAAAAAATATATGGTTTTCTAGTCAATCATTGAGAACTGCAGTCATTAAATAATGGCCATCATGAGCCATTTGAATATCAGACTATGTTTCCTTAAGTAAAAAGGTGACTTTTTTTATTTTATCAGCCTTCTAAGAATACAAGAGCCCCTGCTTTTGGCCTTTTTCTGTGATTCTTGCACTAAGAGGTCGATTGCTACTTCAACACATTACTGTGTGTTTCTTATTTATTTAGTTATGTTTATTTTATGAGTTATACATCTGAGGTGTACACAAAGTAGCTATGATTGATGCAGTTGTCTATGGAAGAAAATATCTAATTGCAGTTTGCTCATTATTCTGGCTTTACACGACTATTGTGATATGTGTGGATCAACTTGGAACGCTCTAATGTATGTCTCCTATTTATTTGAATCATAGCAGAGATATGTTACATGGCCCTCATTTTATCACACCAGATGTGTGAAGTATACACAGACGTGGTTATAATAGCTGATTGGAGGTGGTAGCAGAGGCTGACTGTGAATGAAAGTAGATAAGTGTTGTTTGCAGAGAACTGAAAACTATTCTGGCTCTGCAGGAGTAGTGTGGATTTTAGTTGTTGTTGTCTGTTGACTTTTCCCAGTTAGGGGTCACCACAGCGGAACTCCGGTCTGCTAATGATTGGCAGTAGATTTTCATAAACTCCGAGGTGCCAGCTCGACATTCAACCTTCAACAAAGGCACGCCCATTTATGCATGTCTTTCAAACACCCACCCAACCACAGGGAGGACATACAGACTCCACACAGAAGGCACTCCCCGCACTCCAGCCGAGAATCGAACGGGAGAACCTGTTGCTGTGAGGCAGCAACCCTACCACTGCACCACGAGTAAAGATGAATATTTTTCTGTGATTGCTGCTTGTTTCTGAGAAAGAAATCTAAAGTACAATACAGTGACCGTTATTATTATTACTTTCTTTTTGCCTCAGTGGCTGTATTTGATAGGTATTGGTAATGTCAGTAGTTAAAAGTGACTTGCTACTGTTGTTTGATCATTATTACACAACATTCACTGATCTGGCATGAAATAAATAGTGCCACACAATGTATTTTATTTGCTAAAATCTGTGAAGAATGAGAATTGTTATGGCTTGTGTGTATGGTTTTGTGTGTGTGTGTGTGTGTGTGTGTGTGTGTGTGTGTGTGTGTGTGTGTGTGTGTGTGTGTGTGTGTGTGTGTGTGTGTGTGTGTGTGTGTGTGTGTGTGTGTGTGTGTGTGTGTGTGCGCGTGCGTGTGTGTGCATGTGTGGGTGGAGGGCCGCAGTGTATAACTTTCCATCACAAATTTCAGCATTTTACACATTAAGTGGCTATCATGGTGGTGTGACAGGAATAGAATGTGTGTGAAAGCATCTGCTCACTGGCACAGTGGTAGAGTGAGTAGCATTGTTTTCTCACAGTGCTTGGCTCTGATTGTGTTTTTGGTGGTGGCTTCCTCTGTGCTCCAAATATTTACCTTCCTTGTCTTGTGTAGATTCATTGAAGCCCACTTGTTTCTTCCTACCCCCCAAAGATATGGTTTAGTTGAAGTGGCATTCCTCTAATTTGTTATATGTGTGCATATGTACAACAATCAGTCCATGTTGTGATAGTCCTGGCTTGTGAGAGGTACTGTCAATGTGTCTGCTTGTGCATGTTTGTGGAAGTGAGTATGCATGTGTGTGTGTGTGTGTGTGTGTGTGTGTGTGTGTGTGTGTGTGTGTGTGTGTGTGTGTGTGTGTGTGAGTGTGTGCGCGTGTGTGTGTGTATGTGTGTGTGTAATAATATCACCAATTTTTATCTATGGACTCACACAACATTGCTGAGCACAAACACAACTCTTCAGGGCAGAATTAAAAAAAATAACATTAACCGACTATCTTTCAAAAATATGGCATCAAATGCAACATAGAGCATCCTGACATTCAAAGGTTCTGGGTGTGTGGAGTCCCACAGCTTAAGCTGTACAAGTGAATTTTGCCACAGGTTCAATAGTGGTTTATGGCCTGTACCTCACATAGCCTAAATCTAAAATCAGCCTTGCTCAATTGTATCTACAAAAGGTCACAACAACTTGCATAGAGAGATGGAGACAATTTGGTCATTATATTTTGTTTTAATTTTTCAGACAATCAAACCTCAGAGTTATGGATTGAAGGTTGTTATGGCCTATTTGGAATACTGAGGACAGTGTGTTAAATATTCCCTTAATTTTTCTCACAAACCTCATGTGAGGTATTCCCAGAAGGTCACAAAAACGTGTCTGGGGGCTAGGTTCAGTGAAGCCACTTTTTTATAACTTTCCTCATGAATCTCCTAGGTATGCACAAAAAGTCATTATAGCCTGTCTCAGGACAGCCTACTGTCTAGTAGTAATAAATCAGAATGAATTGCTGTAGTTGTATTGTTTTAGCTTTGTTCACAATTAGATATCAATCATATATATATATATATATATATATATATATATATATATATATATATATATATATACAGGTGACTTCTTTTTGAAGTAGTATACATATGGCTATCATTTAGTGGTAGTTGTAAAGATCTATATTGTTTATATTTGTCAGACAGCAACATGTTGAAATATCTTAATATGGTTTATTCATTGTCCACTGTTGCCCCAGTTTGACATCAGAGGGGTTCACAGACAGTAGTTGTCTTTTGGGAGTATGGATAAGTGGACAAGCTGTGTATATGTATGACAGTACTACTTGAAATATATGAGCACAGCCATTTGTGCCTTCACTTTAATCCCAATCAAACAAAATAGGGATACACAGGAGATGATTATATGAATAGCATTTTTTGGAGGGGGTGTGTATAGGGAGGCATGTGCTATCTTTGTGACTTGATATATCTCTCCTCACAACCATTTATCTTTTCAGTTTATTGTAAACTTCCACTTTGTCTGCTTTGTGCATTAAACATTGTACACAGCTTACTTATTCATGGGGAAAAAAAAAAAAATAATTGCTTTCCTTCTTGATTTCTGTTCAGACCATTGTTAGATCAAATGTCCGGTCAAAAAACTTTAAAATGCACCTCAGGCTATACACATTACAACATCATAGCTGATGAGGGTCCAGCAGTATCCAAAGCCTGGATTAATTTGCTTATATCCTCCACCATTTTTACAGTACAGTCTTGGCTAATTAATGTATATTAGAAGGATGCAGGAAAAAAAACAATGTAAAAAAAGTATGGCTAAATTTGTTTTCTTTGTCAGAACTTTTGTTCAAAAGGTTGTTGCTCAAAAGCTGCAGAATACACCTCAGAGCATCTAGAACACCATAACTTCTTGGGGTATAGTGGGACTACAGACTTGCAGCTTAATTTGCTTATTTCATCTACAATTATTACAGTTCAGTCTTCAGAGTTAAGGTGGTTTTGAAAGGATGCATAAAAAGTAAAAGCAAAATAGTCTGAATGAAGTCCCTTAATCATGATTCTTACTTAAGCCATCATTGGATAAGGAGGCAAAATAGTCTGTCTGAATGAAGTCCCTTAATCATGATTCTTACTTAAGCCATCATTGGATAAGGAGGCAAAATAGTCTGTCTGAATGAAGTCCCTTAATCATGATTCTTACTTAAGCCATCACTGGATAAGGAGGCAAAATAGTCTGTCTGAATGAAGTCCCTTAATCATGATTCTTACTTAAGCCATCATTGGATAAGGAGGCAAAATAGTCTGTCTGAATGAAGTCCCTTAATCATGATTCTTACTTAGGCCATCATTGGATAAGGAGGCAAAATAGTCTGTCTGAATGAAGTCCCTTAATCATGATTCTTACTTAGGCCATCATTGAATAAGGAGGTTTTCAACAAGCTCAAAAATGCATTTCAAAGCATTTAGAAACCCATGGCTTAAGGGATCTAGCATCCCCTAGACTCCCAGTTTAATTCTACTTTTACCTCCAAATTTATTACACTGCATTCACGAACAGTTAGGTGTGTTGAAAGAGTGGGGGAAAAGCTAATGATTTAGACAAACTTGATAAGATAAAGAAAAAAAAATAACAGGGATGCTGTCATTGAGACCAGGATGGGGCAAAAAATGGACAATGAGCGGATATGCATAGGGAGAGCAACGGGCCATTAGCAGGTGCCATGAAGCTCTTACCTCAGGGTGCTATTCCATCTAAGGCTGGTTGTGTCTGAATGTCTTACCTCAGGGTGCTATTCCATCTAAGGTTGGTTGTGTCTGAATATATCACAAACTTTAGTCTTAACTCAGGGTGCTATTCCATCTAAGGCTGGTTGTGTCTCAATGTATCACACATTTCAGTCTTAACTCAGGGTGCTATTCCATCTAAGGCTGGTTGTGTCTGAATGTATCACAAATTTTAGTCTTACCTCAGGGTGCTGTTCTATCTAAGGCTGGTTGTGTCTGAATGTATCACAAATTTTAGTCTTACCTCAGGGTGCTGTTCCATCTAAGGCTGGTTGCGTCTGAATGTATCACAAATTTTAGTCTTACCTCAGGGTGCTGTTCTATCTAAGGCTGGTTGTGTCTGAATGTATCACAAATTTTAGTCTTACCTCAGGGTGCTGTTCCATCTAAGGTTGGTTGTGTCTGAATATATCACAAATTTTAGTCTTACCTCAGGGTGCTGTCCCATCTAAGGCTGGCTGTGTCTGAATGTATCACAAATTTTAGTCTTACCTCAGGGTACTATTCCATCTAAGGCTGGTTGTGTCTGAATATATCACAAATTTTAGTCTTACCTCAGGGTGCTGTTCCATCTATGGCTGGTTGTGTCTGAATGTATCACAAATTTTAGTCTTACCTCAGGGTGCTGTTCTATCTAATGCTGGTTGTGTCTGAATGTATCACAAATTTTAGTCTTACCTCAGGGTGCTGTTCCATCTAAGGTTGGTTGTGTCTGAATATATCACAAATTTTAGTCTTACCTCAGGGTGCTGTTCCATCTAAGGCTGGTTGTGTCTGAATGTATCACAAATTTTAGTCTTACCTCAGGGTACTATTCCATCTAAGGCTGGTTGTGTCTGAATATATCACAAATTTTAGTCTTACCTCAGGGTGCTGTTCCATCTAAGGCTGGTTGTGTCTGAATGTCTTACCTCAGGGTGCTATTCCATCTAAGGTTGGTTGTGTCTGAATATATCACAAATTTTAGTCTTAACTCAGGGTGCTATTCCATCTAAGGCTGGTTGTGTCTCAATGTATAACAAATTTTAGTCTTACCTCAGGGTGCTGTTCCATCTAAGGCTGGTTGTGTCTGAATATATCACAAATTTTAGTCTTACCTCAGGGTGCTGTTCCATCTAAGGCTGGTTGTGTCTGAATGTATCACAAATTTTAGTCTTACCTCAGGGTGCTGATCCATCTAAGGCTGGTTGTGTCTGAATGTATCACAAATTTTAGTCTTACCTCAGGGTGCTATTCCATCTAAGGCTGGTTGTGTTTGAATGTATCACAAATTTTAGTCTTACCTCAGGGTGCTGTTCCATCTAAGGCTGGTTGTGTCTGAATGTATCACAAATTTTAGTCTTACCTCAGGGTGCTGATCCAACTAAGGCTGGTTGTGTCTGAATGTATCACAAATTTTAGTCTTACCTCAGGGTGCTATTCCATCTAAGGCTGGTTGTGTCTGAATGTATCACAAATTTTAGTCTTACCTCAGGGTGCTGTTCCATCTAAGGCTGGTTGTGTCTGAATGTATCACAAATTTTAGTCTTACCTCAGGGTGCTGTTCCATCTAAGGCTGGTTGTGTCTGAATGTATCACAAAGTTTTGTCTTACCTCAGGGTGTTGTTCCATCTAAGGTTGGTTGTGTCTGAATGTATCACAAATTTTAGTCTTACCTCAGGGTGCTGTTCCATCTAAGGCTGGTTGTGTCTGAATGTATCACAAAGTTTTGTCTTAACTCAGGGTGCTGTTCCATCTAAGGCTGGTTGTGTCTGAATGTATCACAAATTTTAGTCTTACCTCAGGGTGCTGTTCTATCTAAGGCTGGTTGTGTCTGAATGTATCACAAATTTTAGTCTTACCTCAGGGTGCTGTTCCATCTAAGGCTGGTTGTGTCTGAATGTATCACAAAGTTTTGTCTTACCTCAGGGTGCTGTTCCATCTAAGGCTGGTTGTGTCTGAATGTATCACAAATTTTAGTCTTACCTCAGGGTGCTGTTCCATCTAAGGCTGGTTGTGTCTGAATGTATCACAAAGTTTTGTCTTACCTCAGGGTGCTGTTCCATCTAAGGCTGGTTGTGTCTGAATGTATCACAAATTTTAGTCTTACCTCAGGGTGCTGTTCCATCTAAGGCTGATTGTGTCTGAATGTATCACAAAGTTTTGTCTTACCTCAGGGTGCTGTTCCATCTAAGGCTGGTTGTGTCTGAATGTATCACAAATTTTAGTCTTACCTCAGGGTGCTGTTCCATCTAAGGCTGATTGTGTCTGAATGTATCACAAAGTTTTGTCTTACCTCAGGGTGCTGTTCCATCTAAGGTTGGTTGTGTCTGAATGTATCACAAATTTTAGCAGCCTAAAGACTTTTCATGCTTCTGCTTCCCACTTAACCTTCAAGAGAGCCTTAGCCTTGGTCAGGTCAGTGAAGAGGCAAGCAGTGCTAGCAAAATCAGGTATCATTCATTGCGATAGCTAACCAAAATCAAAAGGGCTTAAACTGCTTTTTAGTGGGTTAGTATTGCATTGCCTCATATTTTCTGTTTGTGGTTTCTCTATCCTTTGAACTATCACATTGCTCAAATTGTGGGCTTCTGCTTTGCCAAACTTATACTTAAATGGATTGCAACTTCATACAGGAAATATAAAACGTCTTTAGCTTTAGGTAATTATTTATTATTCATGTATTTATTTATTTATTCATTTATTTCAATTTGTTGACTAGGTAGATGGGTTGATCAAATCACTATTTGTAGTCATGACCTTGGTAAATTGTTACAAGTGTTACAATAGATAATGCAATAACTGCAAAATGTATATTGATTTAAGAGAAAACAGAAACATTATCATGCTACAAAACACTGTAAAGGAAAGGAAATATATACATTAGTTAAGAATGTTTATACACAAGAAGAGTGAGTTTAGTTATCAACAATGTTATTACATTATATGGGATCTTATATAGGTTGTGCTCCTTAACCAGTATCATGAAAGCATGAACATTTAGCTTCCTTAAATAGGTAGGATTTTAATTTTATTTATTTATTTTGCTTGTTTATCGGGTAATGTCTGACTGGGCATGAGGCTCATTCCCACAAGAGGCCCAGGGAGAAAAGCTCCATGCATACAAATAGACAGCATTAAACAATCAACTTAAACACATATTAATCAACAATGTACAAAGCAAGTCAGTAAAGAAATTACTTATATAACAATAATTAGCAAATAATTAACAAATAAATTAACAAATTTAACAAAAAATGGCACAGTTAGTGATAAAAACTGGCCGCATGAGTTAATAGTGAGAGCAGTGTGATACAGTAATTGCAAGATAGAGAAATGCAGTTTACATAACAGTTGAAGACAAAGCAGTATATGTGCATACATTGCTAACTGAAACTGAGTGTAGAATCAAGATAGCCTTCAGCAGCTAATAGCTGTAGCTGTGAGAATGAGCTAGTTAATGTAAGGGAGTAGTAGGTAGCTTAACCAGGGGTATGGCAGGAGCAGAGACAGTGTTTTGTAGATGTTCCTTAAGGAGGTTTTTAAACCCATGAATGCTGAGGTTTTTAGCCATAGGTTGAGGAAGAGTATTCCACAGTTTGCCAATTTTATGGTAAAAAAGTGTGGTGCCCTGTGTATTATGGGCTTGGTTAATCTTTAACAATAGTTTATTTGAGGATTTTCAAGCTCTAGGATTGCTGTTGGGTTGCACCAGATTGGTGAGTGCCAAGCAATTGTTAGGTTTGTGAATTATATTGTGGGCTATGGACAGTTGGTTAAATGTTAGAAGGTTTGGTAGTTCTAATTATTTTTAAGTTGGGAAAGTACAGACCAGTGGTGGGTTCTGTAAGGGTGGCCTGTGGCAAACTTGGCGATTTTGTTGTAGCATGATTCCAGATTATTTAGGTCAGATTTATGAATGTTTGTAAATACTAGGGAGCCATAGAGGGGGGTGGAGAGTAGATGTGTGCGGGCAGTGGCTAGCCTGGCGTTGTCTGTAAAGTAAGGTTTTAATGCATTTTAAATGCCGCTACTGTATCAGTGTATTTACATTCATTTGATTGCTGGCTCCAGAGTGCAAGCCCTATTCTTAAGAAGGCTTTCTCACCTATGTCTTGACTTGAAAGGGTAAGAATATTTTCTTGGTTGTTCTTAAAGCAGTAGTGTTGGTCTCCTGGGGTGATTTCATTTTGAGAGGCAGGCAATACAATATCCTGTTTTAAAAACATTGAAGATTAGCGTTCCCAGGAGAGAGAGTGGCTGTAACTGGACCATACCTCTCAACTGTCCAGATTTTTGCACAGTTTCCACATTTTTGCCTTATATTTTTTGTCTGTTCCTCATAAAATATTGGTTTTCTCGCAAATGACTGGCTAATATTGATTATTGAATTCAGAAAATAATGACAGACATTTGTGCTTCAGACTTCATACCCATTAGAAAAACCTTTTATTCTATTGACTTTATCGGCTTGTAAGAGTAATATTTAAGAATTGTCCCAATTTTTAGGCTTTTGCCCCCCCCCCCACACACACACACATGCACATTTTTATGGCTTTGTCCAGATTTCTTTCTCTAAGAGGTTGGGAGGTATGATCTGGACTTGGGAGCCAGTGCATCTCATAAAGTACAGTAGCTTTCACAAACTTCAGATAATATTAATTCTACTACTACATCATCCAGGTAGGCTTTGATATATTCGTACGGGAAGAATTTTCTCCATCAGTTTTTGTAATACTGTTAGTGATACATGGAAATAAAAAGGCAGGTTGCTGTAATGGAACAATCCATGTAATCTGGAAATGCCATTTCTCCTTAGATTCTAGGTCTAGTAAAATTTATCAATAGCCTTTTTACAAAGTTGACAGAACCTATTACTGCCGATATTCAGTCAATTCATCCACTGAAGACATGGGATGGGAATCACATTTAAATATGTTGTTTGGCTTCATGAGATAATTGCAAACTCTTTTAAACTTGCCACTCTTAGGAGCAGTCTGACATGACTATTCTATTAAATACTGGGATTCTTCACTGCTGCAAAATGTGATCACCTTTTGTACATCTTTATTAGCTGCTCGGCACTGTGATTCTAGTGACTGGTATGATTTCATGATTATTTTTCACCATGCTTAATTTCCATGAGGTGCTGGATTAAACTGGTTATGCCAAGAAACTATAGAAGTGTGTCACCATTCTGGAGTGCACATTCTTAAACGTCATGTTTGTGAGGCTCTGATACTTAGAACTATTTGAATTCAGGACATGCTGTACATATGAATGTGTGTGTGTGTGTGTGTGTGTGTGTGTGTGTGTGTGTGTGTGTGTGTGTGTGTGTGTGTGTGTGTGTGTGTGTGTGTGTGTGTGTGTGTGTGTGTGTGTGTGTGTGTGTGTGTGTGTGTGTGTGGGAGGGGGGGTATCTTCTCCTTTAAACATTCTTACTACCGAAGCTTCAAGTTCTCTCCAAACGTTCAGAACATCTTTGTGGTACAACGTTTTTGGTTTCCTTTTTCCTTACTATCTTACCTTATAATGCACTTCACTTAGATTCTCTACAAGCTTCTTTCCATTTTGCAAGACAATTGTTTTCAGCAGTGGACACTAACACAAATTTTTTCTCCTGGCAAAAATGCTCCAAGGTGAACTTTTTGTTATGTGTTTTCTAGTATGTTTCCAATGCTTTTTCCATATACTATTTTATTATATTCCTAACTGTTATGAAAATGTCTTACAAATCAGTAAAATGCTCTGTCTCAATTTTCAAGACAGTGTTTTACTTCACTTGTTGAGCTTCAGCCATATGTGTGTTTTTTTCAAGTGATTTTTTATTTAAATTAACATACAATATATCTGTCTATTAACAGCTTGCCTGTACCATAGCTGCATTTTCCTTGATGCAGAAATGAAGTGCAGGTGCACAGCTTGAGTCACACACTAGAGCAGTTTGTTAAAAAAATAAATAAATAAAATAAAAAAACTTCAGGGATATTTTTGAAATCAGCATATAATCTGTGCACAGATAAAAAAAAATGCCCAGATTCATTAAGGTTGTAACCATATAGATTTACTTGAGGACTAGGCTGTTAGGGGGCAGTGGACTGTCATGTGATTGTAGCTTATATGTGACCATGACATAACTGATGTCATTAGTGTGGCAGGTAACATCCAGGCAGTTAAAGCTGAGGACTTCCCTTCCCACTCACTTTTACTTTTCTAATTTTGAGACTATCAGTATTTGTACTAGTCTTTCTTCTCTTTGGATGAGTTAGTTCTGTGAGAGCCAAGTAGTAGTGATAGAGAACAGCAGTAGGACATGATTTTGTTGTAAGCAACTTAAGCAAGTGAACTTTTTTTTTTGCTCTTTTTTTATGTGGGTACCCTGAGCTGAGATAAAAAAAGTAAACATGCTTGCAAGATGAGGCACTGAAGTACCACTGGTAATGATTACCAGTGCTTTTTTTTTTCTTTTTTTAAGATAACATGTATTACACATATATATTTTTTATCCTCATAGAGTCAAACCAGATATTTTGCACACATAGGCAGTTTGTATGGGGGCTGCTGTGGATGAAATTATTATTATATATTTTTTAATTGATCTAAACAATCTTATAGTACTATTTTATTCTGCAGGGTCAAACCAGATAGTTTTGATAGGTCAGTAGTGGGTATGGGAGCTGCTTCTGGATGAATGCCAATGATTTTACTATTATATCCTCCTCCAATAACTTCTCAGACCTCCAAAAATAACACAAAGGCCTTTATAAACATAGAAACCTGGCTGAATGAAGCACAACTTCTGCTAAATCCCCAAAATATAAACTAATATTGTTTTCACCTAAACCACCTCTATATGACTTTATGATTTACTCCCGTAACAGGACTGAAATTGAAGTAGTGAAGTCAGCAGCATTACTAGGCATTACTATTGATGATAAACTATCCTTCAAGCAACATATTCTAAACACAGTAAAAACACACACTTTAAACTAGGCAAACTCTATACAAGGGATTATACATGGATACACCCACAAAATAAAGGTGGTAAATACCCTCCTACTCCCATCCCTTCTCTATGGTTCCCCCATTTTTACTAACCTGCTCACATCCCTAAGCAACACACTACAATCATGCCAATGGGCTAACATACCAAACTCATCACTGTCAAGCCATTAAGGAATTTAAATGGCTTGAATTCCCCCATTTCCTTCACTATATCAAACTAACACTAGCTCATAAACTAATATACAACACGGATAACTGCCCTTTTCTCCATTCTAACCTACAATTCTACACCCACACTAGAAACCTTTGCTCCACTAGCAAAAAACCCTAAAATGTTTCCAAACCCAATAAAAGGCTGGACAAAATTTGTAGTTACAATCCACATCTAAACTGTGGAACACCCTACCCCCATCTATCACATAATTGAATTCTTTAAAACACTGTAAACTCAATCTAAAAAATCATTTTCTTAAAAAAAAATATGCCTCTCTTTACAAAACCATAGGCCACCTTAAGCTACAGCTAGCACATCAAAGTAATATGTCTCCTATCAATGTCAATAAAATACTTTCCTGTAAATATTGTCCCATTTTCTAATTGTTTCTGGTAATCTCATTATCTAGCCATAATGGATCATTGTGTTGGCATGCATCATATTTTTTATTTATAAGAAGGTATAATACTAACCCTATCTGGACTATGTAAACCTCTGGACTCTATGTTACTAATCTTTAGAAAATCATATATTCCAGACAACTGTATAAAAAACATTACACTTGATATATCTAATCTTTGATAATTTGTATGAAAACTTTGGATGTTGCTGTATATATAATATTGTCTTATGTAGTTCTTGGGTTTGTAAATGGAGCTTTTCCCCCTAGGCCTCCACTGAAAATGGGTTTTGGACCCAGTGGACTTTTCTGGTCAACAAATGTCATTATCTAACTAACTAACTAACTAACTATGTAACTAACTAACTAACTAACTAACTAAATAAATATTATTATTAATCAAATAGATTTTGCATTATTTTGTATCCTGGACAGGTCAAACCAGATAATTTAGCTAAGTTGGCAGTGTGTATGGTAATAGATGCTTTTTAGCATCTGGAATCCAGATAGAGTTTTAAGGTTCCTTATGATGGGAGTTAAATCCAGAATGTTGGACCAATTTTACAGAAAGCTGTTTTACCAATGGCAAGACCAAAAGAGCCATATTTAATGACAAAGTATTATCAGTATTGTCTTTGAGGAAGTAGTAGGAATCCAAGTCAGCTGCTGTACTGCTCGTTGACTTCAAAGTGCCCCAGGAACCAAACTGCTGAGAATATCTCAGCAAAGCTGAACTCCCTAATTGCTGTTATCCATAGGAAATCACTGCTGGTCTAGTTTCTAAGTGTGTGCAGGCAGTGATTCCTTTCCTTGTATATAAAGTTTGGGGGCATGCTGCTGCAAAAACTGCTTGCATTTATTTACTTATTTATTTTCAGTTTTTATCTTGATGATTTCCTGACTAGTTCTGTTAGATTATATGATTTCTTTATCAATTATATTTTAAGGTGTCATACTGGAAGCATCCCAGTCGTTAGTTTGCAGTGTAAAAGTGGGAATTGTGCGGCATTGCTGTAAGTAGTAAGGTTGGGCTTTGTGTTACAGTAATCATTTAGGTTTCTGCTTTCTGTTGTTGGTAAAAAGTATAATTTTTGCAGTAAATTCTGGTTTCTACACCCTGTTAAGAACATAAATTTGCATATTTTGTTTACAATGACCAACTCTCAATCCTAAAAGCCTCAAAAGAGCATACTCTTCTGCAGCAGTAAAGCACTGAAGGGCTTTATGCACAAATTTGTCTTTTAGTTATCTCAGTTTGAGCTGCTTGACAGTATGTGCACATGGAAGTTGCCCTGAAGCTTTTTAAGCTGGCCAGCTGTTATATCCTTGGTAGGATACGGTATAAACCATGTAGCTAATGTTACTGCAGCAGTCATCAAACGTCTACTCTTATGGTAAGATCGACTTACACTACTTGACTTTTTCTCTTTACTCGTTCTTTTAGGTTTTTCAACAGTTTGTGGTTTAACTACTGTAATTAGAATCCTGTAATCTGAATCCAGCAACCCTTGTATCTCTCTTTAATAAAAACAATATTACATTTGATAAGTTTAGTAATCGCACAACAAAAAAGCAGACTCTATACTTCTTATTCTTAAAGATTGAGAATTAACTCTTATCTCCAGATTTTAGGTGGATGAGCCTGACTTTATTCTCAACATCTTTTTTTTCCTAAGGTATGTTTATCATTGTCCCTAACTTTAAAGGTAAAAGTTGAGAGCATGCTTTTATTTACAGGTTGATGGCTAGTTTGACTGTTTTTACAGGTTTGCTATTGCTGTCATTCACTCTGCAGTATGTAGCTAGAGCATTTAGAAAATGTCAGGTCAGACAATTACATTTTTTTCCTTGCTTACAGGCAAATAATAATACTTAGGCAAAGAGTTATTAGAATTTGTGAATGCAACTCTGATTTAGAATTTGCAAACTCAGTTAACAACATTCATTCTATTGATGTAACTAGCTCAGAATACAGTGTTTCTTATGCTCAGAAGCATGTCAATATAACCTATAAAAACACAATATACTGGCAATTATTAAGCCTTTCAAAATAGTTCAGTTTCTAATCATGGTATGGCTTGCTTCCAAAAGGACTAAAGTTGCATAACAGACAGCCCCTGCCATCCAGTTACTGATCTGAATTACACACCTTCCCCAGATGTGACATCAAAATTATTGCATATTATACAACGACCCCCCCCATTAATATTCCAAAACGTGCACGCTGATTGGTCAGTGTGCACATTGTAAATCAGAGTTATAGTATAACTCTTTATTTACACTCTCTTGCTATGTTAAACGAGTTTAACATAGCGAGACAGCTTTAAAAAAAGTAACGGAGATCTTCCTATCTCTGTTGCTTTTTTTAAAGGTGTCTCACTATGTTAAATGGGTTTAACATAGAGAGACAGCTTTAAAAAAAGCAACGGAGATTCGCTGTTGCTTTTTTTAAGGCTGTCTCACTATGTTAAATGCCTTTAACATAGCGAGACAGTGTGTAAAAAGCAACGGAGATCTTGCTTTCTCCGTTGCTTTTTTCAAAACTGTCTCGCTATGTTAAATGGGTTTAACATAGCGAGACAGCTTTAGAAAAAGCAACAGAGCTTCTCTGTTGCTTTTGTAAAGCTGTCTCACTATGTTAAACCCCTTTAACATAGCGAGGCAGTTTGTAAAAAGCAACAGAGATCTTGCTTTCTCCGTTGCATCCGCCCACAGGTCTGATGTACTGCATAAGCATACACATGCGCAGTACATCAAAACTGCCACAGAATACCAGCCGGCTGCAGAATGGCAGCAAGGAGGCATTATACAATGCCATTATTTAAGAAAAGTAATTATTTTTTTTCTTAAATAATGTCATTGTATAATAGCAATAACCCACTTCTGGGTGTGGGTAATGCTGGATTTACCCACGGTTGTCTTTGTTTGGCCACTCGGGCTTTACCTTCATGACCAAACCACACCAACCGTGGGTAAATCCAGCATTACCCACACCCAGGTGTGGGTTATTGATATAGTATACCCTACAGAGTACCTCATAGCACAAGGAACTGAATTTAATGGTGTCCTGCTGTGTCCACAGCAGGTAATGAGATTCAGAAACACTCAGGGGTAATGAGTCTCATTATCTGGTCCTGTTGTACACTAAGATCTGCCTAGGGCTGGCAAACCCAAAAGGTACACAGACATAGAATGACACTACAACCTTAAACGTGTGAGCGCACTGATCCTCCAAGCATTGACTCTGCATGCGGTACCAGTACTGTAGATAGCAGGAGCTGTATGTCCTAGAGCAGGTGTTGTATGGCAGTGCCACAGGTATGACGATGGCATGAATACATTCCAGACAGGAGCCAAAACTGTCACCTATGCAGTCTCACCATCCTTATTATTGGATTGGCATGTAGGTGGTACTCTTCAGTAATGCAATTTGTTAAAATGTGCTTCCATTAGATATTGAAATCATCAACTTCATCACCAATGATAATCCCATTTGTCCCACCTTCTTCACGGGATTGGGATGCTGAGTCTATATCTCTCTCAAGCAAATAATGATCTCCTTCCCTCGTCAGCAGTCATGCCTGACTATATCCAGACGTCTATCATGAGCCCATTTATTTGCTGGACTTCCACAATTTTTCTTGCCTTTTTCCTGTCTCTTCTTAATCTTTTTCACCAAATTGTCTTCTGCTTTCTAGCACATATTTCTTAACCACCCTAATCTGTTCTGTTCGACATTCTCTCCAATTAGCACTCTTTAGCATCTGCTCTGATGCTATCAGTTCTTCATCTCTCACACTGTGTGCATCCTTCCACCCATCTGAAGCACTTCATCTCCATCACCTCTCACTTCTTCAACTATTCTGCCCTTACTGTCCAGGTTTCTGTGTCATACAGCATTACTGGTAGCACCAACTGGTTTGTATACCTTACTTTGCAGCTTTTTCTGGCATTATTCTCTCATATACTATCCCTCACACTTTGTGCCAGTTGGCTGCAGCTTCTACAATTCTAGATTCCAGTCCCTCCACCAGACATCCCTTCTACTCAACAACTTACCCCAATACCACCACCAGATATTTCAAACTGTTAACGTGCAATTATCTTCTCTTCTTTCTCAGTTTTTAAGCCTCTTGTGATTTCTTCCATCCCCACTGGGAACCCTCTGTGAGCACAGTTCATACTTGTGTCATTGAGTCCTTGTACATTTACTGCACTGTGGTCATCCCCAGTGAAACTGATGGATGGTTTCTTGGTCACAGTACTGTGCATGCTCATTGTTTATTGTCTGACTCACCCCCCCCCCCCACACCCATAATGGCTGCTGTCCTCTGTCAGTGATACAGTTCATCTTGTATGTAGGACTTGCTGCTTAATAGTCTGGCTTCCCATCATGCACTGCCTGCAGAGCCATTTAAATCTTACAGGTGACACCATGGCAATCCTGTATTAATTCATAGATTTTTAGTGTGCTACTTTAGTGATTTAGAGTTTTATACTGTAGTGCATCTCCGATGTAAAACTCAAAAAATGTTGTGACTTTGTAAGCCCAGTTCACCTTTTGGAATTGGGATTAATGCTCCAGAGTCTTCATTAATTCATACTAGCTCAGCACTGGCAGAGCTCTTGTTTATTGATTCAGGTATGGAGTAACTATTTGTTGCAGCAAGTTGCTCCATGCCAGAAAGGCTTTTTGAATCAAAAGGTTATTTTTTGCTAAGGGATTCTATCTCTCCTGGCTATCTCAGGAGAATTGTTTGAAGGTTTTGAAATGGAGAACTATTATTCAGTAATGGGTTGCATTAGCAAAATGAAAGCAGAACAATGATTTCTGAATTGACTTTTGAATTAAATAGACTACAGAATAAGCTTTTCTCGCTTTTGGTAGATACACACTGCTCAAAATTCCAATTTTTGTCTACTATTGTTTTCTATAACACTAATTTTTATGATTTTACAGTTTTTTTTTTCTATTTAGAAAACATTAAATATTTTACACTAACATCATGCACTGAATAAATCAATCATAAATTGTACTAGGCACAGAAGACAACATTTCAGAAAGTAATATTAAATAAAGAGAACAGAAACAGGATATGTAGTTAACTACTTATCTGTGTAGCATGATAACATAGCTCTTAGCTTCAGATACACTGCAATAACCTGATCATATGCAAACACTGTATGTATAAATATGACTATGGCATCTGCTGGAGAAAAAAATCATAATGTGAATAACATGCACTAACATTTATACCAGATACAATTAACAATGCACAAATTGTAATAGCAATGTCAGCGGCTGCCAGTAATATGCATGTATGTTCAGGAATGAGTTTAGCCAAGAAAAGAGAAAATAGCACAACTCAACAGAGAAACAGAGTGACTGAGGAATGGTGATAGGAACAGCATAAAGGAAGAGCGGAAAAGGAATTTCAAAAAAGAAAAGAGTTGTGAGGAAGAAAAGTGCCTTTAGCTTCATGATGAAGAAAGAGGTGGCTGTGTGATATTGCTAACACAAGTGTTCAGTAATGACACAGACATATTGTTTAAGGCCTAGAAATTAGGGAAACTAACACAGTTGTGATGTCTGGCAGCTTGAAATTCTAACACTTAAAATAATTTGGAAAAGAAAACAAGATTAAATTTGTTTTAGAGTGGACTATTACCAGCATAGTTACATGTGATGATTTAAGGCTTCTAGTTGTTAGGGTCTTTTCAACTATAGTATAAAGGGACGAGCAAACATTCTTGTAAAGAATTCTCTGACTTATTGTGAGAAGAGCTATGAGGAATATCGACATTTTTGGGTATTAATTTAGAGACTTTATGATTAAACATTCATTGTTTGTCAATGCATTTTCAACATATATAAAATTTTTTTGTAAGTCATTTCCATTTTTAATTTACTGAAGTTGCAGAGGTAGCTATTAGGATTATATATCGGAATAGCAGTTCCGGGATAAGGAGGCAAATTATTCTAAGTAAACTCAAGGGACTAGGCATTTGTTGGCTTTGTACATGGATCCAATTATCTACAGTGTACTGGAAATTATTTTAAAAATGTGTTAATTAAAGCTGAAGTCTTTATCAAGGAACACTCAAAGGTATTTTATTGTTTTTACTTTTTCAAGATTTCTGCCATCAGTGGTATCTATCTGCAGAAAGTTGGAACGGTCATTTGCTTGTTCAATGTGGGTAATGACTATAGATTTTAATTTTTTAGTATTAAATAACAAGGATACGCATTTCAACCACATTTGTGGAGAACTAAGTGAATTCTGGGGGTTAGTTTGGGGTGTGCTTGTAACTTTTGTTCAAATTATAATATACGAGTCATCAGTGTACTGTAAATGGTTGTGCTGGGGCAGTAAAACTCTGTGTTATTTACAAGAAATGCGATAAGAAGTGAATGACGAATTATACTATATTTGTTCTTTTTATGTATGCATGTAATTCTAATTACCTGTAAGGTATTTGTAGACTATCAGTATCTATTGTACACTTTTATTTATTTATTTATTTAGTTAGTTATTTTAACATTATTTTACCAGGATAAATCCAACTGGACACAAAGTGTCAGTTTTCAGTGGAGTCCTGGGGAGACAAGCTCCAACTAAGTTAACAGAATACATTCATGGTTTAGATAACAATAAAAAAAACTGGTATACAAGGTAAGAGAAACAAAGAAGTACAAGAACAATTTTGTAAAACAATAAGATACTCAAACAATAAGATACTCAGGAGTAGAACCCCTATTTGCAATATTTACAACAACAAAAAAATACATAGGTGAGAATATAGTGTATGCAATAGAGGCATACAGTGGGTCACTTATCTAGAATAGTGGGTTTTCAAGGGGGGGGGTCTTTGCAGTTACAAAGAGGGTTAGCATAGAGATCACATGCTCTATAAAATTTATATTGCGTGCTATATTATGCCTGCTTTCTGGGTTGCAACTGAAATGTATCTTTTACCAGTCCATCTACCCACTGTAGGGGTACATCTACAGGGTTGTGTGGGGGAGCAGCCCCTCACATTAAGAGTATTCAAATCCACCTAATATGGGGTGCTGTTACTCCCATACCCCGTAATTATATATACCAACTCCGAGATCACGCTACAGTATGGAAAGGGAAACTTTTTTTATCCATACTTTACCTAAAAGTACTTACATGCTGTTTACTTTCTGGTGGCCAACTATGGCAGGTTGATGTTCTGATGCCTCCACACTGGGCCAGTAATCAAGGAGCCTGAATCCTCACCACTGAAGCTAGAGAGGAACATTCACTTGGAATACAAATGGATACGCTCAGTATTTCTGGATGCAGCTGTGAAGAAATTAAGCACTGTTATTTGTGATAGCATGTCTGGTTGAGTGCTTGTATGTACATAATTTCAGATTGTGTATTATATGCCAGCATGACTAGCTTTGATATTATAAATAGGTTCTTACATGTTGATTTATGATCTGTTTGTACAGAATGTTTAAAGACTCGAGCAGTGTCCCTTTACATTTTTGTTTTAAAGACTTGATCAGTGTCCCTTTACATTTCTAACTGCGCATGTTTGTGAAGAGCCTAAAGGCAAATTGTCTCAGATTCATCTGATCTTCAGATGCTGTCATTGGAATGTTGACAGTTGCTTTGTGTTACTGTCAGAAGCTGAAGGACAGAAAGGAACTTTTAGAAAACAGCTGTTGGTTGATTTTCAAAATATGAAATTAAAATTAAAATGGTTACAGCTGTCAGTTACAGTAGTCAGTTAACAACCAGTTGTGAATTGTTCACAGATGTACTGTGCAGTTGATACCCAAAAGGACTCACCAAGAACTGGAAGCCTACCTTTTCTGTGTTGTAGTAATTTAGTTTAGATCAGACAGGAAACGTATAACTAATCAGTTAGATCAGTTAGAGCTTTTCTAAATGTTGAATTTCTATCCTTAAGTACTGAGTTATTTTTTTCTGGTGAATGAGCCCTGTTTGTTTATTGGAAATTACTGTTTTATGCTTGTAATCATTTTTCTCAATATTAAATATTTTATTAACTTACATTGTGGCTGGTAAATCAATTTTTTTCTTTAGTGATTTGAGAGTGCTTATACTTTCTTTGATAATTCTTAGGGCCACTCTGAAAGCCTGACTGCTTAGGTCATTTGCTACTATTTGTTTTAATATTTAGTTTTCATAATTGGACACTCCTTTAAAAGGGCATGAAAACACTCTGATTGGTGGTAGCATTACCAGATTATTTTGAGGAAGGGACATAGCTGGAAATCTGTGTCAGGATTTCCAAGAAGTGTTTGGATGTGTGAGATTTAATTTATTTGAGGGTGAGTGTATCAGAGGTCTTAAACTGGGACACATTGCTCTGAAGTGTGTAATAATGAGTTACATTAGGGTGGACAAAACTATACAGTCCAGTCCCAGTTTATAGAGTGTGTTCCTGTAGTGCTCTTTGGGGAAAATTGTGAAATATTACTCCTAAGTGGCAGTCTCATATTGGTGTCAGTAGTGAAGATTGAAGCTCCTTAGTTAATGACCCAGGTTAGTAAGGGACGTCACATTATTTGGTGACAGTTCTGTGGGATATTATCTGGATATCACAGCAGCTCTCTGCACCAAATGCAATTTCCCTTAAGAGCACACAAGGAATGTAATCAGTCCAGGTCTGGATTTATTTATATCTTTCTCCCTCCAGGGCCCCAATAAGGCTCCCAAGAGCTGTACCAGTAGGAAGTGTTATTGGGCCCCAGATGGGGAAAGATATAAAGAAATCCAGACACTGGACTGACTGTGTTCCCTGTATGCTCTTAATGGAAATTATACTTGGTGCAGAGAGCTGCATCTGGAAATACTGAGTGGATCCATTTGTATTCTAAGTGAACATCTCTGTGTAGTGTCAGTGGTGAGGATTCAGGCTCCATGATTACCACCCCCTACCATACCCAGACTAATGGTCTTGTGGAGAGGTTATACTCTTCACTAAGGACCATGCTATGGGCATTTGCAGACCAGTTTAAGAGAGAATGGGACAACTATTTACCCCATCTATTGTTTGCTTACAGAGCGGTACAACAGGAATCCACAGGTTTTTCACCCTTTGAGTTGCTGTATGGTCATAGGACGAGGGGACCTCTAGATTTGATTTGTGATGACTGGGAAGGTGAGTGAGAATCCCACAAGGAGTCTGTTGTGGCATATGTCCTAAACCTGAGGACAAGGCTTAGGGAGCTCATAGGCTTGACCTATGAGAACTTGGCAGGAGCCCAACAGCAGAAAAAGGTTTGGTATGACAGCAATGCTCAAGCCAGAGAGGATGCTATAGGACAGCAGGTGATGGTTTTCATTCCTGTCAGACACACTAAGCTGCAGGCAGCTTGAGAAAGATCCTTAAAAGTGGTAAGGAAGGCCAGTGATGTTAACTACATAAATAGTAGAACTGCTAGGCAGGAGTCGGATGCACAAATTACACCATGTTAACATGATGAAGCCTTACTATGGCAGGGAGGCCTTTGTGCTAAGTATATGCAGTAGGAGGCTACAGGGAGCCAGCCAGCAAAAGCACGTGTTACTGTGGTGGAACCTGGGGTTGCAGGCATATGACATGACAGTAAAACACCATAGTGGGGTCAGCAATGCCAATGCAGATGGTTTCTCAAGACAGAGAATGGGGTAACATATTCCCAGACAGGCGTATTTCTCTCAAGCCACATTTCTCAAGGGTCAGTTGGAAAACTAGCTTGAGTCTTTGAAGGGGAGAGATGTATGGCATTTGAATATTAAACTAATTTGCACAAATGCTTATGTCACACATGTAGTAGAATTGTATGGCATTTGAATAGCAAACTGATTTGTAGAGATGCTTATGTTACAAATGTATTACAATCATACGGCATTTGAATATCAAAATGTATTTGTATAGTTGCTAGTATTGAAAAATGTATCAACAGTGGGTCCTGCTGGACAGAAAGGAAATATACATGGAGGTAGTTGATTAAATGTATATATTGTAACAAAGAACAGTGGAAGAGAAGCAGTTAAACTCAAGTCCAGTTAGCTTTGGAAAATCCTTGAAATTAAATTAGCTGTTTAGCCATAAATACAACACCCAACTGTGCTAAATGGAACTGTAGTCACTAGGTTTGGGAGAGGCCATTGTTTAATAGCCTCTGTAAAGAAGAGGGGAAGTACTGTAATTGTTCCGTTCCTCCAGGGCATTACCATAAACATTTAGATGTGTATTGTAGCTATCTATACTGAATTCCTGTCTCAGCTTCAAAGGGGAATAGTGTGAGAACATAGAGTCATTTGACCAGATGAAGTCATTCTGCCAGTCATCTTGGCAATTTTAGATATTAAATTTAGAATTTAGATCTGAAGAAGCGTGCCATGAGCACGCAAAAGCGCTTATCCTTTTGTTTTTATGCTGACTACTAAATAAAAGAAGATTGTGCTCTTACTTCTCGTGGTGTGTCCTGAGGTTTTCGTTTGGACAATTTTAGATATTACAGAGAGTGTTCTCTCAGCATTGTGTATTCTGTCTTAAGCCTCAAAACAAGAAGGACCATTCACCACATCACCTGCCTTGCTCTATAAAGTAAGTAGGGAATAGTAACTTTCCTAGATCCAGTCAGGAAAATATAGTGAAGTTTAGGTTAGATATTGTTTTTCTTTATTTGAGTCCATATGTCAATGTTATTTTCAGTATTTCCTATGATTTGAACTCTGTTGTTTACTATAGATATATATATATGCAGTTTTCATGTTCTTTTATTATTTATTATTAAACATATCTAAAACTGTTATTGTGTCTGGTCCTTGTAGAAAGTATTTAACCTTTGACAGTGCTTATATTTATTTGATGACACTGTATGACTCCTGAAGGCCTAGCTGTCTTGTTCAACTACTACCATTTCTATTAGTATTAATATTACACAGTATGATTGGACACCCTTTGTTAAGGGCCTTAGAGTAGCTGATTATGGAGTGTCTGGTGGCAGTAATAGCTACCTTATATTTTGGGCAGAAGGGGGCACAGCAAGTAAATCTGTGCCAGCCTTACCCAGGTGTGTGTGTGTGTGTGTGTGTGTCAGCTACTTGGAGCAGGGGCATGAAGCAATGGTTACAGAGAGGATGTTGGGGGACTTTTGTCCAAGACACTCGGCTGAGGACCTAACCCTACAGATGTACCAGTGGGGAGTCTTATTGGGGCCCTAGAGGGAGACAGATATAAAAAAATCCAGACCCTGGCTGACTGTATTCCCTGTGAGCGCTTAAGGGAAATTGTACTCGGTGCAGAGAGCTGCATCTGTAAATACTGCGTGTATCCATCTCATTTGGGTGAATATCTCCAGAGGTAAGGAGGTATTTCTTTAATAATAGATGAAGTCTGATTGTTTGTAAAATGTCTATCTGGAGTTTGCATGATATTTTTCTAGTGTGAGATAGTGGAAAGTACTTGTTGTGTATAAGTACTGTTGTGTTGTTATTAAATAAAGAAGGTGCTATTGGGAAGCTTATGTGGGTTTTTGTAGGTGTGAAGGTATATGTTGTATGGTAGGTGGTGTGGGGTAGTGGTATGTATGTGTGTAAAGATGTGGTGTAGGTTAGGGTTGTGAGGGTTAGTAGGAGAGATGTAAGGAAGAAAAGCATGGTTTGTGTCATGTGTTTGGATGCAAGTAGTGTTAATTGGATGAGAGTTAATCAGGGTTTCGATTTGGGAAGATTGCAGATGATTGGCTGTAGGTAGTGGTCAGGTGATTTGGGGTTAGAATAAATCTAGAAGTAGTGGGGGTGGGTAGAAATTGGGGGCAGAGTAGGTGGAGCGGAGTGAGCCGATCGAAGCGAGGCGAATGGGAGCGAAGCCCAAGCAGACCCTGAGGCTGCAAAGCCAATCTATTAGGGTTTTGCAGTTTTTGCCAAAGGTAAGGTATTATAGAGGGACAGATAGGCTAATTGCCTAAACCTTGTCATTTTATTTTGTACAATACCCTTTGCCTTAGTTAAGGAGTACTAGGGAAAATACCTTACAGTTTGGTGCATTCGCAACAGGTCAGCAGACTAGAAGTTTTTCTGGTCAGGTGCCTTTTTTTTGCAGGGGTTTAAAAACCTCGGGAAGTACACAGTTGGTGCTGGAGGGTTGAAAGAGTCTCACAGGTAGCAGCAGCCAATGCCCTGCACTACACGTGCACCACACAGTGTAGGTGAGTGAGGTCAAGAAACAATCAGTGTCTTTAGTTGTAGAGAGTATAGGTTGAACAGAAGAAGAAACACAAGGAGCTACTCAACGAGCAGTTGCAATTGACTAAATCTACCTTTTCCAGGGGTAAAATACAAAGATTCTGTTGTGTTTCTATTAAACAGAGCCAAGAAAGGATGGTCTAGGTTAGGGTATGTAATCTGATGAAACTCAGGAAGAGCCTGCTTGGATAAACCATGCAATTTAAGTATTTTAACCATCTCTGACATGATTTGTTTAGCTTACAAGTTTGATGGAATACATCAGCAGGTAAGATGATTTAGTACGACCCACCACAATGGAAATACTCATATCTTATACATTATATAGTCATTATTGTTCAGTTATGATTACTACTGTAAAACAAAGTATATGGTGCTATTCTAGTCCACATTATCCTCTGAAACACATTTGATAATTTAAGTTTGTGTTTATGTTTAAGAGTAAGCAATATCACCAAAGCCATATTTTACATACATTGTTTTTTGATGGGGAGTGCTAAATTACAAGTGAGTCAGAAGATAGAATACTTAATTATTGCTCACCCTATAGGTGCCTTCTAGCTCACATCTCTAAAACAATTACAGGCATGCCGTTTTATCAGATAGTGTTTTAGTTGAAGTTTGAAGCTAGTAAGTTTGTTGATTTGCTTATTTCCTCTGATGGCTTATACCAGCTGGAGAGTCCATCTTTAGAGAAGGCTTTTTCTCTAGTGCCAAATTTGTAACGGGTTCTGACTAGCTGAGTGCAGCCTGTATTTCTAAGAGTGTAATTGCAATCCATATTTTGAAAATCACACAGTTAGTGTGATCTTATTCTCAAAATATTTTAGGAGACTGTGAGTAAGTATGTCAGTTTCATCTTAATTTGCAGTAAAGTCAAGCAATGATTGCTTACTGATTGGATTTTAAATGACTACTCTATGTGATAGCTATGCCCATACTAAGGTGTTATGAGTGACGATTAAAATGTTTGCGAAGGCTGCTTGGAATTCACAGAAGAACTTGACTACAAATGATGTTTGTGAAACAGGTTGTGATTGCTTAACTGTACTGAGAACATATGCAGTCTATTTGTTCCAAAACGCCAGAAGGTAATTTTTATGAGATGTTTGGAAGGGAGTGTATGCATTTGTTGATTGATAGCAGCATCATAACTTTATTGCTGAAAACTGTTTTCTATGATATTGTACTTTGTCCACTGTTGTAAAACCATGGAGTTCATAAATATAGATTATGGAATGGGGGGTGGTTCTCACTCCATATGGGCGTGCAGAATGCTCTGCCCCATGCAAAAAAAAAGGTTTAAAATACTTTCACTGAAAATAGGTTTCATTGATTCATTTTCATTGATTTGTCTGTTGAATAATAATCCTTTGACAAATAACAATGATTCATTTTGCAAATGCTTGTAATAACTTTCAACACTGATATCATTAGACATCAAGCAACATGTTACCAGAAAGCCGCAAACTGTCAGAAAAAAAATGTCTGTTCTTTAAGTATGATGAGTCTAACATTAAGTTTAGACTCATACATTCAAGGTGGGAGGGCCAGCTATCTGTGATGAAGGGTAGAGGAGTAAACAACTGCCTGTCTAAACACAGTAATGTATAAATGACAGTCTTTAATATAAAGTGACAGTACTACCAGTAAGAATACAAGATCAATGGAAGGCTCTTCTGGAAGTGCAAAAATTATAAATCACAGCACACCATGGAGTAGGAATTTCCTATGGTTATAAGAAAGCATTTCTGTCAATAAGATCTGTTAGCAGAGCCAGGAAAAAAATCTAATACTTTTGTACTAATCAGTTCTTGAACATCTTATAAGCAGATGCTTCACTAAGAAAGGTGTTACTCTGTCAGATATTTCAGATAGCTGTGGGGACTATGCCAGAAAAACAGGACAGCTACAGTTCTAGAAAATATACCATTCTGGATAGTAAGCAAAGAAAATAAAGACAGATGAAGACAGAAGCCAGCCACCATTAATCTTTTGAAGCTTCAGGTGTCTATTAGCTATGCACAAAGCCAAAACTTGTATGTGCATAAACAGTCTTGTAACAAAAATGTGTATTGCTTTTCACTATACAAAATGTCCATGGCTTTAATACAATTCCACTCTGGTTGGATCCTTTCTGGTTTGTCATAAACATGTGCCAAAAGCTACACATGAGTAATGATCTTGTAGTGCATGGTCCTTTGTAATCATGCTCCAAAATCAGGAAAAAATAAACTTATTAAGAGCTTTCTTAGCTTGAGAATTGATCTTAACAGGAGTTAGGAGTGTTAATAAAACTCTGTTAAAGACACCTAATAGCTGTTAAGAGTAGGACTGATGTTAGGGACTGACATAACATTTAAACTTCATTCGGACTATTAAAAATGTAGCAGAAGTGTTGAACAGCTTTTAACACCATTCTTTCCACAGAGGGGAACTTTGTTTCTCTCTACTCTGTGTTGACAGCAGTGACATGCTTTTCTGCATTGAAAGCAAGTAAACTATGTTATGGTCCTTCACTTTTACCCCTGTAATTGGAAGTATGCGGAGCAATTAAAGCTCGGTTTGTTACAATTAATTATTATCGGAAGTGTGATCATAACCCTCTCTTATGTGTTCTAAAACAAAGATGCCAAGATTCAACTCTCAAACATTGTTCTCAAGGAAAATTGTCAACTCTCAAACATTGTTCTCAAGGAAAATTTCTTGTTATCTATCCCCCAAAGACAAATACACAGTAACCTGGTTATGACTGGATACCCACTTATAATCTCTATATGGAAAATCATGATTGAATCATGTCTTATATGCCAAAAATTAGCCTGCTGATACCAAAGCCCAGTAGGTAACACAGAGTTCTGTTTTAGCTCTAGAAATGTATAGACTACTACAGTATTGAGGTGGGTAGATTATACAGAGTTGTGTTCTAGCTCTATGTATAGACTACGGCAGTATTTAGGTGGGTAGGTCACACAAAGTACTGTTCTAGCTCTAGAAATGTATAGACTACTGCAGTATTGAGGTGGGTCGGTTATACAGAGTACTGTTCTAGTTCTAGAAGTCTATAGACTACTGCAGTATTGAGGTGGTTCTAAGTAATTTATGAGTGATAGTGAAAAAATTTCATCTGTACGATTATGCGTTCAGAGTTCCAGGTCATCATTCAAAAGACTTCCATGTCTTCAGATGCAGGCGCAATGTTTATTCTGTAGCAAAATAATGAAGATGGAAACTCCAGTCACATTAACCTTCAGGGTGATATACCTGCCGATTCTGAAATTGTGAAACAATGTTTCCTTGCACTTGGCAAAGAGTAATGTCTCTATGGCTCATGATTTTGAAATCTGCATTCCGTGGTAGTAAAAAAAGTACCTTCTGCCTACCTCTCATGCAACTAGGATGCTTATGGCAATGGAATTACAGTATCACAGAACACTGTTGGAGCTTTGCATAGCATTGCAACAAAACACTTTAGAGGCTTTACTTATGCTATTATTGTTGTTGTTGCAAAGTAGATTGTTAATTATATGTCAGCAGCACTTGTGTTTTCTATAAGATAATCTATTTTAGACACTTACAGAAATTCTACAATCCATGCTTAGTCAAGATTTAAAAAGGAGATGGCCCATTCAAGACAACCTAACTGAAACAGTTCTGAATGGCCAAATATGGGCTGTTGTACTTTCTGCACAGCGGTTCATTATTTGGTCATTCTAACAATGCATAGCTTCCTTCTTACCCAAGTCTTCTGTTTGTGGTTTCTGAAGCTATTAAATTAGAGGTTACACTAAGCATGATGTGATAACTGGTTTTAATTGAAAGCATTCTGTTATCCCAACATTAGTTGTTTTTATGTATTTTAGATAATACGGCATGCATTTAATCAAGCATTAAGTTCTTGTTTTCTGATACTCATTTTTTATGTTGTGCACTTATAGCTATACTTTTCTACTGAGATAATGTCTGAACAAACAAGGAATGCACAGTATGCAGGTGAACCATCATGTTCCCTATCCAGCTCCTGATGAAAACTCAGGAGTCACTTGATTTTTGTTAAAGCAAATTTTTCTTGTTTCTAGAATTATATCAAGTCACAGACTGTGGCTAATCCTTGCCATGCATAGTATTCTGTCAAAAATCATATTAGGCATTTTAACTATTTTAGACTTCAGAGAGATTGTATGCATTGCCTCACAGTCATCTAATACACCGATGCTTCTTCACAACCTTCAGCCTCAACCATCATCAGCATGTAGATCATCAGAATTTGCATGCTACAAGACATGTAATAGTTACACCCATTGCTTCATGTCAAAGCATTTTTCCTGTCATATATTATCTCTCACTCTATTTATCTCCCTGTCTTTCTATCCATTATATTTTATTTTATTTCCCTTATAAGATCATTTATGCACCAGATATTTTTAACTTTCATCACTGACGTATATATATATATATATATATATATATATATATATATATATATATATATACATATACTAGTATACATGTATATATAAATATATATATATATATATATATATATATATATATATATATATATATATATATATATATATTTATACAGAGAGAGAGAGAGACAGAGAGAGATATTTATATATGTATATGCATATATTTATATTTTTGGCTACTGGATCGTCCCTACTCTGCCTACTTTTGAGGACACCCAGGGTAGCCCCTAAAATAATGATACATAAATATGGCTCAGTTATACATGTTGAAAAAATATGTGACTTTTAATATTCATTTATTTATTTATTTTGAACAGATGCAATGTAGGTAACTGTCATAAGCTAATCTACTTTTTCACCATCTGTATATAATTGTAAACATATTAATACAGAAGGAAGCTTTTCAACTACTAAGTGGAAACGTTTTGTTTCTATTGTGCAATAGGTGCACAGTGGGCATGATAGTGTAGGTAATCCTACCAGTTGTAATACTTGCGGTGATATTTGTTGCCCTCTTAATCATTATTTCTTTTTGATAATTTACCATTACTCCAACTCACCTTGAATTTAGCAGTAGTTTATACATTTTGGCACCATTATGTTGTTGTTACTAACAGTTTGGTTACTTCATAATTTATTACTTTATAGTACTTGCTCATGCACAAATGTATACTTGTTTATCTCTTCTCATACTATTTGCTACATTTTTGTTACTATAATTAAAATTTAATTTAGGGTTTTGACCAGAAATGCTATCCCAGAGAATTTTCATTGTTTATTAATTATCTTTCTGTCTCACACTTCTTAAGCTTTAAACTTTTAGAACATAGGTCAGCTACTTGGAGCCAAACGTACTTTATTATTGCTCTCACCTTTCATTTGGAATTTTAACTATCCTTACTTTATGCCGCAGCATATTGAAATGGCTTCAGTCCCATGTAAAAGAAGGGTTATAATTTGCATTTATGCTTTACTTTAATTTATGCAGCCATTCTGAATAAATATTAATTTTCTATTTGATTTGCTGGCTGGATGGGTGAGATTTATATAAGATTTAGGTAGCCTGTCTTTCTTATTAAAAAAAGTGCATTTATGTGTGCTCAATAGAAAATCCAAATACTGTAAGCTGCAGAATTTTACATTGATGACAGCTTACCCTGAGAACTAGATAAAACAGGAATTTAGTTTTCTGTCTCTGTTATCCTATCCTGTTTTAGACGTTTCGGTAATCTTATTAAAATCTGAATTTGTGAGACTCTAGTATTAAGGAATATCAGTGAATGCACTTTAAGAACAATGAAGCAGCAAGTTAACCAGTCATATTCAGTGCTGCCTATGCAAATTAATATTAAGAAAGAAAATTAATTTAATTAAAATGCACTTATACTGTAATCAATATTTGTACAGTCTGCATTGTACTAGCCAGATTTACTTACTTTAAAGATAAATATATTTATGACTCAGGTCAACAATAAGGTTTCAGCTAACTACTCCAGATGGGATTTATCACAGACATTCAGTCAAAACGACACAGACCCTCACTAAAATGCACTCACCGACATACTCACCTATTCATCCATACACACACACACACACACACACACACACACACACACACACACACACAAATCTGCACACCCTAACATGAATGATCTACAGCTGTTTGATGCAGAGTCAGATGATTCACAGTGGTGGGTCATCTCCATAGCCATACTATATGCTAATGAGGCATCCTGGGGGAGTGGCCTTAGTAACTAGTCATCAGTTCTCCCCAGAAATACGTGTAAGGAGGGATTTATGCAGCCTTACAATTCCTGGAATAGCTCAGGTGTATAACTCAGCAAGCTGGCCATGTTAATGAACATGGCTACATTGCTGTGGTCCCCTACTGTAGTCAAACTGAGTAATCACATATCAAATAAAGTTACAAAGGAGCAGCAGAAATTTAATGGTACAGGTGTGTGTGAAAAGGTGTATGTGTACAGCAGTGTTTGTGTGTGCATGTGCAAGTGTGTGTGTATGTGTGTGTGTGTGTGTGTGTGTGTGTGTGTGTGTGTGTGTGTGTGTGTGTGTGTGTGTGTGAGAGTGTGTGTACATGTGTGCATATGTGTGTGCTTTGTGTGTCTGTCTGTCTGTGTCTGTGGGAATGCCTACAAGTGTTAGAGGGAGTGCCTGACAATGGATGTTCTTCGTGTTTCACTGCTGCAGTCATTACATTTGGGTTATCTGCTGGCACGTAGCCCTCAGTTTGCTTGATTAACAAAGTCTTGGGTCCTGCGTCAGTTGCTGTCCCTTCTTCCATGACGTCAGGGGTATAAAACATGCAGCTGATGCCATTACATCAGTCTTTCTTGCAATGCGGTGTCTGAAGTAGAAGCAGTTCGCAAGTGCTGGTTGGCCGACTCCTGAAATTTTCATTTTCGAATTTCAGAACCGAAGTCTTCAACTAAAGCTAAGTACCCTGTTGGGGAAACTTTTTCTTGCTCCTTACCGATGCCAGTAAAAGTTAACAATTGCATTACTTGTGGAAAGCAAATACCTCATAAAGATTTTCATTCGTACTGTATTCCTTGCCTAGGCCCTGACCACGATGTACCTTGCTGTCGATTTTGTGCTTTATTTAATCAGCGCACTATCCATCGTCGGTATATTTTCACCTCTAAATATTTTGGTTCTCGGTTTAATTATTCAGAAATGTCGTCGGTTAGGCATCCGACTACCGGGATTCTGAAAAAATGCAAAGATAAAGACAGAGACAGGCCGCCGAGGTCCAAAACTGCCAATGACACTTCTCCTAAGCCAGTCGCCAGTTCACCGGTACTCAGTGAGGCACTTTCGCAGCCCCTGATACCCACTACTTCTGATTCGAATGCCTCTACTGAGACTCATTTGGAGTCCGGTATGCCACGAGATGCTTCATCTATGGAACCCGCTGATGTCTCTACCTTGGGTGGGTCTGGAGCCGCTGTGCAGGTACCAGCTTCTGAGGGTGTATTCAGGCCTACGGACTTGCATATTAAACCGACGCCTCCTTCTTTACTTAGGCCTAAATCTCGATCCATGCCTAAAAAAAATGACGCCCCATGCCACATGCTAAGTCCTCTATGCCTAAAAAACAAATGATAAGAATGGCTGAAGATCTAATAACTCTAATCAGGGGTAGCCAACCCCCCCCCCCCGCTTCTAAGAGGCCTTGGACTTTTTCTTTTATATATCTACCTACAACTCTTAATTCACTGTCAGTCTTTTAACTTACTTCTTAGCAGTGCAAACTTACCTTCTGGCTCACACACTCTACTGATTGTTTTCCTCCCATTTCTCCTTCCTTTGGGTCTCGGCTCACATTTCTTATCATTTCCATTCTACACTTGGTCTCACTCCCCCTCCCTCATCTCTCTGCCAACTATTTCCTGTTCCAGACCCTGTATTTTTCCAACTCTACTCTCCCCACCTTTCCCCGGTCCTCTGCCTGTCACTAAACTGAACTGTCTCACCTGCTGCAGTTTATTTCAAAGCTTCCGGTCTGTTATGGCACTCACTGTTTACTCTCCCTCCTCTTTCAGCCCACTCACTCCTCCCCTTTCTGCCTAACTTCCTCCCCTCACTTTATTTAGCTACCCCATCCAAGGAGGTGCCATCTTTAATCTACAGTCCTGCCCCTGGCTACTGTGCATCCCTGGCTCTGGCGTTCGCATTCTTCTGCAGTATGTACATCCTCTGAAGGTGTCAGTCGCCTAACTAAAGTTTTAAATTAAATTATGTTTGTGCCTGCCTTCAATGGTCATCTTTAAAAATGAACTGTGTGTACTTTGCTCTCCATTGCAAATGCTTACTTAATGTAGCGCTTTGCACGCGGTCTCTGATTTCAGCTGTTAGGAGCTTGTTCTCCTTTCTTTGTCGTATATCTGTAGTTGCACTAGTTAATATATAAATTGCAATTATTTTTCATTTTTATTTTTTTCCTATCTGTATCCTGAAGTAATGTATGTTTTTACTCAGCTGCTAGGGCTATTTAAGTTGTTTAATTGAAACAGTGCTAGTTATTTGTTAGTTGGAAGATTTTTTGGACTAATCCTAATGGAAATGTACTTGTTAATGCTCAAACTTTAATGATTAGCACGCTGTTCTTGTAACAGCTGTGTGGGGCTTGTTTAGTCGCTCAACTGAAAGTGTGCTAGCTGTTTTTTTTTTTTTTTTTTTTTTTAAACTGCAACTTCTTAACTGAATCTAAATGTCATGTGGGCTTGTTTAACCGCTTACTGAAACTGTGTTATCTGTATTAAAACTTCAACTTCTCTATCTGACTCCGAATATTGTGCAGTCGCACTACTATCTCAGTGCTCTGCACGCAGAGTCTTTAAACAGCCGTTTGGGGCTTGTGCTAATCAAATTAACTGGACATGTGCTAGTTGCATTATAAAATGCCACTTTGCCTGAAACCTGATGTTTTATACATAATAGGAGTACAACTAAGTATCAGTCTCTGTCGTTAGTACTAGCTGTAATTTAAAATACTAATCTACCCAAAGCCTAATGCATTTTATACATTCTAGGATTATAACATAGTTATCAGACTCTGTCGCTTAGCTGCACTGTGTGCTGTGCCTGCTATTAATCACATTTTACCCATTCTGTGCCTTGTTTTTGTGACATTATGGTATTTGATTGTGTTTAACTTAATTTTTACAGAGCTGCTTTATCCAATTTTCAACTTGCAAAATTAACTGTGTATTGTTATAACTGTCTGATTATAACTCCTGACTCTTGTACTGTATGCTTCATTACTCCTTTTGTCTCTTTGCATATTCCAGCTTGTGTTCCTGCCTATCCTGCTCTAACCTCCTGAATGAACCCTATCAGAAGTCCATACTAAGAACCCACATACAAGGACATTTAAACTCAAAAACTAAAAACCCATCTGCTCCCTGCAAGGAATTTTCAGTGAAAGTATGTGCAATGCTTTAACCATTTTGCAATATTTAAAGGTAATACATACTTTCTAGTAGGTCGCTGTACGCTTCCCTGCCAGGTTAGCCAGCAGCCAAAACTTTCTCTTTTCTTGTCCATTAAATAACCCTACTCTCCCTCTTATATTTTTACTCCTACTCTGTCTCATGATAATTCCTTCCTCTAACCTGATATTTCCCCTATAGGGGTCTCTGTTGTATCAAACTGACTGCCCACTAGGTGGCGCTCCTCTACCATTCTACTGTCTCTACTATCTTTCCCTCTCTTCACCTTATCTTACCCACATAGTTCATAGACAACTCTTCTACTGCTCTCTCCCTCACTATTCTCCCTGGATTACCTATCCACTTCTCCACTCTACATATACCCATCTATATCCATCATAACAATAAACAAAACATGCTGGAGGGATAGGTTCCTGACCCAGAGACTCCCCAGACTCTGGAATAGATTGCCCATACATGTCAAGCAGAGTGCCTCTTTGGACCTCTTCAAGAGGAACCTTGACGATTGGATGGGAGAAAGGAAATTCACCCCAGGGATCACGTCAGTCGCCCTGCTAGACAGGGGTCCAGGAAAGTAAATAATGTGGGAAGAAATAGCCAGGGAATTGTTATGGCTAGGCTTGTATAGGCCCTAGGGCTGATAGCCTAGTACCAACCTATGAACCTATGAACCTATAAAGCCTCCGACCTTCTTCTACTGTTATTTCTTTTATATATATCTACATATAACCCTAATTCGCTGTCAGTCTTTTAACTTACTTCTTAGCAGTTCAAACTTATCTTCTGGCTCTCACACTCTACTGATTGTTTTCCTCCCATTTTTCCTTCCTCTGGCTCTTCCCGCTCCATTCGCCCTGCGGGCTCACTCCGCTCCCCTACCCTGCCCCCTAATTCCACCCGCTCCAGCACATCTACATTTATTCCTGACTTACCCCTCCCACCCATACCAATTAACTAATCACAGTCCTCTCCTTATTACCCCTCCCACTCTTACTCCTCCCACTCTACTTGACCTTCACTCTTCACTACACTTAGTCTGTTTCTCTCCTCTGTAAAGAATCACAACTCCATCTACTTCCTTTAGCTCTCCACCTCTGTTATCCTGTTCACTTCCTCTACATTTCTCTCTTCAAGCCCTCCCTTCTGTAAACATGCCGTCCCTAATCCTTTATACTATCCGTGTCCCATGCTCCCTTCTTGTACTACTAATTCCTCTTTATTTTGCTACTTCTTACTCTTCCAAAACACCCCTTTGCCTACCTCCTACTCAAACCATCCCTTGCACTCACCTGCAACAATTTCTATCAACCCTCTTCCACATCATATTATCCTCGCTTATTCCTCCTAAATTACTGTACCTATTACATCCCAAACTCTTCTCCACTACTACAAATACCTTCACTCTTAAACTACTACTAGCCACAAACAGCTTCCTACTTAACAAACCCAAAAGGCTAAAAGTTATTCCCTATAATGACCTAGCCTTATCTGGAGATATCCATCCCAGCCCTGGCCCTTGCCTCACAAATAACAACTCCTTTCCCCCATCCCCTACTGCTTCTATTGCACACTCCCCTTCCCCCATCCCTCTTCTTCTTATGCTTCCTCTCTTAACACCCTTAAGTTCTTCACTATCAATGCCCAGAGCCTTAATAACAAAATACACCAAATACAAGCTTGGATTTTCCACAACCAACCTGACATTTTAGCCATCTCAGAAACCTGTCTAAAACCTCATATTGCTGACTCTGAAATCCTACCTCCTGGTTTCCAAATCCATAGAAGTGGCCGCTTAAATAAAAAAGGTGGAGGCTCTGCACTAATCTACTCTAACCTTCTTTCATTAATCCCTCTACAAATTCCAACTCCACAATTCAAAATTTCTGAACTAACAGCTAGTCTCCTACGACTAAATAAACATAAAAATATCTGCATTATCTCCCTATATATCTCCCCAGGCGACAACATCTCTACCCTTGAAAATATTCTTCCCTGGGCCTCAACTGAAATAGAATTCGAAACCTACATTCTAGGCGATGTTAATATTGGTTGGAATAAAATTAACTCTCCTTCCCCCTCCCTATTCATTAACCTCTACAACTTCACCCAAGTAATCCACGCAACCACTCGTCCTAACAAAACCCATCCCCCAGGATCCATTATCGAATGGATCCTAGTCTCTCATCCAAACAAAATAACTTTCTCTAGCACTATCCCAGACACCTTCAGTGACCATCTCCCTGCTTTCATACATCGCTCAGCTAACTCCACCCAATATCAACACCATTATATCCACACTCGTAATCTCAGAAACTTCAACCCTACAAATTTCTCAAACACTTTTAAACATATTAACTGGCAAATCCTAAATACTCTTCCCCATGGCAATGCTGTTGAACATTTTAACTCTATCTTCCTAAAAACTCTCAACTCCCAAGCCCCACCAAGAAACAAACGAGTCAAGGCTAATTCTGCTCCTTGGCTATCCAAAGAAACAAAACAAATCATGCATCGCAGGGACAAATCCTGGAAGCTATACCAGAAAAATAAGATGCCTTCTACCTTGCTTGAATACATCCAACTCCTCAACCAAGTAAAAAAAAACTAATCACCTTGGACAAAAAAACTACTATAATAAACTTCATTCCAACAATAACAAGAACCCAAAACAATTCTGGAAATCTGTTAATTCCCTACTCCATCCAGGGTCCAGGAATAACCCCTGCCATAACCCTAGCATAACTGACTCAGAACTAAGCTCTCACTTCAATACATTTTTTACAGAATCCATAGCTAATCTAACCAAATCTTTTCCAGACAATAATCCATCCAACTCTCTTTCCTCTTCTCTTAACAACCGTCATAACTGTCCTCTTTATTTCCAGCTCAAATCTGTTTCAACTACTTTCATAAAAAGACTCCTATCCAAACTAAAGCCATGCTCAAATGCCCCCGACAACATACCCTCCTCCTTCCTCACATCTGCTGCTGAAGGTATCACTCTCCCTATCAGCATCCTAATTAACAGATCTTTAAAAGAGTCATATGTACCCAAACTTTGGTGATCTGCCTTCATTCTACCTCTTCACAAAGGAGGCAAAACTACCAATATGTCCAACTTCCACCCAATTGCCCTACTCTTGCCAATATCACAAATTCTAGAAAAATGTGTCCACCACCAACTTATGCCTTTCTTAACTCAGAACCACCTCATAACACCGACCCAGCATGGTTTCCGCCCTGGCCACAGCACCATTACTGCCTTACTATCCTTCTTAGAAACAGTAAATCGAGCCTGGGATTCTGGATTACTAGTATCCACAGTACTGCTAGATCTTTCAAAAGCTTTCGACACCATCTCCCAGAAGCACCTTCTCTTTCATCTCTCCAACCTTCACCTCTCCCCTGACACCCTACCCTGGTGCTCCAGCTACCTATCAGACAGATCTCAAGCTGTCAGATGGAAGAACCCTAACTTCTTCTTCTTGCCAACACCCACCGGTGTTCCCCAGGGGTCCATCCTCGGACCTATGCTTTTCAACATCTTCATAAATAACCTTCACACTGTCATCAATGACACAACAGTTATCCAATACCCTGATGACTCTACCTTAGTCTGTGCCACCTCTAACCTTCCTGAACTATTGACTAAAGCCCAAATAGCTTTTTCCACTACTGAGAACTGGATGCACCACAACCATCTCTAATAAATCTAAAATACTTTTTTCCCTCCCTCCAGGGCTTTGTCTTTCGACAAAATTGCTTTTAAAGTCCTAAGCCAAAACAACACTGCTATAGAAGTGGTCCCTTCTGCAAAACTCCTTGGCATTGCCATAGTTGAACACCTTAAATTTGATATCCATATACAACAAAACATAAATAAAACACACCAAAAGCTAGGTATGCTCTATAGGAATAACTGCTTTATCTCCGACTCCTCCAGGCATACTATAGCAACTACCTACCTCCTTCCTTCTTTACTATATGGAGCCCCTCTTCTAACTAACCTGTCTTCTTTAAACACCTCTAAACTCGAAATTTGCTATAATAAGATCTCTAAATTTGCAACTAAATCCAAAACCTCTACTCACTACTGCCTTACCTTACCATCTCTGAACTGGCTGGAACTCTCTAACCACCTAGAATATCTCCAACTAACCACAACTCACAAATTAATATTCTATCTAGAGAAATGCCCAGACTTAACAAACATCCTTCCCCCATACATCCCAATCAGATCTCTGAGATCTGAACACCAAAATGTAATCTCTATCCACAAACCCAAATGTCCTGCAGGCCAACTCCTTCTCTCTTTCTCTCTAGGCAAAAATGGAATTCTCTCCCTCCTTCACTTAGGACTATACCTAACTCTGAATCCTTCAAGACCCAACTTTTCTCATACCTGTCTACTAAACGTAAATGTTCCTGCTTTCACCCTACATAAATTCTAAGAAATTTCCCCTTTGATCTCTCCATACTCCTTGCTACATGCTTCCCTACAACTTTATTTTCTATTCTCCTAAAACAAACCTAAGCTAGCATCCTCAGATTAAGCAAGCTCTCTCTCTTTTTTTTCCAAAGAATTTTATTAAATAATTATTAAAATGAACAAATATTTCCATGAAATTATATATTTTTTTCTTTAAAGTTAAAAAACAAGAAATTAAAAAAAAACTTTCTAATATATAAACCAATGTAACTAAACTATGTACAAAGACATTCATCATGCAAAAAAAATTCTTAATGTAGCTGTAGGATTAATAAAAATCATCTGTTTACATAAATTAATAAACTATTTTTCTAGAAGTTCATAGATGATATTCCATGAATTATATAATGTAGTATTCTTAGATGATCTAGATTTAATAGTTAACATTTCCAAATTACAATTTTAAAGGAGTATATTTTTAAATTCCAAAAATGTAGGTGCTGTACTAGATTTCCAATTCTTAGTGATTGTTTTTCTAGCTATAGATAGTATAGACCAAACCAAAGAGTACTTATTCTCTTTTACACAATCAGGAACAGGAGTATTAAATAAAACACGTGATTTAGATATAAAGAAATTATCAGTAAAAACTGTTTGCAACAAATTTTTGATATCATCCCACAATTTTCTTAAATATATGCAATTATAAAACATATGAGACCAGTCAGCATTCAATTCAATATTACATCTCCAACATGTTATATTCTTTTTAGAAAATATACTTATATTATGAGGAGTGATAAATGATCTCCATGTGAATAATTTCCATTTTAAAGAAGAAGTAGTCATACTTGCTGATTGTAAAATATTAAATTTGTCTTTCTCAGAAGGGGGATTATTATTAATTAAGGAAAAAATATTTCCAATAATTATCTGAATGTGTATCTAAATCACATTTAATTGCCCTATAAATGTTTGATAACTTGTTATTAGCAGGAGATTTATACAAAACTGATAAAATCATATATTGTATTAGCTTGGGAATTTTTTCCTAATTAAAGGAGACATAGAATCCAATTTATTTAATACATATTGTCTAGCTTCTTGAAGCTCTAACCATAAACAAGAATCAAGTTTATACTCTTCCAAGAGTAAATTATTGGATTTTATCTCATTATCTATCATCATTTGGTGCCAAAATGTTAAATGCTTTTGCTGAAATATAGACATTTTTGTATAATCTGAAGAGAAAATAGATCTGTGTGTGTAGGCTATAGGGAAGAGTAAAAAAAGCCAATCCTTATATATATTATATTTAAATATAAAATTTTTTAATTATTTTAAAAGAAAAACTATATACTTAGAGTTAAAACTCAGAGAAGAAAATTCAGAAATATAATCTTTTAACTTCCAAATAAATGGATTATTAATTATATTTAGCTTATAGGAACTGTTTATATCTTTGGTATTTTGAGACAATACCTCTATAAACTCTTTTCACTTAGCAGTATATTCCACATCAATGAGATGAGAGATTGTATTGAATACTGATGAAATTGAATACATTTCTAAATTTGGTAAGGCTATACCCCCATTATTCCAATTATACATATGGTATGTTAATGTAATCCTTGGCTTATTTGGGAACCACAAAAATTTTTGAATCATTTAATTAATTTTTTTAATTATTTGGTAAGAAGGAGGTAAAGATAAAATTTGAATTATATATAAGATTTTGGGGAGAAGGATCATCTTTATTATTAAAAGTTTATCATCCATAGAAAATGGTAATTTGTTCCATTTATTTATTAAATATTCTATCTGTAATAGACTTTTATTATAATTTATTTGAATGGTATCTTTAATATTGTTAGTAATAATTATACCTAAATATGCTATTTGTTGAGACTGAGCTATATATTCATTATATTCATCAGGTATATTGTATTTTTTGAACCTGTTAAAAGAATTTGGGTTTTATTATTGTTAAAAGTAAGGCCGGAATTTTTTTGAAAATATTCCATGTTTTTAAAATGTTTTTGTATAGATTCCCTTCTACTCCCAAGAGTAATCAATATGCCATCTGCAAACATTTGTATTGTAGATTATATAATGGGGTTTAACTTGTATCCTTCAATATTTGTATCTTGTCTTATTAAATTTGCCCATGGTTCCATAACTAATGAAAATAAAACAGGGGATAAAGGACACCCTTGCTTAGTGCCTTTTACTACTGGTATATTTTGAGATATACTAGTGCCAATTTTAACATAAGCTTGGCTACCTTCATATAACAGAGTGATAAGATTGATAAAATTATTGAAGAAATGTAATTCCTTTAATAGAGTGAACAAATATTCCCATGTAACTGAGTCGAAAGCACAATTTATATCTAAACTAACTAGGGTTAAATTTGTTTTAAGATTTTTCACTGAATCAATTAAAGTTAATATTATTTTAATGTTATCATATGAAGTTCTCTTCATTATAAACCCCGTTTGATCACTATCAACTAATTTGGGTAAAAGTGTTTTAAGCCTTTCTACATAAATGGACATAAATAATTTGTAATCATTGTTTAATAGGGGGATGGGTCTATAGGAGGTACACTTAGAGGGATCTTTGCTAGATTTTAAAATAGGAGAAATAAAAGTGTATTTCCAAGAAGGTGGAATTATGTTTTTGTCCTGAACAAGATTAAATACTTTATAAAGCAATTTTAGAGCATTAATAGGTAGTAATTTGTAAATTTCAGGAATGATGCCATCATTACCTGGTGTTTTATTTTGCTTTAATTTGGTAATGTGAGTTTGAAGTTCTTTGAAAGATATTTGTTTATCAATAGAAATCCCTTGTTCCTCTGATGGTCTTGTTTTAGTGTATTTATTAATAAATGTTTTTATTTCCTCTTTAGAGTTAATTTCAGTAGTTGTTTGGTTGATGTTTTTAAAAAAATCTCTAAATTCAGTTAATACATTATGAATTTCCGATACCATTTTTCCTTTTTTAGGGGAGAATATTTCATTAATATGATTAAATCTATTCAATCTTTTCATTTTATTAGCAAGAATTTTTAAGGATTTAGGGTTAGAAGAGAAATGTATAAGCTTGAATTTTTCTATATTGATCATAGTTTTATGTTTTAATATTTCTAGATATTTATTATTTAACATATTTATTTCTTTTCTTTTATCTGATATATCTTTATCACCCATATTACTAAGTTTTAAAGTGTCTAATTTACATTGTATATATTGCAGCTCTTTATCCCAAGCTTTCTTTTTTTTGTTGTACCAATTCAATATCCTACCATATAGATAAGCTTTTAGGGTATCCCATATGTAAATTTCTGATATATCATTAGTATTGCTACGTTCTAAAAAATTCTGTACTTCTGTAGAAATTAAATCATTAAAATCTTTTAATTTTGTGATATAAGCTGGGATCCTTTTTATATGAATATTAAAATTTGGATTGACTGCCACTTCAAAAATTATAGAATTATGACCTGATAAAGGACATGAAATCACTGCTGATTTGTTTAAGGAATCTGTTAAATTATTAGAAATAAAAACTCTATCTATCCTCGAGTAAGAGTTATGTCTATGAGAAAAAAAGGTGTAAAACAAAGAAGTAGTATCTGCAAAATAATTTATATCTTTCAAAAAATAAGTATCTGAAAAGTCTTTTAATAATTTAGATGATGTAGATATCCTTCTCTTCCCATTAGTACTAGAGTCTTTGTAATCTAGAATACAATTGAAATCTCCTGCCAATATAATGTTCCCTTTAGAGAATAGTACAATTTGATCTAGATGTTGTTTCACTGTGTTTATCCCTATCCCTGGGATCCAATATATGTTAATCAATGTGAAAATTTTACTGTTTATTTCTATGGTGACTGCACAAAACATTCCTTTATTATCCTTATATGTATCTATTATTTTAGGAAATGCCATTATGCTGTTCCATAGGCTAGCTACTCCTCTCTTTTTCTTAGTATGTTCAGAACTTACTAAAATCTTATATGTTCTAGATTCAAGTCTGAATATATCCTCTGTTATTAAGTGAGTTTCTTGTAAAAAATACTAACTGGGATTTATGTAACTTAAGATATCTAGTTAAATTCCTCCTTTTATTAGGATTATTTAAACCATTAATGTTAACTGATATACCTTTTAGTGTAGTCATTGAAAATTAACTGATGTAAATATAAACATACTGATCAAAGAAATACACAAGAATATATCTAATAGGAATACTATTATGATCATTAGAACAAACATAGTGTAAGAGTATCATATTCTTAAAATTAAGGTTGTTTCCTACTACATAAGATATGAACGTCTGAAAAGTTATTAGAAAATATTTATAACATAAACATGAAACAAAATAACCAACCTGAACCCCTCTGGAGTTTAAAACTCCTAACTCGAATTACATCAGTCACTCGAATCAACCTCTTATCAAAAGCAGCATCCAATCAGCACCTGTCTAAATGTCTCTAGTCATAACTATAAAAATAAGGCTTCTCATCAATAACATAAACAATTTTTTTGTATGACAAAATGTATAGATATAATGTTGTGTCAATTAGTAAATTGATGACAGCTACATCTTAGGAATAAAGTACAGAATTTTCTTACATTAGTTAGTAGGTTATTAAGAACTACAATGATCTATTAGTTCATTCTTCTGTTTTAAAGTAATCATATTTGATAAGAACCTTAAAAAGAGACTATGGCATTATTTTATTACCGAAATATGGCTAATAAAGGCTGAAGTGTGATATATAGTACTGCCATAGGTGATCAGCTAACTGGGACATAGTTGTAAATGAATCACCTAAGGGCCTTCAATAACCACTAACATTGGCAGCTAATAAATAAGATGCTAATAACAGTGATTTTACTAATAATCAACTAACATACTGATTGTTCTGAAAGAAATGAACACTGCATTTTTTTGCCAGAAACCAAAAATAGTGATTACTCATCAAGAAGTAAAACCAACAACATCCTGCTAGTTTTCTTATAACCAAACACCCTGGTGCAGTCTCTCATAGAAGAGTGACTAATAAACCTTAAAAGTCTGATCTTCCATTCATTGCATTAATTTGAGTTACCTCACCATACTGAAAAGTAGTGAAAAGGTCATATTTGTTCAAAGAAGCAAGGTGCTTACATAGCTCCTGTATACTATATAAAAGCCTTATTTAAATATAATGAGCTTTTATTATTCAATTATAGCTTATACTATCTTTGAATTTTGAAAAGCTATTTCATTAACAAAACAAAAGATGAAAATTTCACATTTTCTAATGATAAACAGATCTAACTATTTTTAATGCACCTGTCCTTCCAATATTATTGCTGCCTATGTGGTACATCCCTATCAGCCTATTACACAAATGCATTCATAAAATAACTGAGATAACCTATTATATACGTCTATACATTTAACATTTTGATAAATGCTTCATGAATATTTTCTCAGCAAGTCAATAGTTATAAAAAATGTACATGTAACACAAGTATATAAACAGCTTGTAGCGTTATTAAATCTTCCAAAAATGCACACATCACAACTAGTATTTCTCATCAAGATATTGACACCCTTGTCATACATAAAGCAAATATTTTATGAGAATACTATTTTTTTATAAATACATAAGGCTCAAGAATACCTATGATGATCAGAAAAAGTATTAAGGCTACATATGTAGTATAATCCCTATTTATTTAAGAGATTATTGCATATAATGTCTTACAATAAGTTGAAAGTAGTAATCTAGTTATATCTTCTTTCTGTATGCTGTATGAGGAAACAAATTTGAGTCAGTAGCTTCCCGGTGAGGATCAGAAGATCAATTTACTTCCGACGCCTTCATGATGACATTTTAAGAAAGCTCCGGGCTTTCCAGCCGCGATGGATATCACAGTCTCGAGCTCATCATGATGATAAAGCTTTCAAAGTTCCAGTGGGAAATAGTAAGTAAAACATTACTTAACTACATATAAGGCAATGTCTCGAGACTCCCTCTATACCGAGAGAGATGAGAAAGAAAGAAAAAAAAAACTTGTGTACACAACACGAAGCAATGACAGCTATCAAGCAAAGCTTCACCACACTATCAACCAGACTCTCCTGTTAATCTCCGACCAAAGCACACAGGCACCAAAACATACAATTAACACAAACAACACCACACATGTCTCTACAGTGCTACAGCACCAAACCAGAGCCTCCAAATAAACACACCAACAACTCGGAAATGACAACAAAGCCTTACCATTACTCCAGCCACTCTGCCACTTACATCCCGAGTCAGAAGTACCATCACTAGCACATCAATTCTGCAACTATACATCAGGCCATCATACAAGATTCCTTTATCAAACAATTAACCATAAATCAACTAAAATGCAAATACAGCTATTATAACTAAATAAAAGTTTTCCAACCACTATAAGAACCAAAATCAAGATAAACAAATATGCCCCCTAATGATAAGCACCACTACAAGACATCCAGAAGCATAGATATCCGAGACAGGAGAATCACTGCATCCATGGGAATCAAACCAATAAACATTAAGATAATTAATCTTAAACAAATAGTACAAATGAAAAAAAAAAGAAAACCCCAACAAATGACTATTCTACAAAATAAAATAGACAACTATTTAGTTAACCAATTTACATTATATTAAATATAATACCAAAAGCTCACCTGGATGTCCGGTTTCATTTCCCCAACTGAGTGAATCAAGTGCAAATATGTACTTGTTATGATTCATCTTTTGATTTTTTTTTTTTTTTAGGGTCAAATGTTTTCCAAGTGTTGTTCTCAGCATTCTTTTTAAGACTAGGAATGGCCCACTCCATTTCATCTACTTTTTCCAGTATGTTATTAGATTTTATATAAGTTATTGCATTGTCTAGGTCATCAAAAATTTTAAAACCATCTTGATAAAATATTTTCAGTCTTGCAGGAAAAAGCAAATGGGTTTTTATTTTATTCTTTTTTAGTTCTCTGACTAAAGGCAAGAAAATTTTCCTTTTTGATAATACTGAAGAAGAATAGTCATTATCAAAGTGTATAATATTGTCCTTCAGTTTGATTGGGGATTTTGCCCACGCAGTCTTTAGTACCACTTCCTTATCATGGGCTGATAGGAACTTTACAATAACAGATTTAGTATAATTACTCTTGGTGTTTTTAAATGTCACCATTGATCTATGGGCTCTTTCAATACCATATAAAAGAGCCTCCGGCAGTTCAAGTACTTCAGGCAACCAGGAAGATAAAAATGTTTCCATATTATTTCCCTCTATGTTATCCGGTAAGCCAAAAATTCTCACATTATTCCTACGGGACCTGTTCTCAAGGTCATCAACCTTTGTCTGAAGAAGAGAATTTTGCTTTAACAGGAACTCAACATTATGTTCACTCTTCTGAAGTCTGTTATCCATATCACTTAATGCAGTTTCCATTCCTGAAATCTGTTTCCTCTGTTGCAATAAATCTTCATGTAGAATGTCCATTTGGTGAGAACACTTTTCTTTGAAATTGTCAATTTTTATATCCATTTTGTCTATCTTGACAATTAGTTCCTGAATAGTAGTTAGTAATGACTGTAGTTCTTTTTTTATAGTTGTCTCTTGATGAGAAGATTTAGTGAAGCTCATCCTGTTCATTTACTGTAGTACTTCCAAGTGTAACTTTGACAGGAAAACTTAAAATCTACTTGAAAATTTTATATACTACCCTAACATATATTTTAAAGAATTAATTAAAATAAAAATAAAACTATTATTAGGGAAGTTTATATCAATATTTCCTGTCAATAAAATTCTGTAAAGGCAGAGCTGATAAGAAAAGCTGCTACTCTGTGCTCATCTTGGCCACGCCCCACCACAAGCTCTCTCTCTTGACGCCAAGTATCTAAATATTGTAAATATCAAGTAACTTCACATGCTTATTTTTCACACAGTTGAAACTTATTGCTCTGAATGTAAATACCTGTAAACTGTGTTATCTATTGTCTTTAATTGTGTTTATAATGTACAATTTAAGCATTTGCTGTTCCTAACTGTACAAATTTATTTATGTATTTTACCTTTGCATTATGTAACCTTTTTGTATTCGTGTTGCTTATGGAGCTTTTCTCCCTGGGCCTCCACTGAAAATGGGCACATTCTGGCCCAGTGGACTTTCCCGGTAATCAAACTGAAAATAAAATAAAATAAATAAATAAAGTTGATTATGAATCTTCTGATCAGGATTCTGTTGTTTCTGATTCTTCTGATGATTTGGATTTGCCCTTATCTACTTATGAAGATTCTGATGCAGAGGACTGCATTCCCTCTGCTTCCCCTCCTGAGGATTTTTCTTTTGGGGAAACCTTACATACTCTAAGGGAGCATTTCCACTGGAAAAGCCAGGATTTTTCTGATTCAAAAAAGAGGCTTAGGGATTTCCTTCTCCTACCTCAGCATAGGCCTTTAGCTATTCCTCCTGTGCTAGACATTGTTGATGATGATTTTTCGGAATTTAGTTTGGCCCCTGATTCCCTGCCTCCTGCTCCCAGAAAATCTGACAGATACTACAGGGTCCCTGAGTCCCACAGTTTCCTTTTTTAAAAATCCTATTGCAGATGCAGAGACTATTTCACAGGGGCCCAAGGGCATTAAGGCTTCTACTGATAAAAATCCTACTCCTTCTGATAGAGACTCCAGGGCGCTGGATAGATAGGGTAAGAAGGTTTACACTTCTGCAACCTTGGCCATTAGGGCTTTAAACTGCCAGTTTAATATGTTGAAGTATCAGCAACATGTTATTGGAGGTATATCTTTGCACTTTTATATTTAATTGCTTCCCATTAAGGGGGCACCTGACATCTGGGGCAAGAAAAACTGATGTAATGGCATTGGCTGCATGTTTTATACCCCTGATAACCTGATGTCATGGAAGAAGGGACAGCAACCAATGCAGGACCCAAGACTTTGTTAATCAGGTTGACTGAGGGCTACCTGCGAGCAGATAACCCAAATGTAATGACTGCAACAGTGAATACACTCGAACATCTACGTTTATGTTAATTGTACACAACTGTACTTTAGTGTGCCAGTGTGATGCTTGAGGATCCACTGCTAAGTATCGCCACCATATGCTGTTTAGCACTGGTGGTTCATAGGCACTATTCACAGACATGCAAAATTAGCTGATAAGGAGGCCTTCAGTTTATGCAGGTTTGGGGACGTTTTTTCTGAATCCAAGTAACTGTCTTATGAAACATGCCTGAGAGTGGGTGATTATCATAATTTCTTAGTGTAGTCATTTGCTAATGAAGTAAATGTGATTCAAAAAGGATCATTTACAGTTATAAACTGGCATAAAATGCAGTGTTACTGTAAGTCCTAAGTGACTAAAGATTACATGTTAATGGTATCAGCAGAAGACCCAAAAATCACAAGTAAAAAACAAGTATAAAACTGCTTCTTGGTAAGACTTTCTATAGTCTTTGATGCTGCTGCCCTTTGACCAGGATGTGTTTCTAAAATGTCATTTCATTTAAAATGCACAACAAACAATTTACCAGTCATCTTTATTTTAGTGAGATAACTTGACTATGCACTGTCATGGGGTGCTTATATTATATATCTATCTATATGTGTGTGTGTGTGTGTGTGTGTGTGTGTGTGGGTGTGTGTGTGTGTGTGTATGTATATATATATATATATATATATATATATATATATATATATATATATATATAAGTTTAAAGTGCACCATTTGGTACACCACACATCTCAACACAGGTAGTGAATGGCATGGCTACAATAAAAATCCACTAATCTTCTTATACATAGGATAATGCAGATGTACTACACCTCCCTAAACTAGTATATTTTTGTTATTGTTATTGTTAGTTACTTGGTTTAAACTTAACTATGTAATCTCTTAACAAATGCAGCAAAACACTCTGGAACATACATATAGTTTTGAGTCAAAGTAGAAATGAAGCAGGGTAGCAGGCCACTCACTCCAGTTAAGGCAATCCTCTTTCTCTCATGGCAAAGTGCCTCTTCCCAGCATGAGACCATCATGTGTGGGCTACCAGAAGAAGATACCCATCTGTCAACATAGTCCTGCTGCAAGTCAAGTTTGTTTGCAGTTTTCGTGGCATCACTAGCCATGCATCATTAGGGTTTTGTTTTTAGTCTGCAATTGCTCCTGCACAAAGTTAATGTGAGTGCTACTGAGGTGGTGTTGTCATGGGAGACTTGTGGATTTGTATGTGATTTTGCAGCTACAGCTCTATCCTGCTTGGCAAAGCTGAGCACACATCAGTTTTGAGTAGCTGTTTTTGCCCCTAGTCTTCACTAGGAGTCAACAGTTTGTTTGGCTTTTGGCTTTTTCCCAGTAAGGGGTCGCCACAGCGGAACTCCGGATCGCTAATGATTGGCAGTAGATTTTTATAAAACACCGAGTTGCCAGCTCGACGCCCAACCTTCAATGAAGGCGACAGTATAAGTTGGAAATAACCATGTTCCTTCCCAGGATGATCAAGCCAACAGTGGTCACTCTTTCCTACCATCCACACTGGCTATTCTATTGTCTGATCAATGTATCTAATCTAGGTAATCTGGGTGATAGTAAGAGCTTTTCTCCTAGTGTCTGCAGAGCTATCTCTCATATCTATGAAAATGCCAGACATCTGCTGTCAGCAATTTTGCATACTTTACAAGTTATCTTTATTAGCATCTCTTAATAATTATTTGCATTTTTATTTGGCATATGGTGCAAATTTATTCAAGTACCATGCCTTGACAAGATCATGAAACCTTTAAAAGCAGATGTTGTCTAATCTTACTGAATCTGGGATTGGTGGCTTGTTTGACATTCCGTGAGTATGCCAGTGATAAATAAATAGGAAGTAAGAAGGCTGAAGCAGTTCTGTGTTAGCTGCTGCCTACATCTTTTCAGCCTCTGAACTCATTTGCACCATTGCATTTAATATAATTCATTTTATCCACACCCATGCATACTTGCAGCATGCTCCCATCTTTTGTTGATTTCAAACCTTCCACTGTGAAAACTCATCCCAAGCCACACATCTTAGACGTTTATCATATAATAGCTTTAGTATATAAATTAGTACATTGTTCAGTGTTTAAAATAAAGGAGCAGAAATGCCATATTCTTATGCTGATATGGTAGTCATCACCTTACCTTCAGAAACAACATCTGTAAAGTCATACATTTAATAAGATTTAAATTTATCTATTTTTTTAAATAAAATTGACTAGATAATAATAATAATAATAATAATAATAATAATAATAATAATAATAATGATGATGATGATGATGATGATAATAATATGCTATGTACTTGTCAAATGCCAAACAGGATTAAGAGCAAAAAGGTGGTACTTAGTTAATTACCTTTCAAATAAACTTTCTACCTTCCCTTTGATCGTTTTTCTCAGTTGAGAAATACTGCTGAAGGTAACTGTAGCATATGTAAGTAATGTGAATCTGAAATACTGAATGAGCACTCCCTGCATGGCATTTTAATTTTGTTTTTGATATTTCCATGAAAGGGCAAAGACAAAGCAATACATTTGCTGTAAAAGAATCAGTTTTCAGATGATGAACCTTGTTGCTAAATTACAAATTCACAGAATGAAGACATGATGGATATTCTTTTTTCCTTTGACTTTTTTTTTTTTTTTTTTTACTGTTTTCTCTCTCCTCAACCTGCCAGACCATGGGATTTCTTTAAATAATAGTACTATACCCATTCATTTTCATGTAGAATGATGATCCAGTGGCCATTTTGTTGCCATGTGGCCTGAGATCATCAGCCATGCCGATCACCATTCAGGCAGCCATGTGTGAGTGAGTGTGTGTGTGCGTGTGTGTGTGTGTGTGTGTGTGTGTGTGTGTGTGTGTGTGTGTGTGTGTGTGTGTGTGTGTGTGTGTGTGTGTGTGTGTGTGTGTGTGTGGGGGGGGTTACATTTAAGCCTTATTGGTCCTTCTATTTGTGAGCATCATTCAATGGACTGATATGCAGTGTCCAACTGCAAGGAAGGAGTCACCCACCAATGCAATTAATGTCCCCCTGAATATCTTCTCCCATAGCAAGCTGATATGCACATTCCCTCTCTGGTCTTCACTGGAGAGCTAAATTTTATATGTACCTAATAGGATGCACTATTTTTTTTTTAAATTGACCATCAACAGCTAATACCTAATTATTCTCATTCTCTCAGCTGGATTCTACATTATCTTAATCGCTCTTGCACTTTTTACCTTTAGGACTATTCCTAAATTGTTCAATCAAACTTTGTTGCTTCGGTTAGTTATCAGAATATCACTGAGTAACACTCTATGTTGGCTATTTCATAAAATACTTTCTCATTTGACTCCTTTCTGATAACTGGCACAGATGCCATTTATAAGAAAAGCAAAACATATGCATGACAGTGGTTCAAAACTGACTAAATGACTTGTTCATTCCCGTCTGTAGATGTGTTCATTCTAATTTAATCTATTGTTAAATGATTCCTACTTGTTAAGGATGGAACGCATCTCTGGAGTTCATTAACAATCATGTAGGTACCACACCATGCCTATATGATGTAAGCAAGTTAGTGTGATGAGAAGCAGCACTAATCAAATGTGCCTGCTGCTCTTTGCACCTACATATTTGCAAGCACCTTTTCATGGCCAGCAATAGTGTTCAAGGCCATAGAAAAGTGCTCGCAAGCACAAGCACAGAATGGAAATAAAATGGCTTGCATATAGGCAATGCTCATATACGAGCATGCGCTGTAGTCCAGACATTTTAACGAAAAGTACATGGAAAAAATGCAGAAGGAGGAAAAGTGAAACGGGATAATTGTACATTGTTTTACACTGAATAATTAGTTAATACTGAAGGAGACATGTTTAAAGTGTTCTCATATCCCACTGGCAATTGTGATGAAGTTTTATAGGAAGCATTTCTGACATAAATGCTGCAATGATGATGTAATCTTAATTAATGTCAACCACAATCTTGCATTTATGCACATAAATAAAAATGGACATGCTAATAGAGGATGAGATAGGGACATGAAGCTGCAGTGTAACAAAGGGGTGTGAAAATGTGATCTACGTGTTAATTAAATGTTGAGGTGAGATAACAGTTAGCAAGGACATAAGATTCTTTATGGGATAAATGCATAGACTGCAGTTATTCCATATGAGATGCATATACAGGTATGGAAGCTGTCACCACTGCTGTATTCTCACCTCAGCACATATACACAAGAACGAAAGCACCTTACAGCTGTAATATTAGGTACATCAGAAATGGACATGTTTTTGTAAAGAAATGTCAGTGACAGCCATACAAAAGGGGTTCATCACCTACAAGCATGTAATAGACAAGCAAGTGTTGTATAGTTATGCAAATAGTAATATAATAATAGACAATGTTCTTAGGTTCATGGGTAAGTACTAGGCTAGCTGTCCTCACGGGCCATTTTAAGCCTAAATGATTTCCCTTTTTGTGCTCAAAATAACCTATCTCACTTGGTTATAGATTGGTCTTATCCATCTCATCCCATTGGTCTTACCCCTAGTGAGAATAACTGGGAGCTCATCCCATTGATCTAACCCCTAGTGAAAATAACTGGGATCATACCACAGATCATATTATACTTAATCACATAAGTGCCAAATAACAAGATAGTGTGAATGACATGCCATGAGTCCAGTTTTGCCATTGTTGATTTGCAAACGTCACCGACATTGCAATACTGGACAGCAACACAATAGAAAGTGCTGTAACAGAAGCCCAGTCAGAATTTCTGAGGGTCTGTCAGCATCCCATACACTGTTTATGGATTCACTGATCTGTCGTTAAGCTGTATAGTGTGGCAAAAAAATCTGCATTATTAAAGACATGCCCAGGTGAAGACATACAACACAGAGCACATTTATCTTTTGAACAGGTAATGCATATGAGCAATGATAACAAAATAAACATTCACATCATGTCATTTCCGAATGCATGCTGGGGCAGATATTAAAGAGATGCATAAAAATCATGGCTGTCACAAAAATTCACATGTCAGTGATATCATGAAGAACACCCTTGAGGGGCATAAATTACCTTCCTACTATATAAGGTACATGGATGACCTACCATGTTGCAAATCGCCCTAAAAAGGTGGCCCTCTAAGTCTGCAATAAATAATGAATGCGTGTAAGCCATTGGCAGATGTAACCAGATACACAACCCTGCCTTTTATGCAAGGCTCTCTCCAGAGCTCTGTACTGACTGCATGTGTCAAATCAGATAACAATGGAGGCTATCATAAATAAGTGCAGTGAGTGTGTGCATTAAGACAGGGGTATTAAATGTAATAGGAACAATCAAATACATTCAGAATGCTGGAAAGGAGCTACACATGGTACTGTCCACACAACAGTGAGCATTAAAATATAACTACTTCTTTGACAAGGATGCTGTTTCCATCATGTAGGACACATACTGCCACTGAACTGTATCTATGTTGCTATCCTATACAAGACAGTACTCAATCCACACACCACAAGAGCACTCACAGCATTATATGCCCTAAATAAACATTTAACTGCCATGCAATCATAACCTGTGATGACATATAATTGCCTAACATAAACATAGATACCAATATCAACATGCAATAGTGTTTATGTCACTAGGTAGGAACTTTGAATGTTGGCAGTATGACTGGTATAGGGAGAGAGCTGGCTGATATGATGGAGAGAAGGAAGGTTGAAATATTGTGTCTGCAAGAGACCAGATGGAAGGGGAGTAAGGCCAGGTGTATAGGAGGTGGGTTCAAATTGTTCTATCATGGTGTGAATGGGAGGAGAAATGAGATAGATGTGCTGAGGAGGGATAATGGGTATATTGAGAAAAGTATGCTAAGGATGGAGCTGCTGGATAAGAGGAAAAGAGGACGGCCTAAGATGAGGTTTGTGGAAGTGGTGAGAGAGGACATGCACGCGGCTGGTGTGACAGAGCAATATGCAGAGGATAGGAAGAAATGTAATCAGATGATCCGCTGTTGCGACCCCTAACGGGAACAACTGAAAGAAAAGAAGAAGAATAGTGTTTATGTCATGTCAGGAAAATGTAATCACATACTATCATCACTCTGAATAAAAGCATTGATATGTGACAAAGTGTCATAGCTTTTTGTAAGAGGGATCAACATCTAAACATAGACAAAGCAAATGTGCTTGACAACAGTGTTACCAACATGTACAGTCACAATGACACTGACACAATGTAGTGTGAGCAGTAATGGCTGGATTTGAACTAACTACCCAACATCACAAGCTAAATATTAGTTCCTGAATCTCAAACACCACACAACATGTTGAGGTACAATTGAGAGAGTTCACAGTTAAAGGGGATGAAATCACCACTGTTAATTAGCTGGATGTTTATGCTAAAAAGTGGTTGAAGTGCTCAATAACACTGTACAGCTGCACATCATATATGTCTTTGAAGAATGGTATACACAGTATGAGGGTGAAAGTCACACTCATAGATGGCCTCAGACATACTATATATATATATATATATATATATATATATATATATATATATATATATATATATATATATATATGTGTATGTATAGTTACACAATGTACAAAGCACAGTGTCAGAGTTAAGCAACATATGAGAATTCACACTACAAATGTGAGATACTGCAGATATGTTAGCTCTGTGTAATCATTGTGTGGCCAAACAGTTATTTTCCCTGTGGATCCTAAGATATGCCAGTGTCACAGAGTGCCTATGTAATTCAATCTCATAATCAAAAGTATACACCAAGGCGGTTGTGAGGTGGCCAACAATATATGATAATAATCACAGTCACACTATTTAAGCAGTGATGGAATCAAACCACCTACCTCTCCATTTACACCATATGTACAGCAGATTAGCCGCAGCCAGTACCACAGTAGAAGAAGTTGTGGTTGTGAAAAGTGGGCTTAGGGTATGGTAGAGTCATCTAGTAATTTAATACATTTATCAAGAGAAGAATTTGATTGAGCACATGCTCACCTAATTGTAAATACTCCCACTTCCACAAGTCTTCCATTTTGCAGATTGAACCTCCTCCTTACTTAGTTGCACAATGTAAAAAACATTGTATTAGTTGCAATCATCACAGAATGTCAGGATGACCTCATCATTTTGTTTTATAGAGGGCGTTAAAAGTTGATGTATATCTGCTGAAAAAAATAATATTTGAAAGAATGAAAATAAAATTCTGGCTTGAATTTGTACCCGAGTCATACTTACCCCATGCCTCTCTGAGGTGAGTTAATCTCTCCTGGTACAGCTCAAAATTTGCAGCTATCTTGTTTACAGCTGTACAGTGCAAAAAGAAAGAAAATATATATGAAAGCATAATGAGTACCTAAGGTGCTGGCTAAATCATTAATGCCACATCATAGACAAGTTATGGATCACTGTAGGTGTTCCCAGTTCTCAATTCAGCCTCCCATTGGCATACAATGTTCTGCTTGTTCTTCTTAAGGTCAGTATAGTGGTGACAACATTGCTCCCCATTGCATGGAATGCCTGTTGCATTGAAAACTGCCTTGGCTAAGCTATTCCAAGCATCAACCTTATGCTAATACCCAGTATAATCCTCATTCAGCAGCCTACAACAGTAGCACTTCATAAGAGTGTCACATATACCCTGGACTTCTCAACAGCTTATCTTTCTGCTTTAAATGTAGCATCATTCTCTCCTTCACCAGCCATGTGTGCAAAAGTCAAGGTCACAAAAGTATGTCTGAATTAGTGTCCATTGCAGATCTTGCATATTACTGATATTTTACAAAGACACACAGCCCTGCCAGCTGCATCTATGCAAGTAAAAGCAGTTAGCACTACTGATATCACATAACAGTAGAGGTGTGCAACATGGCATTGATGCTCAACCTATTAACACAGGTTGTAATGCTCAACAATGGAATGCTTAATGGCATGGCTTTTAAGATCTGCAACTTCAAAGGTGAAAGATGAGGAATTCGGACATATTGCCATGTTGGGACTTACACAAAAAAAATATTACACCAGCTGGGAATTGAACCCATGGGATAAAGGATGCAAAAATTGAAACTTACTTTATTAAGTGACATTGCCACAGAAGAACTACTTTTCTAACATGGAAATTAGACATACAATAATTTTAGAATGATTTAGGTGCTCTTCAGAGATACCTGCATGTGTGGTGTTTTAATTATTTCTGGGAATGCATTCCTATTTAAAAGTCAGTATTTCTGTTTGTAAATATATTTCAGATGGATGCAGTTGAATATGTTGATTAATGCAGGTTAGTTTATGTTGCACACTTCACAAGGCATAAGCTTCCTAAACACACAGTTAAACTATCTGATGAGTCATGATGATTATAACAAAAGTATTGTGCTCATCATACATATACAGGTACATTTTAAATTAAATGTCATCATTATGTGTAAGAAATTGGAAACATATTAGTCTGAAGTTGTATTGGAAAATTAATGAAATATGCTACATAGAAAAGCTTAATTATGCAAGGATTACTGATAAATTGCTTGCAAGAAACAGGTCTAACAGTATCATTTTTTCTTTGATGTTACATTCCTAATTAAAACAGTTGTGAGAAAAAGGCTTCTTACAGCCTTTGATCTAATCAGATGTATTCTTTATCTAAAGTCACTGAACTTACACCTTGTGCCACATAGATAGTTCTATCACAGGTGGAATTTCTCCTGTCAGTGTTTTTCAGAGTGCTGAGTAAAGCACATCATTGCCAAGCATGTTAGCACAACCTAAGGCAGCCTAAACTACATCTTTCAACTTTTTTCTTAGGTAGTGAACCACATTTGCATGCTGCCAAGCAGAGAACAAATGTACTTTGAATGAAATAAAAAATAAATAAAGTATATGTTGTTATTAATTGCAATATGCTCTGTAAAGGGTATTCAAATGATTCTTCATGTGTCTTATTTCTCTCAATTCACTTCAGCTACTTCTTGTACCAAAGAATTTGACATATGTCATGTGCATACCTCTCGACCTCTTAGTGCAAGCAATCTGGACAAAGCCTGACATAATGGGGGGGGGGCGGGCAAAGGTCCAAAAATATGGACACGTTTTAAATAGTTATCTTATAAACTTAGTTGCTAGAATAACAGGTTTTGTGTTGGTATGCATTTTTATGAATGATATGAAGTCTGAAACTCAAACGCATGTCATTAATTAGTGAGTTTAATCCTTAAATTATCCTGGTGATTTGACAAAAAAACATATTTTTGTGAAGAACACACCAAAAATATGAGGCAAAAGTCTGGACATTCTGTGAAAATCTATGCAGTTGAGAGGTATGCAGTGTATTTTTTTAAATAAGTACTATCCGTGGTGTGGAGAGCCGTGCAACAATGCCAGGCATATTTGTGCTACCTAAGACAGCCTAAACAAAGTTTTTCACTTCTTTCCTTAGGTAGTGAACCATGTTTGCATGCTGTCAAGTGAAGAGAAAATGCACATTAAAATGTAACAAAATGACAAAAAGTACATGTTGTGAATAACTGCTATGTGATCTCTAAAAAGGATTTGTGCAATCCTTTGTGTGCCTTATTTCACTAATTTCACTCCGGCTATACCATGTAACACAGAATATCATATCTGTCAGATGCATTTTCTGAAGTAAGTACTATCTATGTTGTGTAGGGCTGCGGAACAATGCCAGGCATATTTACTCTAAGGCAGCCTAAACTAAATTTTTCACTTTTTTCCTCAGTCAGTAAACCCTGTTTGAGCACTGCTGAGTGAAGAGAAAATGGAAACAACATTAGAAAACAATACGTTAGAGAAAAAAATCAGAAAGTAATGAAACACAGTGATTCGGTATATGTAGCAATGATCAGCACAAAAAGTGCATTTGAGTGAAACATTCATCCTCACATCTCCTTGTAACATCAGACATGATCTTAATAACAAATAATGTGAAAGTGGACAGAGAGACGATGTGCTGTTAACAATAGTAACAACATTTTGCTTTTTAAACAACAGCACAATGGTATCACAAAATGTGAAGAAATATGTAGACAATCCTTTCTAAAACTTTAATTTAAGTGGATTCAAACCATGCATCAGATGTCCTTCATCTCTAAGTTCAATGCACATATACTTTGTGCCACAGAGAAAGTTACCTCTCCTGTGTCTTTTCCACTATGAGTACTATCAATAGTGCTGATGGCTGCATAATCACGCCAGGCTATTTGCTCCCTAAGGCAGCTCAAACTAAATTTTTCACTTTTTTCCTTATGCTGTGAAAGTGAATTTTGCACTGCCAAGTGGTGAGCAAATGCAGAAGGCAATATTTGTCACAAGTATTCAAACAGCTTTTTGGGAATAACAAGTTGAAGACACATGAAATGAATCACACCATATATAGCAATGAGCACAACTAGTACTGCATTACACTGATACAGTCAGACATCTCATATCTCATTGTCACATGAGTACTGTGCTACAATATCAGGACTTTAGCTAATGCCACGGGAATGGAGAAGGACACAGGGAAGAGCATAAATGCTTTCTTGTTCACACAACATACATGATTAATATTTGCATCATTTCAAATTAGTTTTTTGACTGTGTACTACATAAAGGTACTTATGTAACTAATGTCCATGTATTGTACAAGGATGACTGTTTTGAATCAGAAAGCAAAACAAAAAAAAAACCTTTCTGATCTACTCTGCTGCATTGCCAAGGAATGTTACTACTTCTTACATAATGGTTTTCGTTTAACATTAAAAGGTAAATTGCAAAAGTGACTGAAAAGCATTTTTATCTTACATGTTTTCTCTTTTATCCCTTTCTTTTGGCATGGCCATATCTGCATTACAAAAAGTATGCTACTAAATGCTACATGACCTGTTTTTTAGTTTGCATTTCATTTTATGTTTGCAGATTTATTGCACATGATTATATTCTATGTAGGAAGGTCTGCCATGTTTACCTGTGTTAGAAGAATGTGTTCTGTTTGTGGATTTCTGCCTGACTGACTTCCACAACAATGGATAAGACAGCTGTAATAGTTTTGTTTTACATTTCTACTGCTACATTTTTAGTTGTAATTGTCAGTGCTGCAATGTATTATACAGATAAACCTGTGTTATCTCCATTGCAGAAGTATTAGAGACCAGTGTTGATATTTGATTTGAAATGTCATTTTTTTGTGAGGTGGTCCTAACCTGGGTGTAGTCATGGGGTTCAATTAAAATTAGAATTGTTTGAGTGCATGTTGGATGCATGCAGTCCCATATACCTGAGCTCACAGGCATCATGTCTGTGTATTATATATGCGATTATGTGTTTATGTTTTCTGTTTCATCTCATGCAGGGACATGGCACCCAAGAAGAAATGTGTATCCCACAAGCCACCATATAGTGATGCAGAAACTTTGGTCATTATCCAGGCCTTTCATCTCCATGAAGCATTTCTGTTAGTTAGAGATAGATATGGCCAATCTGCCTAGGACAGAACATAGTAGCAGGTGGTCAATGGCATACATGTTGTCAGAGGCCTTGGAAGAACTATTTCTTGACACTGCACCAGGCTAGAGATATAATAACCTCTGCCTGCTGTAGGGCTGCTGCAATTTCCTGGGAACAGATGGCTACAGGGAGTGGTCCTGCTACCAGTCCATCACTAACTGAAACAGAGGAGTTCCTGTCTACTCTCAGAGATCCAGATAACTTGTCAAAGGGTTCCACTAGAATCCTTGATGCTGGTGCAAATGTGGATGAAAGACCCAGAGTGTTACAATCATGTCAGTGTTATAGCTTTATATGCATATAGCTAACATGTCTGATATGTATAGAGAGCCAGTGATAACTCTGAGTCAGATTACATTCATACAGAAATTGTGGAGGTGGCTTTGGATGTGGGTGTGGGGAATCCAATTGCCCACTACATTTTTGTATGATAATGTTTTTAGCTGCACTTGTGAATGGGTTTGTTCTCATTTTCTTGTTTCATTTGCATTGTGAAACTTCAAAGACTTATTTATTTTCTAGTCATCACATACAAGCACTTCTGGATTGCAGTCTAACACCTGCTGTAAGCACACATTTGGTTATTTTTACTACTGTATATAAGGTAGATTTATGTTTATATGATAGTAACATTTGTGTTGATTTAGCATCTGTTAAAGTTTAACATGCCTTTCCATTAAGGAAAATATGTGATCAATTTTATTCATCCTTTTTCTGTTTCTTGTGTTTATTGCTTGTTATCATAGGGATCCTCAGAATGGCACTGTGGAACTCCAATCACCTGATGTTGAAGTTATTGGTAGCCTTTGATGATGATGATGGGGGAGATGAAAGAGGCACAGCTTGGGGGGTGCAGTGGGTCAGTCTGACACTGAGGTTGTGGCTCCCAATTTCCCCACCCATATTTTGGACACAGTCTGTATGCCTATGTATACCCATGATACAGAGGCCTCTGGTGTAGGTCAGAATGAGGGTAATACAGTTGATCAGGCTAGTTTGGTACTCTGGTTGCAGAGCTGGTTGCTTTTTCCTGGTAGCCATTGTGAGGGCATATAGCCACACTGGAGGGCTGGTAGGGGTGCTTGGGGGAGGCCTGCTGTCCATCCTCCTTTTGATGCTGTTGTGTCATTATGTGCTACCAGACATATATGTAAGGCTGTAGTGGAGGAACAGTCATGTCCAAAAGGACCTTGGAAGAGATAGGGTGACAAAAAAATGTTGAGCTTTCTGATGTGATGCCATACCTCTCAACCTGGAAACATCAAAAATCTGGACATAGGCCCATGAAAAATAGATACAGATCTGTTTGGTTATTAACATAAAATATGTATACATATTTATGCAGCCCCACCTACTCCAATGGAATTGGAGATACCAACTTTCAAACACAAACTGAAGAACATATGACCAGTCCCCTAGCCTGCAGCCATTCCAAAGTCTTATTACTTGGCTATTTCACCCCATTTGCCATAAATACTGCATTGTGCATACTGTTTTACTTATACAATGATTATTTGGATTTTATTTTACATTTTATAGCACAAAAACTAATACACATCTGCTAAACAAAGCAATACTGTCTCACAATGAAAACAGACTTAGCATTAAAACTTCTCTGTCCATGGAACTCACATTCATTGAAACAACGTTGAAACCCACATTCAAAAAAATGCATCTGGCCAGTGGCAGATAAAGATTACCTTTGGGCTGTTTTCAAATTGTAGGCCCCCTGCACAAGAAAAATGCATGTGTTCTTTGATACACCTTCCTGATTGTATTAAATTACATTCCTTGTATAATACAGGACACTTGCTAGAGCGTGTTTTAAATCTATTGTTTTGAACATTTTTCCAGTAAGCAATGAACCAATAATGACAAAACTGCCTAGTTTAGAACATTTCCATTATAAAATTCTACTCAAACTTCTACAATCCACCAATCTCATTATATATACACAATCTCTACAGAAGTAAAAGTCATCTAAATAATTCCACATTAAAGAGATCTGTAATATCTGTAACTAATTAAGGGGTTGCTGCTAGCAAACTACTTTATATTTCATTGTTTCATCTACAAATAAAGTGCCTTTTGCCCTTGAGGAATAGATTGGCTATGCTACATTAAAAAAATGATAAGCTAGTAATACTGCAATAGGGAATGGATGGCAAACTGGCTGGCTGCAGTGGTGCAGTGATTAGCATTGCCGCCTTACAGCAAGAGGTTCTCTGGTTCAATCCTTGGCTGGGGTGCCTTCTGTGTGGAGTTTGCATGTCCTTGGTGTGGTCGCGTGGGTTTCCTCTGGGTGCTCCAGTTTCCTCCCACATCCCAAAGACACACTGTAGGTAGATTGGACACTCTAAATTGGCCCTAGATGTGAGTGTGTGCATGTGTGGGCCTTCTGTGGAAGGTTGGGTGCCGGGCTGGCAACTTTACACTGTAAAACTCCACTGCCAATCATGAGCAGACAGGTGATCCACTGTGGCGAACCCTAACCAGGAAAAGCTGAAAGAAGATGAAGAAGGGAATGGATGGCAAACTGTTAAAAGGTTCATAGTTACTAGGTATCTCAGCCATTCTCAGGACAGCAGCATCCACCCCCCCCCCCTTAAACGTACAACACAGTCAGTATCAGCAATCCTATTACATACTATGGGAATAGAACCCACATCCTTCTGCATCAAAAGCAAGCTTTCTACCTGTTGTGCTACTAACACAAACAGATTGCTTATGCCATGTCTGTTTATGCTGTTAGTAGCACAACAGGTAGAACAGTTGCTTTTGATGGAGAAGGCTGTGGGTTCTACTCCCACAATGGGAGTAGAGCCCACAGCTTTCTGCATCTAACATAAGTATTCTACGTGTCGGGCTACTAACAACACAAATGCACTTGGCATAAGCAGCACTAAACCTCTCTCCCCTGAAGAACTATGCAGCACAAGAAATCTGGAAAAAGCCAAAATTTATCTCGGGAGGGCGATGACAAAGGCCCAAAACCATAGACACATTTTAAACATTACTTGTTGTATAGTCTTAGAAAAGTTGGTAGAATAAAATGTTTTGTGTTACCATGCATTTCCTGAAAGATAGGACGGCTGAAATTTAAATGGCCACCATTATTTAGTGAATTTAGTTCTCACTGATTTGCCAGAAAACCACATATTGTAAGAGGAACAGACCAAAAGTATGAGCCAAATATTCCAGACATTCTGTAAAACTTTGGACAGTTGAGAACTATGGTTAATTCCTTGAATCACAAGTGGTGGTGGAATGGGTAGAGAATTTAAGCTCTTGCTGCTTGTACCCAAGATACAGGGTTTGAATCTGAATAATTCTTACCAGCAGCCATACATAACTGGGGCATATACACACACATACACACACACACACACACACACACACACACACACACACACACACACACACACACACACACACACACACACACACACACACACACACACACACACACACACACACATATGTAAGTTTGTTCAAATGTATAATGCTTGAAGTCCGTTTGTTCAAATGTAGCAGCCGTTAAGTAAAAAAACTAGCAGCCATTAACAGTTACAGTACCACACTTAATATGCAAGTATAATTCTTGAATTCTATTAATATGCAAGTGTAATGCTTGAAGCAAAGTAAACAAACTATGGAGCTGCACCAAAGGTCTGAGTGATTTGCTTCACTAAGCAAGTTCTGTTCAAATGTGGCAGTCGTTATTGCTCGTTAAGTAAAACAATTTAACAGTAACAAATTCTATTAAACTTGAAGCAAGTAAGGTCTATTACAAATGTAAAGTAGCAGCTGCTAAATAAAGAATTTAACAGTACAGAAGTTCCTTTCAAATGTAATGCTAAATACCTGCACCAGACAGTAAATAGAATCACACACACCTGCTGCAGTCTCTCCTGCTAAGTAATGCCTGCAAGTAATCACACACAAATTTCTCCTGCCGTTAACCACAAACACTGCACGTGTAATGCTTGAAGCTTCGTTCAAATGTAATGTAGCAGCCGTTAAGTACAAAAATGTAACAGTATACAAGTTCTGCTCAAATGTAATGCCTGCAGTACCAGTAAATGTAATCACACACCTGCAAAGTCTCACCTGCTCTTAATCTGTAATCACACACATGCCTGCTTGTTTCTCCTGCTAAGTATGTAGGTAGCAGCCATTAACCACATACACACTGCAAGTTCCATTCAAAATGTGATGCCTGAAGCAAGTTAAGTTCCATTGAAATGTAATTTCTGCAAGATTCTCTGTAATTACTCACATGCTTGCAAGTTTCTCCTATGTAATCCTGCAAGTTTCTCCAAAAAAAATGTTAACCACTGTTAGATAACAGTAATCGCACACACAGCCATTTCTATAAATCGGTACGCTAGCTATAAGCAACACCATTTCTCTAAATTAGTACACTAGCATACATTTTTTACCTGGAGGAAGAACTGGGGAAGAAAGATGTGCTTAAATGCAGATTGGTCTGCAAGTAAATTGGCTGAGCAACCTTGTAAGCCCAACGTCATCTCACACACCCTGCACATGATGACATCAGGAGTAAAACTTTAAAAAAAAGAAGGAATATGGAAATTAAAGGGGCTACATGGGAATTTGTGCCACCCCAATATTTTGCCTTCAGAACTGGCATTTACTGAGGAATTTGGTATGGTTGAGAGGTGTGTGTGAGAGACTTTCTGAACCATATGGGCAACACCTTAGACAGGATGAATGACACATTGGATCAGGCAGCATCTGTGATGGAACATCTGGTGGGGATGGGTTGGCATCCATGTGGACGGAAAACTGCTACATCTTCTGGTATTAGCAGATGTGGTTGTACAAGATGCCACTCCTGCAGTGACACTACATCCACTGCTTCATCAATGATAGCAGTGTTCACACCTGGATATGGTAGGGTACAGGGTCATGGTTCTGGATGTAGTCGTGAGGAGAGCTCATCCAGCAGACATTGCCCATATCCAGGTAGCACTCTGACTTCAAGCCAGGGCAATTTAAAAAACAGTGCATCTCTTGGCAAAGGTATTTCTCATGATCAGGGGTGAGAATGCTGAATTTAGTACTCTACTGTGCATGGCTCACACCAGTCTAAGATGCATGGGCATAGTGCTAGCACAGTACTTAACTGTGTTCATGTAAACACACATGAATAGGAAAAAAAGTTTCTCACGTGTCCATACCACTTTATACACATGCAAACTACCTAAGCAGTACTGTTAAGTGCTATATATCTGTAGTTACTGGGCCTGAGCACTGTATACTGCGGAAGATACATGTGTTCTCACTTGCATGCACTCACTTCTTTGGTGTTAGCTTTGACCTCCTGTCACCCACACACCATGTACAAATGATGACTGTGCCCTGCCCTTTATACATGTCTTTTTGACTTAGGATGGTGTATATGTCTGATGGACAAAGTGGATAGCTAATGCTTGCTTATTCACAAGCTTGCATTTGTCAATATGCATTACAGAAGAAGAGTTGTTGATTTCTTGTCCCTACTCATTTGTGAATGAGTGCTTTTGTAACTGCTGAACCTCATTGTATTTCAGTTAATATTGCAAAACAGCAATGAAAGCATATGGAAGCATTAGGAACTACAGTCTTGTGTCTTGGTATATTTGTGCAAATGAGAGTATAACTGACCTGTTCCATGGTGAGTTGAAATAATTGATACACAGTATTGTTTGTAATATGTAAGCAAATATAGCATACCTGACAGAAGAAATATTATTAACATAACTGTAAATATTAGACACATGCTCTGCTTAGGGCCATATACATATTACCATATGAGAGTAATCAGTTCTATAACTTATTTATATTTCTTTACAGGTTCCACATGTAGTCATTAGTGCAGGCACAAAGGGTGTCCTTGAGGGATGTCCCTGTCTGATGCCATCAGAATACAGCCATCATGTGGTTAAGTAAAATCTGTGAGTTTGAAAGACTTCAATTTTCCTATCTGTATGTGTTTGGGATCTTGGACTTTGAGTTAGGTAGTGAGTTTGTGTGTGCTATCTTTTGCCTCTTAGCCACAGCCAGTCCTACAGAGCACACTTCTGTTTGCCCCCACTATCTGAAGCTGGTGGTTCTCCCTCAGTCTCCTCATCTGTACCTGCTGCTGTTGCTGGATCTGCTGGTTATGTGGTCCCTGAAACTGTAGTCCAGCCTTTAGCTGTCCTTGCTGAAACTGTTCCTGAGTGTTATATTGTGTAACATGGCACAGACTATAAGTATTTCAGCAGAGGTGACTGGTTCATACTGCAGTGCACCTTCTGATGTATTTAGACAATGGAACCTTAATTTCAACAATAAAAACACAGGGTCTACAATACTCCTAGTTTAAGTGTGGTCCTCATTGTATCCTTGCTCAGTGGGGTTGCGTGGGTTTCTCATGAGTGTCATGAGCCATGACTACAGAGCATAACCTGCATCTCCCACTAGATGCTCTTGGGAAATTCCATCCCTAGCACATCTGGCATACAGCTTATGGGTGTGCCATATGTGTGAGTTATGGAAACTGCCTGGGTTACCCACTAAGACACTGTAGATGATCCCTTGGGTATTACAGATAACCTGCCAGTTTATGGAGTGGAAATGTTTTCTGCTGATCAGCCATGATCCTTGCTTCCCAGGGAAGGCTTTTATTTCTATGCATATGCAATTTGTGGCCCCAACACTTCAGGGAAGATTGCTATTGCATAGAGTTCCTGCATGGTTCTTGCCATCTCCTTTCGTGTTCATGGGAAGCAGATATGCTGCCTTGCACGGAGTAGCATTGCATTTAAAAAATTATGTAATATTCTAGAGGCTGTGACACCCCTAATATAGCTCCTGTGAGTCTCTGAAAAGTATCAATTGCTAAGATACATAATGTTACACATACCTTTGTTTCAACTCTAATGGGTTCTCCATGATTACCCAGGGGCCTGAGGTGAGAGAGGTAGAGGCTGCATATTTCTTCCAGTGTTTACCTGTCTACCTTTTATCTCTCAACAATTTATTTTTTATTTAGTCCATGATAAGTCAAATAGGGTCTAAACATCCTTCTTCTTCTTGTTCAAGGCCTGTCAGCAGCTGCAGCACCCTGATGTAATGGCTATTGCACATATAACATAATAATAGCTGTGACAACCCCTAACATATTTTTTTCTAACTATAATTGTGTCTGTAATTACAAAGAGTTTTGGTGCTCATGGCAAAATCATTCACCGAGTGTACACAATTGTTTTATACCTTCCAGAATAGCTCTGCCATGTTGGATTGGTTAATTAGCATGCACTTTGCACCTTTATGCTTTTTCTGGCATATTCTGCCACATTAGCTCTACACAATACACATTGTGTAGAGCTGCTTAATGAATACTAAATAGCAGGATATTGTGCCAGCTGCTGGACCAGATAACATACCTGGCAAGGTGTTGAAGGGCTGTGCTGATCAGTTATGTCTGGTACTGACAGACATATTCAACTCATCCCTTGATATGGAGAAAGTTCCCTTGTGTTTCAAGGAAACAGGTATTGTCCCACTTCTGAAGAAACGCAACCCTACCTGCTTCAATGCCTTCAGACTGGTCGCCTCAACCTCAAACGTCATGAAGGACTTTGAGAAGATTGTGAAGAAACATCTATCTGTGAGTCTGCCTAAGTCCTTCGATCTACTGCAGTTTGCATACCAGGCAAATAGATTGATGTGAATGCTATATCAGTCACACTACACCTTGCACTAAAACACCTAGAAGGGAGGAACAACTACATAAGGCTGCTCTACATCAACTTTAGTTCTGCATTCATCACTGTGATACCGATGCAACTGGTGGATAAGCTTGTGAAACTTGAGATAAATAAGCACCTATGTAACTGGACTCTTGACTTTCTGATTGGTAGACCCCAGTAGACATGCACTAGAAACAACACCTCTCAATGCATAGTCCTGAATACTGGTGGTCAACAAGGTTGTGTGCTCAGCCCCTTGCTCGTCACCATCCTCATCCATGACTGTACTGCATATGTTCATATGTTCATAGGTAGGTACTAGGCTATCTGCCCGAAGGCATTTATAAGCCTAGCCAGAATGTGTTGGCTTTCACCACCCCCTTATATTAGTTCCCTGTGCCTCTGTCCAGTAGAGCTACTGAAGTGATCCCCGGGGTAAACTTTCTGTTTCCCAGCCACTCGTCAAGGTTTCTTTTGAAGAGTGTTAGCAAGGAGCTCTGCCTAATGTAGATTGGGATCTTGTTTCAAAGCATGGGAAGTCACTGGGACAGGAATCTATCCCTCCAGCATGTCCTATTTATTGTTGTGGTGAGGTTTAGATCCCTAGAACATGTGGCTCGAGGTGATAAGGTTTTCTTTAGGTGGAACATGTCCATCAATTCTGGGTTGGACATGGCCTTGTATCTCAGGCAAAGATTGCCTCTGAGTAGGCGGTATGCAACTGAGTACAGCTGGAGTTTCTTCAGTTGAACTGCATAGGGCATCTGTTTGAGGCCAGTGATCCTCTTGGTGAGGTACTTCTGTGGTCTTTCCAGCTGTTGCAGGTGTCTTGTAAGGTACATCCCAAATGGGGCATTGTATTCTATGATGGGTCTGATGAGTGATGAGTAGAGGGGCACAACGACATCTTTTGATGTGGATGTGAACCCTTTTGTGATTAGGTGGGCCATGTAGAAGGATTTTCTAACCACTTTGGCAATGTGATTATCAAAGGTGAGATTACTATCTACTTGGGTCCCCAGATCTCTTACTATGTCTTCTGTATTTAGGGGACTACCGCCTATGTGGTAGGTTGTGGGTACTTTGTTTTTTCCATAGGGGATGACTATGCACTTTTTGGCATTTAGCTTGATGCCATGATTTTGACACCAGGTATCCATCTCAGTGAGACCCTTTTGGAGGATGTCTGTGTCAGCCAGAGAATCAGTTATAGTCCCTAGTTTGTAGTTGTCTGCGAACTCGGTCAGCCATAGTCCTCCTGTGCTTGCCTGTACCTCTGAGAAGTATATGCAAAAGAGGAGGGTTCCTAGGACTGAGCCCTGGGAGCGCCACTTGTAACCGGTTTAGCATCGGACTTAGCTCCCGCAACTCTCACCATGTGGGTTCTGCCCATGAGCCAGTTGGCAACCCATCTTGTGACATAGGGTTTATGTTCAGGCTGGTGAGCTTGTCTATAATAGCAGAATGGGGAATGGTGTTGAAGGCCGTAGCGAGGTCTATGTAGCCTGTGTGTACCACCTTTCCCTCGTCTATAGCCTTGGTAACTGTCTCAAAGAAATCCACCAGGTTTAGGAGGTATGATCTGCCCTTAACAAAGTTGAACTGGGTAGGGTCCAGTGTTTGGAGGATCCCAATGTCTCTGTTAATGAGTTCCATGATGATGTGCTCCATAGCCTTGCAGACCAAGCTAGTCAGGCTTATAGGGCAATAGTTCCTGGGGTCGGTTGTGGCTCCACCTTTGTGGAGCTGAATAACCATTGCTGTGTGCCACTCTATGGGTATGTAGCCTGTGGAGAGGCTGAGTTTGAACAGTGTGTTTAGGTGAGGGGTTAGTTTATATTTGAGCTTGTGTAGGATGCAGCTTGGGACACCATCCTGTCCCATTGATGCTGTGTTTTTGGCTTTGGAGAGGGCTGTTTTAACCTGAGTGTCTGTGATTTCAAGGACTCTACATTCTTCTGGTATGGTTATGGGCCCTTTCGGGGGTGAGGGGGGGGTGAAGTTTTCACTGAACCTGTCTGCCAGGATGTTGGTGATATCGGTCGGTTCAGTGTATTTTCTGCCATTCTGCACTAACTCTGAGCAGATCTGAGCATTGCCACTTAGATTCTTGACATAGCTAAAGAATGCCTTGTGGTTATCTTTGGAGTCCTTGGCAATTTTTCTTTATAATCACGGCTTGGATGATTTTATGAGGGATCGTAGTTTCTTGCTGATACTGATCAGGGATGTCTTCCCTTCTTGGGATTTTACTCTTTTCTGTACTAGTTTCCTCCTTCTATTGTATAGCTTGTTTATGGCAGGATTAAACCAGACTGGTTTCCTTTACTTGGCGAAGTGAGTATTGGTTTTGCTTGGAATGGCATGATCCATGCATTCTTGTAGGTGCCCGTAGAATGCATTAGTAAAGGATTTTGCAGCTTGGACAGCGTTATCCTTCAGTATGGGGGCTTTGAAACTTTCCACCTCTGTCTTAAGTAATGTGAAGTTTGCTTTTGAAAAGTTTTTCATGGTGGTTTTCATATCCGGGGTTGGGGGCGTAATGTGGATATCCAAAATGATTTGTTTATGGCCTGATTTAACCAGCGAGGGGTTGATCTCCAGTGTGGAACACTGGTCGCCCATGTTGGTGATGACCAGGTCCAATATGTTGTCACCTCTGGTGGGAGTGTTGACCAGTTGAACCAGGGCGTTTGAGTTTATAAATTCTAGGAAATGTTAGGAAAGGGAGTTAGTACTTGAGTAGTTCTCCCAGTTAATGTTTGGGTAATTGAAATCACCCAATATTAGGGTGTTTGGTAGGACCTTTATAGGTTCATAAGTTCATAGGTTTATACTAGGCTATCTGCCCTAAGGCATTTATAAGCCTAGCCCAAATTTTTGTGGCTTACGCCACCCCTTATATGAAAAAATACTCTGCCCATTAGTTTGTTGTGCCTCTGTCCAGCAGTGACACAGAGATGATTCCCGGGGTAAACCTACGATCTCCCATCCACAGGTCTAGATTTCTCTTGAACAGAGTCAGCGAGGTGCTCTGCCTCACATGGACCGGGATTTTATTCCACAGCATAGGGAGTCTCTGAGTGATAAATCTATCCCTCCAGCACGTCCTATTTATATCCGTGCTAAGGTTTAAGTCGCTTGCTCTAGTGGTTTTGGTGGATTTGGATTTTTTGAGGTGGAGCATGTCCATTAATTCCGGGTTGGACATGGCCTTGTATGTCAGGCACATGTCACCTCTGAGCAGACGGTATGCGACTGAATAGAGCTGGAGTTTCTTCAATCTGGCAGCATATGACAGATTTTGGAGTCCCTTTATCCTTTTGGTGAGGAACTTTTGGGGTCTCTCCAATTGCTGCAGATGTCGGGTGAGATACATCCCGAATGGGGCATTGTACTCAATCATTGGTCTGATAAGTGAAGAGTACAGGGGAACAATGACCTCACTAGATCTGGATGTGAATCCCTTCATGATCAGGTGGGCAATGTAGAAGGTCTTTCTAACCACTTTAGCAACGTGAGTGTCAAAAGAAAGGCCACTGTCAACCTGGGTCCCCAGGTCCCTGATAACCTCTTCTGTGCTTAGTGGATTGCCACCTATATGGTAGCTTGGGGTTACCTTGTTTTTCCCGAAGGGTATGACTATACATTTTTTGGTGTTTAACTTCAGGCCATGGCTCTGGCACCAGCTATCTGTTTCTGTGAGTCCCTTCTGAAGGATATCCGTGTCCGATGCACTTTCCACTATGGCGTCCAGTTTGCAGTCGTCTGCAAACTTTGTCAGCCAAAGTCCTCCCATGTTGGCCTGTACTTCTGAGAAGTAGATGCCAAACAATAGGGGGCCAAGGACCGAGCCCTGTGGGACACCACTTGTGACCGGCTTGGAGTCTGACACAGCGCCAGCAACTCTAACCCTGTGGGTTCTGTCCTTAAGCCAGTTTGCAACCCATCTTGTGACATATGGGTTTACATTTAAGCTGGTAAGTTTTTCTACAATACCGAGTGGGGTATTGTGTCGAAAGCCTTTGCAAGGTCAAGGTAGGCTGTATGGACTGCCTTTCCCTCATCAATGGCCTTGGTGACTGTTTCGAAGAAGTCGACCAAGTTCAAAAGGCATGATCTTCCCTTGACAAAGCCAAACTGGGTCGGGTCCAATGTCTGCAAGTCCCCTATATCTTTGTTTATGAGCTCCATTATGATCCTCTCCATAGCTTTGCAGACTAGACTTGTTAAGCTTATGGGGTGGTAATTACCAGGGTCCGTAGAGGCGCCGCCTTTGTGGAGTGGGACCACAGTTGCCGTACGCCACTCCTTGGGCACGTATCCTGTGGTAAGGCTGAGATTAAACAGCTGCCTTATGTGCGGGTTTCATTCCTCATTTAGCTCGTGTAGCACACAGCCGGGGACACCATCCGGTCCCATTGATGCTGTGTTTTAACTTTAGAGAGAGCAGCTTTCACCTGCGCATTTGAGATGTCCGGGAGGCTACACTCGGCTGGGATAGTTATCTCTCCTTTAGGGGGGGGTGAAGTTTGCACTGAACCTGTCTGCCAGTATGTTGGCAATGTCTGTGGGTTCAGTGATTTTTGTATCATTTTGGACTAATTCTGAGCATATCTGGGAGTTTCCACCCAGGTTCCTAACATAGCTGAAAAAGGCCTTATGATTGTCCTTTGAATCCATGGCAATTTTTCTCTCAAAATTGGCCTTAGTTGATTTTATGAGTGCTCATATTTTTTACTAATAATGATCAGGGTGACTTCCCTTTTATGGATTTTGTTCTATCATGTAATAGCTTTCTCCTCTTATTGTAAAGTTTGTTAATGGCTGGGGTCTACCAGACTGGACGTTTGCCCTTTGTGGAAAGAGTCTTGGTTTTATTTGGGATTGCCTGATCCATGCAGTCCTGGAGGTGTTCATAGAAGGCATTTGTAAGGGCTTCCACAGCTTGGGTTGTGGTTTCCACTGGCTCAGGGGCCTTGAAGGATACCACACCAGTCTTGAGTAGTGTGAAGTTTGCTTTAGAGAAGTTCTTCACTATGGTCTTTTTGTTTGGGGTGGGGCGGGATGTGGATTTCCAGTGAGATTAGTTTATGATCAGATCTCACCAATGAGGGATATACTTCGGTGTGGAGCATTTTGTCCCCATGTTTGTGACAATGAGATCTAGTATATTTTCTCCTCTCGTGGGAACAGTGACTAGCTGTTCCATGGCATTTGAAATTATGAACTCCAGGAACCGTTGGGCTAGAAAGTTAGGGCTTGAGTAATGTTCCCAGTCTATATTCGGGTAGTTGAAGTCACCCAATATGATGGTGCTTGGAGATACATTTATACCCTCCAGTGTCTTCAGGAAGGCTGTGTGGGGTTCCTGAGTTTGAGAGGGTGGCCTGTAGCATGCTACAATTTGTAGAGCAGTTTTGCCTATGGTTAGTTGCACCTGGATGGTTTCCGAAGCTTCGTGCATTGCCACCAACCTGGAGGTGTGGGTATCCTTTATGAATATGGATACACCCCCTCCTTTTGTGGTGTGGTCCGGGTTTTGGGGCCGGAACGCATGATATGAGGTAAAACCTAATAGTGCCTGGGTGCTTTCAGGAGCCTTGAACCAGGTTTCAGTTACAGCACAGACATCGATGTTCTCCATACTGAGAAGGGCCTCGAGTGCGTGCATTTTGAGATTTAGACTTCTGGCATTAAGCAGCATCACCCTCGGTTTCTTCCCATTTTTGTTTTCTAGGGTGGTAGGTTTAGAATTTGAGCCTTGCCTAAAAAAGGCACTATGGGGGTGGCAAGAGCCTTAGCCAATATCCGGAATTCCAGGGGTGACAGGTGCAAGCCGTCCCTTGCGAAGCAGCGTGGCTTGTCAAGCATGCCATCCCAGGCAGACAGACACTGGATCCCCTTTGAATGGCACCAGACATTAAGCCAATTGTTAAAGCTGATCATCTTGTCTCTATATTGTGGCATCATTCTTGGTGAAGGAAGGATACTGCTCAGGGTTAGGGTCATACCTGCCTGGGCTACATAATCAGAGAGCTCCTCTATGTCTCTTTTCATGTAGTCCAGGGAGGTACGTCTCAGGTCGTTCACACCAGCATGGACAATGACTGTGTCATATTTGTACTTGCCGTGGAGTGACCCGAGTGCTTGTGTTATGTGGCAGATTCTAGCGCCTGATAGGCAGCTTACTGTGACCCTCTCCTTGTTCAGCCTGGTGAGTGGGACGTCAGTGTGTCTGACTATGGAGTCACCTATGACAAGTATGTTTGGCGTTGTATTTGGCCTTAAGGGCTATGACTGCTTTGCACACTGCTTTTGTGGTTTATGTGTTGCTTGTGGGGTGTCTTGAGGTAGCAGTTGTTTGGGTGTCTGCTTTGGAGGCCTCTGCTGTTTAGGTAAATTTTTACTCAGAGCCTCCGAGTATGTCTTTGTGTGTTTATGTGTTTGATTCAGTGGAGTGGTAGCATTATGTGAGGCTTGTTTTGTGGTGTGTGTAGTTGCCTTCTCCTCCTGTCTGGTCTTGCCAGTCCTGAGTTGAGAGAGCTCAGCCTCCAGTTTGGCTAAATAGCTGCATCTCTCGCAAGTATTTGTGTTATGTGGGAAGAGGAGAGGGTTGTCTGTGTACATGAGGCAGTTATAACATTGCCTCAAGATTCCCAGATTCACCAGCTGGACCGGTGAGGAGATTGACAACTGACCTTTGGACATGCTGGAATAATATTGGGAAATCCTTAATTGAAAACAAGGGCCAGTGGGGAGTGAGGGTGTAGTGCTTTTAATTTTTAGTGCTGACTTATATAATTGCTTTAGTGAGCAAGTGCCAGGTAACTTGAGTGCAATGTGTTACAAGTAACTAAATGCAAAAACGACAAACAGTAACTTTCTTTCAAGTGAAACAAGGAAATAAGTACAGTAAGCAATGCAGATATCACTAGTGATCCACAGAAGTGCTGAGAAGTTGCGTATTAGGTGGAATTAGCTTCCAGGGAAATAACAAGCAAACAAACAGCAAGCATATAAACAAAGCTAGATTCAGCAGGCCTGGATCTAGTCTATGCTAGAGCAAACAAGGTGTACCAAATTCAGTAAGATACAGTTCAAATATTCAGGCACTATAAACCTTCAACCAGAAATTCCCAGCTCAGAAGGGCAGAGTCCAGCCTCTTCTCCCACAAGAGTGCAGACCACGAACCTTCTTAATGTAAAATAACTGGCCTGAAGCCCAAGTGCCTAAACCAGAACTAATACACTTGGACACTGGGCTCTCAATCAGCAGTTCCCAACTTAGAAGGATGAAAGCTACCTGTCCTGCCACCACAGTGCTTGCCACAAACCTTCCTAATGTAAAACAACTGGTCTGAAGCCCAAGTGCTTAATCCAAAAGACTTGAATGATAGCTACACTTTAATCAAGTTACAACCAAGCAGTAATAAATACCATTGAATACTTTAGAGAATGTCTGGATTAGTGCTCAAGTTACACAAACAAAGCTAGATCCAGCAGGCCCGAATCCAGTCTATGCCACAGCAAACAAGGCGCACCAACTTCAGTAAGAAACAGTTCAGATATGCATGCACTATAAGCCTTTAACCAGAAATTCCCAGCTCAGAAGGGCAGAGTCCAGCCTCTCCTCCCACAAGAGTGCAGTCCACGAACCCTCTTAATGTAAAATAACTGGCTTGAAAGCCCAAGTGCTTAAATCAGAATTAATACACTTTTAGATTAACAGACTCTGAGTCCTCAATCAGCAGTTCTCAACCTAGAAGGATGTAAGCTACCTGTTCTGCCACAACAGTGCAGACCACAAACCCTCTCAGTGCAAAACAACTAACTGGTCCGAAGCCCAAGTGTTTAAACCAAAAGGCTTAGAATGAGTTACACCAAGCAGTAATAAATACAATTGAGTATTTTTAAGATGATGCAAAAGTAAAAAGATGTAGGTAGAAACACAAGTACAGTAAAAGCAGATGAAATTTTTTTTTTTTTTTTTTTCTGAACAAGTGCTGAGATCAAAGAAACAGATTTGAGTGCTGAAACTAGAAAACTGGCTAGTTATAAGAAAAAAAAAACAAGCTAGAAGGCTTCCCTCAAACACAGAAGGGCTTAGGGGCTCAGAAGCCTACAAATAGTCTGTACCACTTAACAAGAAAGGCAGGAAATAAGCTTAATTTTTTTTTTCTATTTCCCAGATGCTCTCTTTGTACACAGTAGGAGTGCCTGAAATCAGAATATGATCTCACTGCACTCAGTTGAGTGAGCAAATGAGATGGGCCCAGAGGCAGGCTGAGGGGCGGGCAGTTTCAATGCCACTAAGAAGAGCAGAATAACTTCAGTTAAATATTCCTTAAACACTCCTTCATACACAGTTTAAATCAAATTAAATACTGTATTTTTTTTAAAAAAAAGTGCAGATAAAGGTACTTAAATTCTCTTATACGTCCAGTTGAATATAACCAAGTTCTTAGCTGGCCAAGCTGAGGTTTTAAAGCAGGAATTATTTCACATGCACCAGTTTAAATATGCAAGGACAGGAAATCAAAGAATGTGGCTACCCCCACACCTGTAATTACTAGCAAATAACAAAATTCAGCCAACACTAGCTTCAGTTCAAGTTGCTGAAGAGCAGAATAACTTCAGTTAAATATTCCTTCAACACTCCTTCATACACAGTTTAAATCAAATTAAATACTGTATTTTAAAAAAAAAAAGTGCAGATAAAGGTACTTAAATTCTCTTATACGTCCAGTTGAATATAACCAAGTTCTTAGCTGGCCAAGCTGAGGTTTTAAAGCAGGAATTATTTCACATGCACCAGTTTAAATATGCAAGGACAGGAAATCAAAGAATGTGGCTACCCCCACACCTGTAATTACTAGCAAATAACAAAATTCAGCCAACACTAGCTTCAGTTCAAGTTACTGAAGAGCAGAATAACTTCAGTTAAATATTCCTTCAACACTCCTTCATACACAGTTTAAATCAAATTAAATACTGTATTTTTTTTAAAAAAAAGTGCAGATAAAGGTACTTAAATTCTCTTATACGTCCAGTTGAATATAACCAAGTTCTTAGCTGGCCAACCTGAGGTTTTAAAGCAGGAATTATTTCACATGCACCAGTTTAAATATGCAAGGACAGGAAATCAAAGAATGTGGCTACCCCACACCTGTAATTACTAGCAAATAACAAAATTCAGCCAACACTAGCTTCAGTTCAAGTTACTGAAGAGCAGAATAACTTCAGTTAAATATTCCTAGCAAATAACAAAATTCAGCCAACACTAGCTTCAGTTCAAGTTACTGAAGAGCAGAATAACTTCAGTTAAATATTCCTTCAGCACTCCTTCATACACAGTTTAAATCAAATTAAATACTGTATTTTTTAAAAAAAAGTGCAGATAAAGGTACTTAAATTCTCTTATACATCCAGTTGAATATAACCAAGTTCTTAGCTGGCCAAGCTGAGGTTTTAAAGCAGGAATTATTTCACATGCACCAGTTTAAATATGCAAGGACAGGAAATCAAAAAATGTGGCTAACCCCACACCTGTAATTACTAGCAAATAACAAAATTCAGCCAACACTAGCTTCAGTTCAAGTTACTGAAGAGCAGAATAACTTCAGATAAATATTCCTTCAACACTCCTTCATACACAGTTTAAATCAAATTAAATACTGTATTTTTCTAAAAAAAAAAGTGCAGATACAGGTACTTAAATTCTCTTATACGTCCAGTTGAATATAACCAAGTACTTAGCTGGCCAAGCTGAGGTTTTAAAGCAGGAATTATTTCACATGCACCAGTTTAAATATGCAAGGACAGGAAATCAAAGAATGTGGCTACCCCCACACCTGTAATTACTAGCAAATAACAAAATTCAGCCAACACTAACTTCAGTTCAAGTTACTGAAGAGCAGAATAACTTCAGTTAAATATTCCTTCAACACTCCTTCATACACAGTTTAAATCACATTAAATACTGTATTTTTTTTTAAAAAGTGCAGATAAAGGTACTTAAATTCTCTTATACGTCCAGTTGAATATAACCAAGTTCTTAGCTGGCCAAGCTGAGGTTTTAAAGCAGGAATTATTTCACATGCACCAGTTTAAATATGCAAGGACAGGAAATCAAAGAATGTGGCTACCCCCACACCTGTAATTACTAGCAAATAACAAAATTCAGCCAACACTAGCTTCAGTTCAAGTTACTGAAGAGCAGAATAACTTCAGATAAATATTCCTTCAACACTCCTTCATACACAGTTTAAATCAAATTAAATACTGTATTTTTTTAAAAAAGTGCAGATAAAGGTACTTAAATTCTCTTATACGTCCAGTTGAATATAACCAAGTTCTTAGCTGGCCAAGCTGAGGTTTTAAAGCAGGAATTATTTCACATGCACCAGTTTAAATATGCAAGGACAGGAAATCAAAGAATGTGGCTACCCCCACACCTGTAATTACTAGCAAATAACAAAATTCAGCCAACACTAACTTCAGTTCAAGTTACTGAAGAGCAGAATAACTTCAGATAAATATTCCTTCAACACTCCTTCATACACAGTTTAAATCAAATTAAATACTGTATTTTTTTTAAAAAAAGTGCAGATAAAGGTACTTAAATTCTCTTATACGTCCAGTTGAATATATGTTTCTCAGTGTTTCCAGAAATGCGGAATGGTAGTCCTGGGACATGGTGGGTGATCTGCAGCAAGCTAAAATTTGAATTTCAGTTTTTCCCATTGTTAGTTGCACGTAGATAATCTCTGAAGCATCGTGCTGTGCCACTAACCTGGAGGTTTGGGTATCCTTGATGAATATGGATACGCCCCCGCATTTTCTGTTTCGGTTTGGGTTCCATGGCCAAAATGTATGGTATGAGTTGTAGCCTGGTAGTGCTGGGGTGCTCTCTGGATTCTTAAACCAGGTTTCTGTTACTGCACATATATCGATTTTTTCCATACCGAGGAGTGCCTCGAGTGCGTGCATTTTGAGGTTTAGACTTCTGGCACTGAGTAGCATTACCCTCAATTTTTTGTTACTTGGGGCTATTTACGGTGGTGGATTCATCTTTTGACCCTTGCCTAAAAAGGCACTATGGGGGTGGCAAGAGCCTTGGCCAGTATTCGAAAGCATAAGGGTGACAGGTGCAAGCCATCTCTAGCAAAGCAGTGTGGCTTGTCGAGCATGTCATCCCAGGCGGACAGACACTGGATCCTTTTTGAATAACACTAGAAACTTAGCCAGTTGTTGAAATCGAGAATTTTTTTCTTTATACCATGGTATCATTGTTGGTGAGGGCAGGATGTTACTCAGGGTCAGGGTCATACCAGCCTGGGCTACATAATCAGAGAGCTCTTCCATGTCTCTTTTCATGTAGTGCACGGAGGTATGGCTCAGGTCATTGACACCAACATGGGCAATGACAGAGTCATATTTATACTTGTTCTGGAGTGACCTGAGTGCTTGTGTTATGTGGCAGATCCTGGCACCCGACAGACAGCTAACAGTAACCTTCTCCTTATTCAGCCTAGTGAGTGGGACGTTAGTGTGCCTGGCCATACTAGTATGTTGGGTATGTTATTTTGCCTTAAGGGCTGTGATTGCATGGCACACTGGTTTTGTGAAGTATGTGTTTCATGGTTTGTGTTGGGGATGAAAGTTGCTTGGATGTTTGCTTTGGAGGTCTCTGTTGGTTTTGCATATTTTTATTTAGAGCCTCCGAGTATGTTTTCATGTATTTATGTGTGTTTTTTGCCAGTGCTGGTTTAATGGGTCAATGTGAGACTGGTGGTGTGATGCATGTATTTCCCTTCTCCTCTTGACTGTCTGATCCAGTCTTGTCTTGAGAGAGCTTAGCCTCCAGTTTGGCTGTATAATTGCATCTCTCGCATGTATTAGTGTTTGGTGGTAGGAGGAGAGGGTTGTCTGTGTACATGAGAAAGTTGTAACATTGCCTCAAAATGCCCAGATTCACCAGATGGACTAGAGAGTACACCTGAAACTGTCCTTTGGACTTGTCTGGATAGGTACAGTGAAATGTTTTACTGGATGGCTGGTAAGGTCGAATAGAGAACCCTGTCCTTCTGTACAGTACAGGAGGGTCTAGTGCTAGGGTTTATAAGTGCTTGGTATAAGTTTTGAGCAAGTGCCACGCTGAGAAATGGAATGGCTTGAGTGCTTAAGTTGAAAGTTTGTCTAGTTCCAAGGGAAAAATTGAAGAAGAGACTTTGTGGAGCTGGGAATAGTTTTACCCTAGCTAACTGATGCTGCCTGGCATGCAAAACCAGGAAAATATGGTATTTATAGCAGGAAAATGAAAGACAAAACATAAGTCAAACCATATTATAACATTTGCTGATGATTCCACAGTCATGGTCTCATTACTGGTGGGAAAGAACATAACTATAGGGATGAGGTGAACACTTTGATTGCCTAGTGTGACATGAACAATCTGGACCTGAATGTTAATAAGACCAAAAAAATGATTATTGATTTCAGGAGAAAGGCAACAGTTCACCAACCACTCACTATCAAAAGGGAGGTAGTAGAGAAAGTCAAAACAATCAAATTTCTGGGCCTTCACATCTCTGATGACCACTCCTGGGCTGCTAATACCAACCATATAGTCAAAAAGACTCAAGAGAGGCTTCAACCCTGAGAGGGTTCAAAAAGGCCAGGTTCCCACTGTCTGCTCTTACCACTTTTTACAGGGGAGCTATCGAGAACATCCTCACTAACAACTTCATTGCATGGTTCAGCAACTACACAGTTGATGAGAAGAAGAAACTACACAGGGTGGTGAGGGTGGCTGAGAAAAGTTTGGCACAAACCTCCCTTCTATTCAGGAGCGTTTCTTTACAAGAACAAAAAAGAGAACACATAAAATAATTGTTGAGTCATCACATCTGGCCCACAACTGGTTCTCACAACTTTCGTCTGAAGGAGGTACCGCAGCTTCCACTGTAGGACAACCAGATACAGGAACAGTTTGCATCCTACAGCTTTGAGACTTATTAATATGGACCCCAACCATAATACCTGATACATTGAAGCCTCTTTTTTTTCATTTAATCCTGCTGCTCTGAGCAATCACCTCCAGCATTACCATTATGCAATAAGATGACTATACTGAGTCACGTCTAAGGTTAACAAGTGCAATATTGTAACTAAGCATCTGCTATTCACTAGTCTCTATTTATTCTCTATCTTAACAGTGTAGGGGTTTGGTGGTGGGTATTTATTTATTATTTATCATTGGTTAATGGGTATTGAATGTGTTTATGTAATGTGAACTACTCCTGCATGTCATATGTCTTGTTATTTTCTTTCTTACGCTATTTTCTGATACCGCTGTACCTATGTTATTTGCACTGCATTTCTCTCATGAGCTGACATTTGTAATTTTGTTAAGGCTGCACTTGTGTGGTCCTAAATGACAATAAACCTTTGAATCTTTGAATTTGAGAATCCACTCCACCCAAGAATCAAACTGGAGAACTTCTTGTTGTGAAGTCACAGGGCTACCCATTGCACCACTGTGCCACCCCCCTGTACATTAAAATGCATCAAAACTTGGTTTTCAAATTTTCCGTTATTAAGTTCATAGAAAAAATTCCATTTGTTCAATATAAAACCAAATGTTCATGCCTCAACAGAAACACCCAAAACTATTACACCACAAACCATCTTGCTTGTTTCTTTTTATGGCACTAATGTAGTGATTGTACTCCTAGATACTCCTAGATTGCTGTGTTAATCACTCTGTCACATATAGTTAGCCCATCTACCCAATAAAAATAACATCATACTCAAAGTTGGTAGCCATAAGTAAAATGGGTACAAACGGAAAAGACTGATCTATAAAGTGAAAGCCCAGGATTTGCTTCAATAATGCAGGCCACTACAATACCTGCAACATCTCTACTACTGCTCCATCCACTGCTTAATTTCCTAGTACCTCCTATCTTTTCTTTTACACAAAAAATTCAAGATCATAAATTCATCAAATTGACATCCATCCTTTTACAAGCAGTGAACAATCCATTATTCTTCTAGAAAGAAGAATGGCCTCTTATTTGTAGCCATTGATTTTCATCTCACCTTATTTCAGACTCAGGAAAAAAGAATCCATAGTATTGTTGTGATCACAGTCACTTGAGACCAAGAGACGACTTTATCGACAAGCACAAAGATGCAACATATGAACCCAAAATGTCTCCTTTTCAGATTTTACCTGCAGCTTGATATCTTGTCCATGAAAAGTCTGGATATGAAATTGAAGACAAGCTATACCCCTGCAAACTGACACATACATGAGCCATTACTGAATTATAATTCTGAATTTGGGTAGCATAGCTCTCACTCCTCAAACTCTTCATTTGAATGGTATGGAGCAGATGTCTTTATAGACCTTGGACTGTTGTACCAACTCCTACAAGGTATTCAGGAGTACAAGATAGTTTGAGTCTAGATTCCCAAAACACACATAAAGAATAAAAACAACCTATACCAAATGGAGAAAAAGTGCTGAAAAAGCACAAAGAGCCAATAACGTCAAAAACACAGCACTAGGAAGGGAAATAATCACTCCACTCCACAAGAAAAAAACGTGACACAGCTTTTATTGCAGTGCCTCTGTATCATGATTTTGTCTCTTTTACCTCCCCTGCTCCTCCTCACAGACCATTACAGTCAGTCAATAATTCCATTCATTAGAGTTTTCTTACTTCTTATTGCTTGAAATAAGCTTTGTGCTGCAGTTGTTTTCTTAATTTTTTGTAAATCTTCAAGTAATAACATCCCTGGTGGCTAGTGCTACCCCCAAGTATTACAGGTTTTGCTCATTAGTCAAGCGGAATTTAGATATATGGCATTTACACCTCCACACACACACATTCATTCAGACATTCATATATACACTCACAAGTGCACACACACACACACACACACACACACACACACACACACACACACACACACACACACACACACACACACACACACACACACACACACACACACACACACACACACACACACATATGCACAGGCACACTAATACCTCTCAGCTAAATTTCCCAACACTAACTCAGTTTCTTCCCCTTAAAGTAATCAGTGAGCACAACTATTTGGCCATTTTAATTAAAGCAGCTGGTGGTGGTGTTCATTTATGCAAATGGGCAGGTCTAATCAATTGGCTGTGTAAATTAATTACTGCAGACATTTCTAGGGGAGAGCACATGACTGATTAACATACACCACTCCCCCAGAATGCCTCATTAAAACATGCAGTAAGCGAGGAGGATAGCCCTTCAAGGTCATTCTACAGACTTTGTAGAATCACTGTGTTAAGACTGTCTATGAATTGGAAAGAGCTACCACCTGTGATTAAATGTCCATTTTAGAGCTTACCACTGTTGGTAGCCTTTTCTGAATCCCCATGTTTATATAATTGTTAACCTTTGTCTGATAACAGAATTAGATATTTAGCAGTGCAGAAGAAGATATATGATTCATTTTATAAATGAGCCTACAGGAGACCATAGGGTTGCAAACAGTACTGCCCTTTTAAAACTTTTGGAATTATCAGTGATACCACTGTACAATTTGCATAGTGCCTGATAATTACAGAAGATCCCTCAATATGCAGATAGGTTAATAGCTTCATAGATCGGTACTAGGCTATTGGCCCTAGGGCCTATATAAGCCTAGCCAAAAAGGTACCCTGGCTTTCGCCACCCCAAGAAAATGATTTTCTTGTGCCCCTGTCCAGCAGTGCCACAGAAGTGATCCCCAGGGTGAATTTCCTATCTCCCTTCCAATTATCAAGATTTTTCTTGAAGAGTGCTAATGAGGAGCTTTGTTTGATATAGATAGGTAGTTTGTTCCAGAGTATGGGAACTCTCTGGGACAGGAATCTATCCCTCCAGCATGTTCTGTTTATTGTGGTGACAAGTTTTAGGTCCCTAGAGTGTTGCTTGGAGGGATTGGGATTTCTTTAAGTGGAGCATGTCCAACAGCTCTGGGTTTGACATAGCTTTGTATATTAGGCAGAGATCGCCTCTGAGTAGGCGATATGTGATGGAGTAAAGCTGGAGTTTTTTTGAGACGGTCTGCATAGGGCATCTGTTTGAGGCTGGTAATCCTCTTTGTGAGGTATTTCTGCAGCCTTTCCAGTTGTTGTAGATGTCTTGTGAGGTACATACCAAAAGGGGCACTGTATTCTATAATTGGTCTAATGAGTGAGGAGTAGAGGGGAACAATGACCTCTTTTTTCCTGGATGAGAAACCTTTTGTGCTGAGGTCTGCCATGTATAAGGATTTCCTGACTACTGTGGCAATGTGATTATCAAAGGAGAGACTACTGTCCACCTGTGTCCCAAGGTCTCTTATCACACTTTTGGTGTTAAGTAGACTACCGCCTGTGTGGTATTTTATGGGTACAGAGTTTTTACCAAAAGGGATGACGATGCACTTTTTGACATTGAGCTTGCGGCCATAGCTTTGACACCAGGCATCTGTCTCAGTGAGGCCCTTTTGTAGGATGTCCACATCATTAGGAATTTCGATTATGGCCCCTAGTTTGCAGTCATTTGTGAACTTCATTAGCCAAAGACCTTCTGTGATAGCCTGTACTTCAGAGAAGTAGATACCAAACAGGAGAGGACCCAAGACTGAACCCTGTGGTACTCCACTTGTCACTGGTCTGAAGTTGGATTTGGAGTCTTCTACTTTCACAGTGTGGGTTCTGTCAGTGAGCTAGTTGGCAACCCATCTTGTGACAGAGGGATTTCTACCTAGTTTAGTGAGTTTATCTATAATTCCAGAGTGGGGGATGGTGTCAAAAGCCTTGGCGAGATCTAGATAGGCTGTGTGAACCACCTTACCCTCATCTACAGCTTTGGTGACCACTTCAAAGAAGTCTATCAGGTTTAGGATACATGATCTGCCTTTTACAAACCCGAACTGGGTGGGGTCCAGAGTTTGGAGATTACCAATGTCATTGTTTATAAGTTGCATAGCCTTGCAGACCAGGCTCATCAGGCTAATGGGGAGGTAGTTCCCGGGGTCCATGGTGGATTCCCCTTTGTGGAGTGGGATAACCATCGCTGTGAGCCATTGAGTGGGTACAAAGCCTGAGGTGAGGCTATGATTGAAAATGGTACTTAGGTGGGGTGCCAGTTTGTTCTGCAGTTCATGTAGAACACAGCCTGGGATGTTGTTTGGTCCCATGGATGCTGTGTTCTTGGCTTTGGAGGGTGTGTTTTTTACCTGTGCAGCCATGATTACAGGAATTTTGCATTCTTCCAGTATAGAGATGGGCCCTTTAGGGGATGAGAGGGGGGTAAAGTTAGCACTGAACCTATCTGCCAGGATGTTGGCAATATCAGTTGGTTCTATATATTTAGTGCCATTGTGCTGTTACTCAGAGCAGATCTGAGTGTTGTCATTGAGATTCTTGGCATAGCTATAGAATGCTTTTGTGGTATTCAGGGTTTTTCCATTTGGTAGCAATACCTGCCCACAATAGACTGCAGCTTGCATTTTCCACATTTTTCCCAACATAGTCAGCAAGACAAAAGAATTACTTAACTCAAAAGTCTTTATGGTTGCTTATTTCTGACATTTCTGTCCTTTTTTGTGTAGCATATATTTACCTCATTTATGAAAAGTATGACTAACATTACACAGTTTCATGTGTACATGGTCAGAGGTAGGCAAATCACTGGAGTATCTTTCCATGCATTTGTATATCATCTCCTAAGTCTCTTGTTAATATCAATCAGTTGTCTGTGAAAAACATACTTTTAGCTTCCATTTCTCACATTTACATCTTTTCCCTCTTGTCTAGCTTCTTCAGTAATAGTATCAATGGCTCAGTCACTAAGTGAAATAACAAAGTTGACAAGGGCGTCCCTGTTAAGTACCTCTATATAAAAGTCTCAGACTGCCATTTATTATCAGCGTAGCCAATAGCTTATGGTATAGTGTTAATAATAATTTCTTAAACTCACTCTGTATGGCCACTTTGTCCAGTACTTTCCATAAGAAGGTCTAGCATATGGAGGCAAAAGCTTTCTTATGAGCAACAAAATCACCATGGCATTGTTAACATATGTGAATTAGGCTTGTTTCACACTTATTCATGCTCTGAGTTGAACAGTGCTAAGGTTGTTGGGAATAATTTTTTGTCATGGGGAATAATTAAAGGACATGCTTCTTTTTAATGTATTGTCTAGCACTCCAGCAAATATTTTATATCTGTATTCAACAATGAATGAGATTGGACAATAATTCTCTATTTTAGTGACATATTTATCTTGCTTGGAAAAAAAAAACACAATGGCCAAGTGGTAGAAGAATGTACTCCCTCTTCCTTTTAGTGCATCTCTCCAAATGACCTAGCTAAATTTGGCACTAAAGTGTTTCCTAAGACATTACTTTAGTTGGCACTGGGCCACTTGGGTCTTAATGTTTTCCTGTTTAGCAGCTTTATCCATTTTAGCTTCTGGTACTTTTTTAATTTCTTATTTTTTGTTCAACACTAAAATAGATTAGGATCATATCATTTAGGAATTTTTCAGCCTTATAACTCTAAACAAATGATTATCCACTTTTGCTGAGTATAAATCAGAATAGAAATCTCTAAATGTTCTGCGAATTCTGCTTTTGTTCCTCCATACTTTAGGATTGCAAGGATTAATGGATGCAGTTTGTACCTTTATTCTCCCTTGTTTAAATTTCCATGCTAAATTGTACCCATTTTATTTCCATGAGCCCAGTTCCTGCTCATTCTAAGAATCAATTTATTACATTAGTTAAGGAGACCTCATATGGCATGCGCTCTTTTATAAGCATTAACAACTATAATACTCTAAATATAGTCTTGAGGCATTATGTCTTAAGCTTTGCATTTCTACTTTATTTTTTAATTTGTGCGTCTTTCTTATTTTAAGATGCTAATCAACTGCTTTACATAAGACTGAAAGTGTTCTGCAAACATTTATCATCAAATTAAAGGTACCATTGTGTTGCCATTAGTATATTTCTCCACACAAAATCTCTAATGCAATCAGCAATCATATTTTTTTGCTTCCTTGTCTATAAATATCAGAGGGTCATGTTCTATGCCTTTAGTTTTATGCGATTTCCAGAAGTGGAGCTGCATGTCATCATATCTCACATTGTCTGGTAGATACTCTTTGTGTATTGTTATTATTTTTGCTGTTCCTTGGAACATGTATAAGTGGCTATCCATATCAGTTGAAGGATTTACCTCACTTCCCCTTCTCAGGCCATGTATCTCTCTGTATTTCACTAATTATATGTCAAACTTTTGTGATCTAATAGGAGTCTCAGAATTTGGTTATATCCTGTCAAAACATTGATTCATTAACAAATTATAATCCCTTCCTGATATATATATATATATATATATATATATATATATATATATATATATATATATATATATATATATATACGATATACAATATTGAAACCATATATCCACAAACTGTTAAACCATCGAAAATGTTTACTGGGAAAGGAACCACTTGGCCACCATGGGGAAGTTTGCCCTTTTCCCCACTACAGTGTGATCTTGGAGTTGATGTGTTTAGTTAGGGGGTAGCGGGGGTTTACTTGCTTTGTTGTGTGTATTTTGTCCTGGTGGCCAAGTGGTTCCTTTCCCAGTGAATGTATACTATGGTTTTACGGTTCACAGATATGTGGTTTCGATATTGTTGTTCATAGGTTCATAGGTTCATAGGTGTTTACTAGGCTAATGACCACAAAGTCCTTTTTAAGCCTAACCATGCATCCCAAATGTCTTGATGATTTGGGATTCAAGTAAGTGGTCTTTTGATATTTTGAAATAGATCCGTGTGTGTGTGTGCGTGTATCTATATATATATATATATATATATATATATATATATATATATATATATTCCTAAATTTGAATAATTACTTGAAAAATGATAAAGAAAAGCATGTGCTGTCTTTGTTTAGTACATCACCAAAGAGCCCTATGATATTAGCAATTTGTCTAAAACCTACCTACATTCTTTATCTCTCATGATTTCTTTTAAATTCCATCCTCTTCTTTAATGTAATACTAAAACTGCCCCCCCTTTATGAAGATGAAGATAAGCTTTTGATTATTTATCCTTTCAATAGGTTTTTAATACACTTTGTAAGCAGTTTTACCTTCTTGTAGCATTACAATATTTGCTTGATGTGACTGCTAAAATATGTAATTGCACACCTCTTCCAATTTGGATTCAGGCCTGTTTGTATTAAGTGTAAGAAATTGCAATGTATTAAACATTATTATACCATGATCCCCCCAAAACGTGCACGCTGATTGGCCAGCGTGCCCGTTGTAAATAGAGTTATACTAATGGAAAACGGTCCGGTCGCCCGGACTTTTTTCCATTAGTATAACTCGTTTTTTTAAAACACTGTCTCGCTATGTTAAATGGGTTTAACATAGCGAGACAGCTTTAAATTAAGCAACGGAGATCTCCGTTGCTTATTTTAAAGCTGTCTCGCTATGTTAAACCCATTTAACATAGCAAGACAGTGTTTTAAAAGCAACGGAGAAAGCAAGATCTCCGTTGCTTTTTTAGCTATGTTAAATGAGTTTAACATAGCGAGACAGTTTTAAAATAAGCAACGGAGATGTCCGTTGCTTATTTTAAAACTGTCTCGCTATGTTAAACTCATTTAACATAGCTAAGAAAAAGCAATGGAGATCTTGCTTTCTCCGCTTTTGCTCACAGCTCTGATGTACTGCGCAGGCGCAGTACATCAGAACTGCCGGATGCCAGACATCTGCGGAAGGGCAGTAAACAGGCATTATACTATGCCATTATTTAAGAAAAGAGATAAGTTTCTTTTCTTAAATAATGTCATGGTATAATAGCAATAACCCACTTCTGGGTGTGGGTAATGCTAAATTTACCCATGGTTGGCTTTGTTTGGTCCCTCAGGCTTCGCCCTCGGGACCAAACCACGCCAACCGTGGGTAAATTTAGCATTACCCACACCCAGGCATGGATTATTGCTATAGTAATACTTGAAAACAATAAAATGAAAACATGTATTGTTGAACAGGCTTCAAATATGGTTAACAGTGTATATCTATAGATTGAAAGTCACTATGAGCTGCTGGGGATAAACCAAATGCACTATTAATAATCATCCACAGTAGTATTAACACAGTTGTTACATTGCTACAAAGAGAACAGCCCAAGGTCCACACCAGATAAAAGAATGCTGTACAGTCATACAAGTATAAACATTCACATGTAGAACATTCTCTTGTTGAAGATTCAGCTATTGAGGTACAATATATGAGAACAAAGTCTGTAGACAGTGTTCTTTTCTTTTGCCTGCCTTCTGCAGGATTGTCACTATGCACCTCATTACATACCAGTTCTCTTTCATTGGTCATCTGCTTTTTTCTAAGTTTTCTGGTAGAAAATCCATGTCTGTATTTGAAGTAGCAAGCCATTTAAATTAATCTCACCATTTATTATGGAGTTCTGATGGATATCACGGTTGCTTGACCATGTAGTTATTGAAGCCAACTATTAAAACTTCTGCACCTGCTCATCTTTTATTTAGAGTATTTATGGTAAAGACTCAAGAAACTATCCCCTTGTGCCCACCGAGCATGAATGGTCTTCCTTTCTTCTTGCAGTTTGCATCAGGACATGCTTCTCTCTAGTATTAAATGGTTTGAAAATGTTTTGGTGCAGTTGGGAAGCTCTTTACTTAAACAGTTTAATGCCATTGTGTATCATGTTTAAAGTGAATAATCTAGCATCAGTTCAAAGGCTCTGGGTAAGAACAAATGAAAGTGTTTTATTAAATCTGTTATTTTGGCATTTTCTTTCAGCCTTAATAAGCAAACATGGCAACATATCTGTCTGTTTTCAAGATCTTGCAGTTTAATTTGTTTAGTGCCTAGAATTCTGAGTGATGTTCCCTTCCATTTGCGATGGATGTTCGAATTTAGGGTTTTGTTTCATTGTTTCATTATTTAGACATTGAATTTTAGCTGCAATGTTTCTCATTGTTTGTTTATTTCTTCCATTTTATTCACTGACGTATACTGTCTCATGAAATACCTTCCAATTAACTATTTTAACTAGTCTGTAGTTCAGTGTAGGTTGCTGGCACATTGCAACTTTTAGGAAATCTATCAATATTATCATATATACAAAACAAGTCATTGAAATTATTTTTATGTGGTGTTGGCACTTGAAAATAGTTATTTCATACCAAACATTATCATCAGAATGAGCACTTTGATGGAGTTTGCTGTTTTTAGCCAGTGAAGCACAGTTTAAATATATGATTACTGCATGGTGGCAACTCTACTCAGATAAGCAACCAGAGAGTTGAAAAGAAAAAAATATTCTATATAATAACAAGGTGAAATATTAGTTGTAGATAGCTGTGTATGCAGAGGAAGTGTATCAAATGTAGAGTTATTCAACATATAGTTAGAAAATTCACTGCACATTTGCTGTGAAAATTTTAGCTGGTGAACTAAGAATAAGCAAAATATCATCTGCATATGCAAGAAACAAATAAATAAGTAATAAACTTCTGATTTGTTTAGGGGTGACCTGACTATTACACATAAACATGAAATAAGGCACAAAGTGGTATATGTGATGCACATATTACCTCGTGGCCAGAATGTTGTACGGTATGAGTACAAAGAGTGCCTTACAGTACCAAAGGCTGCTGTGGTGTCTGTATCATGCATACACCCTTGTGTCTTATTGCACTTTTGGACATCTACTTTTTTCTTGCACTTTGAATTTTACATTTCCTAGCTATTGCCTGAATATCTAATTTTACTCCTAGATTAGAGTGTTGATTTATGCATTTTGTTGTAAAATTTTAGCATAACATTTTCAAGGTGTTCATTTATGGAACCTTTCTGTCAACATGCATAACTCTGCAGTTTGATTAATAGTCAGGTGCCAGCATTATAAAACACATCAGCAGCAGTTCTTAATGTAAACATTTTACAGAAATAATCTGCATTAAATCATTCATTTCCAGTATAATAGGAAGTTCAGTTGTGTGAGTAGTGGCATGAAAGTAGGATGATTCAAATTTACTCTAACTCAGAGCTACAGTCAATTACTGTCCAAGCTGCATTTGTAAGTACTACCAGGTAAGGAATTTGAAAGAGAAGACTTAACACAGCCTCAAACATATTCACAAGAGTGATCATTCTGGTGGCAATTCCAAGAACTGAAAGTTGTACGTTTGTAATATATCCGCCTACCATTATCTTTCTTAAGTTGGCTTAAGTAATAATATATTTGTTTTAGCCTTATCATATTCACACAAGTCATCACCAGGGTGGTAACTCCCAAAAGATAGAAGACACATATATGTAACCACTAAAGACCTCCCCCCTCTATAATTTTCTTAAGCTATTTTGTTATGTTTGTTGTATTTATTTAGTTGGGATGCTACAGTAATATTAGGGGTTTTATTATCATTTTAATAAGCATTTATAATTTGTTGTGTTTTAATCCTATCTTCCAGTTTATTAGCAAAGTCTTTCTATTGCATTTCTGAGTGTGTAATTTCACTTCTGGGTTAGAGTGCTGATTTATGCATTTTGTTGTTATGGTGACTGTTGTTTTTTGTCAACTTCCTGTACGGTTTCATTTCCTTTTTGTGGGACTTATACTTTTACTTTCAACACGAGGATATCTTATCCTTGTTAGATACCTTTTACTGGATGCAATCTGATAATTGCTTAAATTAGAAAATATAATGATTTTGTTACTAATAAGTGTGATTTATTTGTGTAACAGGGCTGATTTCTGTTTTGTTTTACTCTTGTTTTATTAATATTTTTCATTCACATTTAGTAATCCATTTCATTAGGGAGTTTGTATTTCTGGGGCTTGCTGTTATTTTTTATTGATTTACATTTTTTATTGTGTCTATGTTTGATAGTTTCCCACACAAAAAAAAATGTTAAAATGGTGGTAGCTTACTGTATTGTTTGAAGTCTGGAAGAATGGAAATGATGCCCATTCAGAATACTAGTTACCTGTTCATCAAACCCATTTTTCTTTTTTAAAATAATGAAAACTGATATATATATATATATATATATATATATATATATATATATATATATATATATATATGTATATATATATATATATATATATATATATAGAGAGAGAGAGAGAGAGAGAGATATTAAAATGTAAGAAATAGATCTGTGAGCATGACAGTGCAGTGCAGTCATTAATTATGAAGTAAGTAGAGTGATGAGAAAATTAAAAACACAGCTTAGTGTGTGTGTGACTAGTAACACAGGCCACTATTTTTGTAATGCAATAACTGAAATATAATAATGTTGCTGATGTTAGTACTGTACTGAAAGATAAAGGATAATAACAAAATTAATTGAACAAAGAAGCAAGGTAAAGAGACTATAGCACAGCACATATCTCATTGTAAAAGGATAATGGAAACAGTTTCCAGATCTCTTAAGGGAGAATTTTTTAAAAATGTGTCCATTGGCCACTATCTACATAGCCTAAACCAGATTTCAGTAATGACAACCATTAAATAAATGCATAGAGCACTGCAAACCCCACTTGCTGAACGTGAGAAATCCATAGAATGGCTTATACCACATAATGATTTCAACATACACAGCACCAATTTCTATTGTGTGGAAAAACAAATCATACCCCCAAGGCGAAAGTCTATAATACTAAGACAGTGCAACAAGCTACAAACCAAAACTATCCAAGCAGAAGATCTATTAACAATAAACTTGTCAATATTAAACTAAATATATATCTTTTATGAGTGCAAGGATTAAAAATTCATCATTTCTTTGGATAGATGTTATTTCAAGCAAATTAAGAAAGTCAAGCCTTTAATAAACATGGAATCACAGAATTCTTGCTACAATAAAAGGAAAAATATACACAAAGGACCTATAGTGAAAAACAAAATGTTTACTGTTTGAAGAGCAACAATAATAGTAAGAGTCCTGTGGGTGGACATTTTAATGTGGTACATTCAGGTTCTGACAAATCTTTTTTTTTTCTTCAGTGTGTTAGCTCAACCAATGCTATGTAGAGGGGAGATTTTAAGGAAAAAGCTATTAGAATTAGAAAGAAAAATGATTTTGAATTACAGGACACTTCTAAAGGCCTGAATCTCAAAGTCACTTTAGGCTAGTTAAACGTGGGTTGTACATCTTACATCTTGTTTTTTACTCATATTTTGTTATTTATAATACACATTGTTATTTATAATGCACACCATAATGTGAAGTTTAAAAAATGAATATGCATTATTATATATTTCATATAATATTTAAACATTAATGTATAGCACTGTGCACTTTAAGAAAGTTAACTGAAATTTAATTGGGCTTGCTCTGTGTATAAATTGCTAATTTGTTCTTGTGCATGTATCCCTGAAGGCGAATAGCTGAGGTACCAGATGTTGTGGTTCAAACAGTAAATGTTTGTTTTTCGCTATATGTCCATTATATGTTGTGTGTATTTTTTCAGTTTGTTTTCTGTAGTATTTTAAAATAAAAGAAACTCAGAAATCGATTCCCTAACTAATGGCAACTAGCTAAAAATCACCACAACATATAACTCAGACATAGCAATAAAAATCCATCAGTTTTTTAAGACATACTTAAAATAATGGACAGCTGCAATACAACCAGTAAGCCTCTACAAGTCACAGCAAATACTTTTTCTAACCATTTAAAAGCCAACAACAATAGATACTCAAATAATAACTACAACCCATAGTCCAACCTCTGCAATTGCCTGTTTCACATTTAAATCTAACATTGTCAGTGATACAAGAAAATTATTCCAAAAATTAAATCACATGAAATATCTTCCAAGGATAATCTATCATCAAACCAAAATATGGAAGACTTTAACAAACTGGAGTTTGAGTAGGTTTCCACACCTTCCTTTAATAGAAAGAAACATAGATTGAGCGCATTCATCCCAGTTAAACTGGGGACTTCATCAGAATCTACATTTTACAACTCTAAAACTTTTTAAATAGCAAAAACACCATTGCAATTGGTTAAAGCACTTTCAATGAAATGTAACGTATGTGTGTCACATGATTCCCCTACCATCACAAAAACAATTGTATAAAAGAAGCACACGTGAAAGGTACTTTCCCATGATTTCAAAAAAATAATTACATTTTTCCAACTTTCCAAAGGAGGTGATAAATCTAAACCAGCCCATATCTACCTTTATCCCTTTGTTCAAAATCCTTGAAAGGGTAGTTCATGTCCACTAACCAGCTACCTTACTCAGCATAATAAAATCAATGACTCACAACACAACATTTGCCATAGTCATAGCACACAAATATATATACCCTGTTAATTGAGATCTCAAAAGCTTTTGACATAGTAATTCATAAAACATTATGGCAAAGACATCTTCAACTAGGGTGCACCCATATAGTAGATCAGAGTTGTGATGACCTCTCTAACCTGGGCCAGTAATCAAGGAGTCTCAGTCTTTACCACTAACACCAGTGAGAGATGATCACTAAGAACAGGAATGTATTTATTCAGTATTTGCAGATGCAGCTCCCTGCATCAAGCACAATTTTCCCAAAGAGCACACAGGGAACATGATCCAAACCTGTGTCTGTAGTCTCTGTCTCTCCAGATCCCAAACAAGACACAATTTGATGCACTGTGTCCTTCTTCCAAGTAGCTGTCGCACCCATACCTGGGTATTTGATTTTCATACACACACACACACACACACACACACACACACACACACACACACACACACACACACACACACACACACACACACATACACACACACACACACACACACACACACACACACACACACACACACACACACACACACACACACACACACACACTCCTGGGAAAGGCTGGTACACATTTACTAGCTGCACTTCTTTTGCCCAGACTATAACTTGACCACACTGCTATCAGTCAACAGCTTTCAGGCTCTTACAGAGGTATCCAATTATACTTAGAAAAATCAATACTAATATAAATGGTAGAATGCAACCAAAGCAGAAAGGCTTTTTAGAGTGGCCAAGGTGTCACTAAAATAAGCACAAGTACTCTCAAGATGTTAAAAGCATTCTCTAAAAGACCAGTCACAATTCTTCTTCTTTCGGCTTCTCCTGGTTAGGGGTCGCCACTGCAGATCACCTGTCTGCTCATGATTGGCAGTGGAGTTTTACAGTGTTGAGTTGCTAGCCTGGCACCCAACCTTCCACAGAAGGCACACACAAACGCACTCACACCTAGGACCAATTTAGAGTGTCCAATCCACCTACTGCATGTCTTTGGGATGAAACCAGAGCACCCAGAAGAAACCCAAGTGACCACAGGGAGGACATGCAGACTCCAAACAGAAGGCACCCCAGCCAAAGATCGAACTGGAGAACCTCTTGCTGTGAGGCGACAATGTTAACCACTGCACCACCGTGGCCACCCAAAAGACCAGTCACAATGAAATGTATAAAATATTTAATAAAGAACAATAAAATAGAAAACATGACCATACTAAATATCTAAGTACAATAAACACCAGCATTTCAATCACAGGAGAAATAAAAATAACACAGTTGGACAGATTCAAACATATGCAGAACAACAATACTTAACTAATCTCATTGCATTTCCTGACTGTCTAAAGAAAAGCTGTTCTATAGCTTACTTAATTAATACAGCAAGGCAAGATTAAATGCTGAGATGTTTACTTCCACAAGACAAGGTGATGAAGTTCTAACTAATTGAATTGAAGTGAACTCAGTCAACTAACTGACTGTGATAACTGATACAGATTATTTATATCAGGTTCCAAAGAAAAGAAAACAAAATTATTGCGGTGAGAGTTCCATCCTCTCAATGCTGGTTATGCATTGACAGCACATTTGATCACCTGCCTGTGGTATAATACACACTCAGAGCTTTGCTAAAACCTGTTGCAGTATCTGAAAGCTATAGAAAATTTTCAAAAACTTCTACTCTTCCCTTCCAGAATTCTTTGTTTACACATAAACATTTAATTAGTTATAACACTGTTGATGCATTTTTAACACAAGTATCTGTACAAGTCAATGTGATAGCCAAATGACACAAAGTTATTTACAAAACTCCATCTAACTATGCTGGCATATGTTACACATGCACTGCCCTATTCTTCCCGGCAAAGATGGCAATACCTCACATTGTCACATTACTTCACAAGTTAATCAAATGATTGAGCACAAATTGTAACCTTGTTTGCTTGCACATCTAACCAAACCATAACTAATAGTTGAGTCCTTCAAGTCTCAATTCAATATGCAATTATTGTCCTTATGCAACACTCAAGAGAATCTTTAGGCTCATTACAAGCTTAGCTAAGCTCATCCTGAATGAGAAGAAAACCAAAATTATGATATTTGGTTACCAGGACAACACATTTTCTTCTCCCCAAGAGTAATCAACAAAATTGTCATTACAAATACTTGGCATAATGATTGATAAAAAATAAATACAATTATTCAACACACCAATACCATTGCACAAGAAATTCACAAAAATCTGGGTGTCCTATACAGTATCAAACATTGTGCATCTTCTAGATTCAAAACCGCCAGAGCTAACACATCACCTTTGCCCAAACTATTTTATGTTTTCTTAGTTACTGGTTTCCTAAAGAAAACCAGACTGTGCAAGCTTGAGTCTTCCTACTACAAAACTGCATAATTTGTTTACATACCATTAATTAATCCTCATACTTGCAGCATTCATAATAAGCTTAAAGTTTATTGATCATGTCCTGAAGCACCTTTGTTTCACATTTAATTTCATTGCCAATTTTGCTCCTTATGTTAAAGCTGCAAGTGATTTTTCAAAAACAAAAAAAATGAAATTTATAGTGTGATTTTTTAATGCCACTCTTTGCTCTTTTTTGTATGACAACTCTCACAAAATTATTTTGTGGTATGTATTGTCAATGATTCACAACAAATGCAAAACATTATGATGGAAAACAATTTACTTCTTTAGAATAATAGTTTATTACTTATACTGTGGTTTTATTATTACATTATTTCACAAGTTAATTGTCAGGAAATCCACCTGCAATGCTGTCCCCGGGATTCATGAAGCTTGGCTCAAGGCCGGCGTTAGGCTTGCGCCGACCGTGTGGCATGAAGATGGTGCAGTAGCGCCAAGTGCATATTAATGAAGGCGCGCTGCCGCCACAGCTATGTGTATAGGAAATGAGCGCGAGTGCATAGGGCGTGTCGAAGTACCGCACGGAGGTGTGGAAATGTCAGCTGTTGACGTGCAACCTAAAATGCTTGCATATAACAATTTGCATGCAATAGAAATCACATCTGTCAGTGTCCGTGGATACTGAAACATATGCAAAGCATGCAAGACAGTTCCTGCGAACACAAAATGAAGAAGCAAACACAAATTCACAGTAGGGAATAACGGGTCCCCATCCCTCGAACAAATGACATTGTAAACCGTGTGCCCGTAGTCCAACGCAGTGTAGATAGTTATACCAAGTGGAAGTGAAACGCATCATGTTAGCGCGCCGCCAATAGCTACGTCCAGCCCAATGGTCAGGGTCACCAGCTGTCCCACATTGTGAGGGAGCGTACACAGCTGGGCAGATGTGTCCATAACAAAACCACGATAAATGTAAATATCTAGCAACCGTATCACAGAATGATATCCCACAACGCATGTAATAGTCACATACAATAGGTATGTCCGTATTTAACATACCATATATGACAGGAAATAGAATAAGCATGAAAACGAAACAGAAGGAGCATATAAACTGCTACAACAATAAGGCAACATGTAGGCTTAAAGGAACAGTATTATCCGTAGTGTTGACTGTGGGTATGTGTTGTCCAGTACAATCAGATATGTGTCCGGAATATATCCCATCCTGGACATAGGAAAAGGTGGCATCCTACCAATGATCAGAGCAGTTGGCCAAAATCCGCACATATGCGGTCCAAGCCGTACTTGTCAGGATGTGTCACAGTTGAACGGGTATTACCTGGGTGTACCAACCATGTCATGAAAGATAAGTATGGGCGTGTACCTATGTGAGTGATGTATAGCATGTGGAAGGTGAATCATGCCAGGGTAGTCCACACAACCATACAGGTACCTGACGTATGTAGTGTATACAATGTGTTATCTTGACTGTGTCATGGGCCATCAACCAAAGCAGTCATGGATGGAGTGTCAGGAATATGTGTGTGGGGGAGGGATGGGTAATGGTATAATCCTCAAAGGCGAGACTGTGTCGTATGCAGAATAGGTGAACTGGAGGTGTATGAGGGAGCAGCGGGGGAATCAGAAAGAAAAACAAAGAACATGTATACACATCTGCAATACAACCTGACAGGCCATACTGTAGAACACAATCCCACAAACATATGAATATTAAAATATGTAATACAAATGTACAGAAATGTCACTGGCAAATACCCACAGATTGGTCATGATGGAACTGGCCAATTCAAATGCAGCACACCTGGATGCATAATGGAATACCCATCATCCCCTCCACAGCACACAACCCACCCCCATACCTGAACGACCACCAAATCCAGCCATACTTGGCCTACTAGCTTGGCGCAGCCATATCTACTTATAGTGACCACTACTCATATGTAGTAGGCAGTGTCACCCTAGGCAGTTTCAGGATTGCAAACTATGTATCCCTTGCATGTAAACCCCCCAGCACATTTTCATAAAGCCAAAAGAATGGTCGGTATTGGTCTTGTTAAATTTTTGGATATCCCTCATGGGTAAGTAACTTGTGTAAACATCAGAATGGGTATCAAGACACAATGTCCAGTCCTGTAGACATCTGGACACAAGTTGGAATGTGCAGTAGTGGTGCACGAGACTGTCCAGCCCTACATGGTCATGCAGAACCTACTACCTAGGATCAAACACCTGCCTGTGACGCACGTGTCCCAACATGAATAATTGAGAGAATATATTGTACACATTCGCATAGTGGCACTTGGAAATAGGGTGATAAAGGCACTGACGTAAACAGGATACCCCCTGATCCACTGTGTGAGGGACAGTCACTGTGTGGGTAGGTGTGTCCTGACCAACAATGATACAATGCCAAATGTCCTGTGATTGTAGGAAATAACTATGTACCATACTGCATGTAACAGTTGCCTAAAGCGGTCATGTCAGGATAGAAAATAGGTACTTCATACAAGAAACAGACTAACAACTAAAGTGCTAAAGGTATATGCTCTCAGCTAGGAAAATAATGAATGTTCTAAACCTGCACTGACCGTGGGTATGTGTTGGCCTAAACAATCTGGTGTCCCCAGAATATATCCCAACCTGTACATATGACAACGTGTCAACAATACCAATGGTCAGAGCATTCGCACAATAACTGGCCAGCCTCTTAATCACTCACAAAGCCAGTGACCTTTGGAGGAAAGATGTTGAATGAGAATATAATACAACATATAATTACAACAATTAAAATTAGTAGCAATACGAGTCTGTCAACACGTTCCAAGTTAATAGTACAGATATGGTAGAAGTGTCTATGATTGTCCCTGATTTGTCATAGCCTTGTCCCTGTCACTGTAGAAACTAGTCCCCGAGTATCACAGAGGTCCGTACACATATGTACACCAACCAACTGTCACATTTGTTGACAGGACTATTGCATACCTGTAGTGAATTTATAACTGATGTCCAGAATAATATTTATTATATATATATAAATGAATGAAATAGTCAAATGTGAAGGGAAACACGTGGAACCCCCCCACCCTGTATTATGTAGTGGAACCACTCCCCACCCTATATTATGTAGTGCCAACCTAATAATGTGGTCAGAGATGCCTAAACACCTGTGTCTGTAAACACAGGTAGAATGTTAAAATCTGGACTAACTCTGTCCATGTGCTACATCTGATATTTAAACAGCAACAGGGTAGTTCCAGTCACCAGTCAGACAAGCCTAAACCAGGACCAGCACATGAGCACCCTGCAAATCAAACACACGTATGTGCGAGGACTATAAGCATAGGAGTTCTGAATATCTTTGGAGTGAGTAAACATGCAGCACGGGTCCAGAGCAGTAGGAAACAGGGAATGTCGGAAGTGTAGTACTACGGTTTTCCCAGCAGGAGAATGGATGCCTGCTGTGTAAGTGAAGTGGTGAGGCGTATGTCAGAGTAGCTATGAACCATGGGTATACATATAAATGAGGCAGAATAAAAATAGTGTAGTGGTTACAGCATCCGCCCAACGTAAAGGCATTCCCGGTTCAAGTACGACTATAGCACATATTAATTTATTGTGTAATGAATGCCTCTGTGTTGTAAAGCCAACATTATACATGTAAAGGTGACCGCGTGTCTTGTATGGGGCTGTTAACCAGATTCCATCAATCAAAGTGGTACTTTCATAAGGAATAAGGCACATGTAATCACAAAGAAGTGGCAGTAAATATATGTAACTCAGAATAAGTAGATGCAAGTGCGCCTGCGCCGGTGTACGCAGCTTATAGCATAGCAAATGTATGTTGTCTTGTACAGCTGTAACTTTTATATATATAGATATATATATATAGATAGATAGATAGATGTGTGTTTAGATAAATATCCACAGACATAACAGAAATATGCAATTATATATATATATATATATATATATATATATATATATATATATATATATATAGGTTTACTATTGAAAATGCGAACGGCACTTGGGTGACAGTCAGATAGTCGAACGTATAAGGTCATAAACAAGGATGTCGAAGACAAGATAATCAATCTAGGAATGGTTTTAACATGGGTCGAGGTAGGTGTTCAGTATTATTCCCTACTACAAACATCTTCCCTACCTCGACCCATGTTAAAACCGTTCCTAGATTGATTATTATGTCTTCGACATCTGTGTTTACGACCTTATATGTTCGACTATCTGACTGTCACCCAAGTGCCGTTCGCATTTTCAACATGCGTGAATGGGCGTATCGTTGTCGGACGTCGTGCGTCAGGGCTGGCAGCCTGGAACGTAAAACCTTTCTCCCAACCATGAGCAGAACGGAGTTCTGCTGTGACAACCCCAAACCGGGAAAAGCAGAAAGACACAACTACATGCAGACATCAATATGTTGACGTACAATCTCAGTAACACAAACACTCATTCTATTAACATTAATAATATGAATGTGCACAGAAACAAACACAGTAGCAGGTATAATAGGCTGCGCATACAAGTAGGTCGAATGACACTGTACCACATCACACTTATCAGCGGCACCCCAGACATGAAAAACGTGTGACATCTGTCCGCTGTATAACGTGCAGTATACTGATCACAAGTTCACCAGAGTGAAGTGTTGGTGTCATAACGACTAAGGCAGTAGTATGCTGTTGAAGCAGAGATAAAGCCCAATACGCATGTGTAAGTGTCTATGTTCGGGAAATGTATAGGTTAACGGACACACAGATGTATATATAGATAAAAACATATATATATATATATATATATATATATATATATATATATATATATATATATATATATATATATATATATATATATATATATATATATATATATATATACACACACACAAAGATATACTACATATATATATATATATATATATAGATAGATATATATACACATACAACAGGTATTGATATATACACATACACACAAAACAAATATATATGTCATCGTAGATATACACATGTACATAACTAGGTTACTTTACAGCAATTAGGGGTAACATATTTACAGCCCAGGCATATGTGACTGGGAGGTCCAATAAATAAACGTTTACCCCCCCCCCCACACTGCCCAGCTAGGCCGGTCAGGCATACAGACAGGCAATAAAGATAAATACACTGCTGCTGTCCAAAACACCGGCAGGAAAGTACCAGTGGGAAAGATCTGCAAGGTCTACACTTTAAACATGGATAATGGTGTCCCTTGCGGGACCCCAAAAATTCAGTGTACGTGTGAACCCGTTGTCATCGATGTGAGCAGGATGTAGGTGTACATGGAACAGTAGGTTGTGCAAGTGTGATAATACATGGGTTGACAAAACATACGACATGTGTCCCGAGACGGGGACACTGGGCAATGTGTAGTGGTGTGCTCATACCCCAGCTGCACTCACAGTAAGTATTTGTCATGAGTGCTGTAGAGGGGTGCCAGGTAGGTGAGCCATGGGTATGCAATAATGGGCTTAAGTGTGCAGGTGCTGGTTGGCAGAGATGTAGTAGGTCCGCCCAGTGGAAGTCATTAATATTCCTATGTGGGCATAGCAGACACCTATACCTCCCAAACATGAAGAACACATCTACCGGATAGTCTGTTAACCATCGGGGGGAATGCATAGGGACCAAATCAGTGCCGTGTACCCAATTACCATGGACGTCCATGGCTATGAATCAGAATGTAACAAAGTCCAACTAAACACTTCCAGAACTAGTGATATTAGGTGGACAGGTGGCGGAATACAGGTAATGACAGATGTCAACATGTATGAGTCATAAACAGCATGTACCTCGACAAACGTGAATGAATACATATGCTCTGTGACTATCAATGTGTCTGGTTAACAGAACCAATCATCTAAATGTGTCCCACAGGGTGTTATGCAGTGTTCCTGATACAGTGTTCAGTCTCCCCCATTGGTATGTGAGGTCAGCTAGTGAGGGAAAGTGCATAATTAGCTGACCACCTTAGGTAGATGCTAGCATCATAGATCAGGTTTACCACCAGTACACCTTTGAGGGACACACCCGTCTGGGCAGTTGTGTCTTGCAAAATGAATGTTATGGCACATGGCCTGTGAGTTCGGGAAAGGAGGCCATATATTGTGTGTAGTGGTGTCAGAAATTAATTTGTTGTATCAGAAACAGCGACATGTAATAGGAAACAGTCTTAGCTATTATAATGCTACAGGAATAACCTTAACGTATGCAGACCGTTGAAGTAGTCAATTTACTACTGGCTGTGGGCATGTGCTGCCTTGCCACATGTAATAGCTCTACATATAGGATGCATAGGGCCGCCACCATTCAGAATGGCCAAAGTGGGACCTGCTCTGTAGAAATGTCAGATGTACCAGGGCAGAACATACCTACAGCCATGCATAGTACAGAAATATACATGTCATCACAAATCAAAGCGTAGTCTAGCAGCAGTAAAGTTGCTGATGCTACTACATATAACATACCGACATGTCAGGTATACAAGACCTGTAACAGCAACCACTACAGACACGTAGAATATGAGAATGTCCCCTAATCAGGACAGTTGCAATGGCCAGAGTATTGTCACATGACATATGCCTAATGAGGGACTGTCCCATGCAAAGTGGGAAAGGTGTTACTACGACAGTCTCCCGTCGTGCAATCTTAAAGGTGGAAAATGTACAGCAGGTATGTGGTAGCATGACTCGGCGGACAGCTGCGTTAACAAAATAACAGTCACATGTCAGCATTGCAGAGTATTGGTTCCCATGTGTAGGCATATGGGAGCAGATCATATGATGAACACGCATATAATATGTTTACGTCACTGGACAGGCCGCCGAGTCCGGACAGTCGAACGCCTGCCGTCGCCAAATGGGTAGACATACCTGATACAGTAGTCATGTAGTCCAATGTAATACGCATCACAAGGTATCGCACACACCCAGCGTGAGTGACAAATGTAAGCACAAATGTCGGTGAGTGAGCGGGTGTAAGCGTGTTTGTCTACCAGTATGCAAGTAGTGCACTGTCAAAGAAATGTGGAGTCTAAATGGGTAAAAGGTGCTGTAATCGGAAGTCAGCAGTGCTTAACACTGTGCAAATCCACGCACAACTGCACCCACCTGCTGGAATGTACCTCACCCAATCCGTATCCAAAGGCGTCGGCCAGTCCGCAAACAAAGAACCGTCCTGTTCATGTGTTGGTAGCAGTACCCTGCGTACATAGCTCATGTGAATAAACAATAGACCATGGCATATGTACAGACAAAAGACCACACACACACACCATACAGCACAGTCATCCAACAGTATAGCAATGTACTGGCAGATATGTCCGGACCACTGGTGTATGCATGCCTGTCCGTCCTGTGTTTCAGTGTGTGAGCATGCCCAGTATGACTGTTATGCATGTCGTCGACCGACATTGCCGTCATACCGTCATGTGTGTGAGCATGCCAAGTATGGTCAACTGTATTGCATGTGTCACATGTCCAGATAGTCAGTACTGTGTTGCCGACCCCTCCGTTCTACATAGACAGGTGTCATGTTGTGTCTGCAGGATAGCTAATGGTCATGTGGCATTGACAGTTGCAACATGTCTGCATAGGGTGGGGGGACATCTAACTGCATCCACAGTCCTACACAGCACCGGGGGTGGCACACATGACTCTCACATGTGTAGGTTGGATGGGGGCACTGCTGACAGTCGTACACATCTGCCACTACTGTACTGGTATGCCAGGTACTCCATGTCAGTGTGTGGACCTACCTACATTGCCAGTTGGAGGGATACAAGTGTACGTCAGATACCAGCTGTAAATGCCAGCATAGTGGTGTTGTACATCCAAGCTTTCATAACCTACATCAAACTGCCTGGCCTGCTGTAGTCTGTGTGTGTTTCTGGGGTTGGGGCCATTAATTGGGCATATCCATAGGCCATTGTATATCATTAATCTGTATTGGTCCACACCTGTCCAGCTGCATGGAATGTGTGTGGGCTGTATGGACACACATGATGGTCAGCCCATAATCTGCAGTGGGTTAGGACACCCTGTGTACTACTGGCTACCATTGTGACCCCTGCATGTGCTACAGATGTCATGGTGCCACTATGGATGTGTACTGTCTGCTGCCCTAACATTCAGCCATCAAAGTCTCTTGTATGCTCACATACATACCATAGCAATGGGTAATTACACATTGTAATACAACTGCCAATTGTTAGGCTGATAGACGTACCCTGGGTGTGTTCCGGACTTCAGGACGGTGCTGGAGTGCGGCCTATGTTGGATGCACAGAGTGCACCTCCTATACATGTCCGAGCACAGGTAGTGTCATGTTCGACATCCATTGTAATGTGTGCGGGTCAGAGAGGGTGAAATCCCTGGGTACCTACCATGTCAGTGCATATGCCTTGTGTTGCCTCACTGCCAAGGGCAAGTCATACTGTGCATGGCCCGTTCGCCAACTGGGCCTCGCTGAGGTAGTGCCTTTGCCAAGTCACACTGTGCCTGTACAGGCCTTGGCAGTGGTGTTGGGCCGTGCAGCCCTGCTCCATGCTGTTCCTGTTGCAATTGTTACTGTAGGATCAGATTGTGCAGCATAGCAAATACCATAACAATGTGTGTGCATGTAGCTAGTGAATACTGCAGGGCTCTATCGGGTGTGTCCAGATACCAGAACCATGACCTGAGCATCCCAAAGACATGTGTAATTACATGTCTTGCCTGTGCAACTGCCTCATTATGGTGTGAGTGTTCAGGTGTGCGTGCATTGCTGATGGGTGTCATCAGCCACGACACCAGTGGTTACCCAGCATCCGCCACTAGGAGACTGTAGGGGATGTCCATATTGGCAAAGGTGTGGTACAGCTGTGTCTGAATACATATATTGGAATATCATAGCTTCCAGGGCAGGCAGCACACACATTCAGTCTAATGCCCTGGCCATCGCATATGGCCTAGCTGTTGGAAGGTATTCCCCTGCAGTGAATGTAAGCCCTACCCCACTCACCGGGTGGTGCTTTGATGTGTTTGTATGTGCAGGCTATAGCACCCAGTACCCCAGGGTAGACAGCCATGTGGTGGAAGAGATGCACATTGCTGGTCTACTCATCACGTTTGATCAGAACATCTATGTGTTGACTAGCATGTGTTGACATGGCGTCTGTGAACCGGTGCAATACCCTGGATACAGATGCCTGTGAGATCCCATGATATCCCCAGTTGTGCTGTGTGGGGTACCTTTGTGGGGTACCTGTGGCTAGTATACCTAGGCCAACACATACCATGGTATCCACTGTGATGGTTTCTCTTGGCCTGTTTGATGTGTCAGGTGTGGCATGCACAGGTCAACAAGCCGCTGTAGGAGGTCTCTGTCTACCCCATAGTGCTTCACCATCCCCAGCTCATGTAGCCCCTGGTATGTCACCCTGGGTCTATAAAGTCATATGTCACTCCTGTAAGGGTTGTTCAGCAGCATACACATCCTCACTGCCCTCAGCCTCCTGCACATGTTAGTCTATGTTGCCTGCTGCAGCCCTTCCCATTTGGTTGGACTGTGTTGTGAAATATCCCCGCAGGTATACACCGGTGATACACTGTGGAAGAAACCGGTGTGTATGCCACTTGCTCACAATACCGTACTGTTCAGGTGCGGGCTGGCCATGTAATCTGCTGATTGTGGTGTTCATCACTTGTTTGTGCAGCCTGTACACCGTGACTACCCCACTACTGCTTTTGCCCCTCCCAATGTCACCAGGCAGGTATAGACACACCCCTAGCGCAGGCGTGCTACGGCACGAGCACTCCCGAGGCACAGTTCTGCAATGTACGTACAGTATGCTTGACCTCTTCCCATGCTGTCAACTATATTCGAGCCCTGCACCCAGCTAACTACACAAATACAGTCCAGGGATCTGCATCACACCCTGAGGATACATGGGATACACTAATGTCAACCTCATCTGCATAATATAGTCTTCTAATGAATAGAAATATGACCCATACCGAACCTCAAAAGTAATAACCACTGCACAGTGTCGCTCAGATCCGTACACAACTGGTAAGAAGTGCCTTATTATCACCGTATTCGATGCCTCATGGTCTTCCCAGCAACAAAATAACTGATGTCTACACAACTACAACCCAGGACCCTGCACACAACAGACGGTGTGCATTACCACTACGCCATGGCAGATATACATACATCTGAGGTTATCACGTACAGATCATCCAGCACAAACATTCAATAGTGCTGATGTCCCCAGACATATATGTCCATATCCATGTCTATCTCTCTATAACTACATATATCATATATATGATATGTAGATATGATATGTAGACATATATATATATATATATATATATATATATATATATATATATGGATTCACTTCATAACATTGAAATATCAAAATACTGAAACTCAAAACACTGAAACCAAAATACTGAAAGCTCAAAATACTGAATACTCAAAATACTGAAACTCAAAATACGGAAAACACATATTATGCGTAAACTCAGCTTAAACAACATAAATCATAACAATTTCTACCAAATATATGCACCCCACACCCCCTGCTAATTAAATATATCAACTCCAAGATTGCACATAGTGTAGTTAAGTGCAATCTTGGAGTAGATATATAATTAGAAGGGGGTGGAGGGTGCAGGGGGCTGCCCCTGCATATATTTGGTAGAAATTGCTATGATTTATGTTGTTTAAGCTGAGTTTACGCATAATATGTGTTTTCAGTATTTTGAGTTTCAGTATTTTGAGTATTCAGTATTTTGGTGATCAGTATTATGAAGTTTTGTCATTTTCAGTATTATGAAGATAGATAGATAGATATCTACATACACACATAGACATCTACACACATATGTCGATATTGCATTCATATCACAACAGTGAACCACATGACAGCAAAGCATTACACAGGAATGATAAGGACACTACATGTGCCACCTGCATCCTGTAGTGCTGTTCCTATCAAGGCATGTCTGCTATGTTGCATCACACGGGTCAGACTGCATGAAGGGTAGGTGTAGGGCTGCTGACATTTACACACCAGACCTATTGGTGAATGTATGTGTTACCAGTGTCTTGGCAGATTATGTGGGCTGCGGACGCTATATAGGACAGCAACAAAACACACTGAACACATCCTGCAGCTAGCCACCCACAGATAACTACATAGGGTATAACTGCCAAACACGCACACATGCCATGCCTTGGAATTGAGCACCTACCTGTCTATTCTGCTACACTACAGCATTATGCAGTAACAGAACACACTACCAAGATTTAAGCATCCCAGCACTCCCAGAGGCATACTTCCAGGTGGGTGACAACATCGGTAAAGGCAAAGATGCCGATAGGGAGTGTACGGAGAGCGAGCTGTCTAAAAAGGTTAGTCTGGCCCCAGGCAGCTGGTAACACGCACGCATGCACACAGCAGGGCTGGGATTCGAACATAGAACTAAATACCTTAGCACACTACAGCATTACACATTTACAGAATGCGCTACCAAGATTACTGGATCACAACACTTCCAGAGGCAGACTTCTGGGTGGGTGACATCATCAGTAAAGGCAAAGACGCCAATAGGGAGTGTACAGAGAGCGAGCTGTCTAGAAACATCATTCTGTCCCCAGGCAGCTGGAAACACACACACAGCAGGGCTGGGATTCAAACATAGAACTGACTACCTTATTACACTACAGCATTACACATTTACAGAACGTACTACTGAGATTACTGAATCACAGCACTCTCAGAGGCATACTTCCAGGTGGGTGACATCATCAGCAGAGGCAAAGACACTGATAGGGATAGTATGGAGTGTGATCAGTCTAAAACCATAATAGTGTCTCAAGGCAGATGGAGATAAATGCACAGCAGTGGTGTGAGCAGGACAACTGTCTATCTACGGAGCAGTAGTACAACACTACATAGATATGAGATGGGCCACAGACAGTACACCTTTTAAGACAGTCAATATGACCTTCTAGGAATGCAGACATCAACATGGATGCTGGCAGTTATGGTGTACACACCTGTGGACCACTGTGTTAAAGTTAGGAATCCATCCTGATGTGGAGTTTGGCCATCTGATGCTTGGATGACCACTATCGCTATACAGGATAACAATGGCCATGGCCATACACAGGGGCATACAACTGACACAAGGTGTCACTGGGCATGCTCACACACTTAGAGCATTCCCGACAGATGTGTGCTACTATGTGTCCATCTACAAAACGGCGTACTGGACATGCTCACATACTTAGTAGCGAAGGGCTGTCTGGTATGCACACAGATTCTAAACAAGGAAGGGCATGGTTTGTCGAGTGTCTGGTATGCACACAGATTCTAAATAGGGAAGGGCATGGTGTGTCGATAGTCATCATGGTTAGCATGAACACTAGTATGCACACAGATTCTAAACAGGGAAGGGTATGGTGTGTTGATAGTCATCATTGTTAGCATGAACACTGTACGACATATGTCTGACACCGGTCGTGTACACAACATCTGCCGCTGTCCATCACCTTAGCTGTACCAATCCAAACGTGGCACAGTAATACCACCCATGATGTTGTTCTGGCAGGAGTGGGCACTTCGCACATGCAGTACCATACATAGATGGAGAACCTGAGACCAGGTACACACCTTGACACCTACAGGACAACTGCATTGTATGTTTATGCCAAATAGTGCTGGATGTGTAGCGTTCGTAATCATAGATGCCAATCCAGAGCCAACAATGGGGAGTACTGACATCTGTGCAGTGAGGAACACCTGGCATAAGGCGCAGATGTGCACAATAGCACTACCACTGTATACCTCAGATATTGACATGTGTGCCATAAGACCATTACAGACTGCTCCAGGTGTTAGTGTCCCCACGTATATGAAGGCCACTCACATGTACTGATCAGTACACTCTCAAAAGCCATCACAGATGTATCATGTGCAGATCACTGTGTTGAATGCCGCACAGTAGTTAGTAGCCCTCACACATCACCGTGTCCTCGGACCAGCGACACACATCCATACAGTAGTACAACACCATGTTACTCATGACCAGTGTACTGTACCTAGCTGTACAGCAAATGTGCAGACTACCCATGTACCGACAGGGTTCCATCATGTGTTATGCAATGCAGTGATACCACTAATCCTAACCGGGTCAGCTGTACACATAACGGGGGTCCTGGGTGTTATACAGCTGTAACAGATAACTGTTGCTGTACAACAGGCAACACACCCATGTTTGGATGTGACATACATGTAACCACCGTGGATATGTACATGCCCCACACATACACACACAGACAACACATATGTACATAGCATAGCTAATGCTGTTCTTCGTGCAGACACGTGGCTACAATGATTACACGCATGCAAATGGAAGGTAGGTCCATGGCTGTTCAATGCCAACAGTACATAAGGTAGCGATGCTAACTGAGTTAACATTCCCTCTGTACTGGTTACCCGTGACAACTGTCATAGCATACAACAGTCCATGTGTCATGTATGTCACATGCTCACCAATTGCAATGCATACATACACGGCTACATGACAGGAATGTAGGACCTATACACATGTACATGTAGTGGTGTGCATTCATCTACAATGCATGCTCTGTAGCTGATGTTTGCAGTTTATCAGTGTCCGACTACAACGTGCAGTTGCAATGCAGTCCCATCATTGACACCTGTATATGGTGATATACTGACATAATGGTAAGATGTACATCTGGTATGGATGGGTGTGTGTACATAAAGTGGTGGGCCACCTCTGCATGTGGATGTTTGCTGGAGACAGCTCACAGGTGTGTCACACACTGTCCTACCAAGGCATGTGCAAACAGTAGGCTATGTTTCTGGTAATTGAACGTGTACATATACAACCTACAAAGCGATCAGGGTGTCACCGACTGTAAAGCAATTGACACCTGTAACACGTAAGTCCCCCCATGTTCATATAGCAGCACAGTTGCCGATGGTAGCATTGGTACACATTGTTATGCGGCCAATCCTGTTGCATGTCTGTCAGACGTATCAGTAGATAGCAGGTGTTTGTTTCACAGTACTGCCATGTGTGTTTGCCTGTGTGGCCATATATGCCACTGATGTTGGGGAATACATCCCAATTGTTACCCACACCTGTACACTGTTGTAGAGATCTGTGCATACTGCAGTGTAGATAGCATGACATAGGGAGGGGTGGTGTGTGTATCACACACATCAGCTGTCTGTATGTGCATGACATGTGGACTCCAGTGTGTGTATGTGTATGTATGTATGTATGGCTGTCTGGTGCATGGAGTAGGGAGGTATGCTACCATTGTGAACTGATAGGGCCCCAACCCCTCAAGGTGATGCAACCTACTACCCTGTTTATGCTGTCAGTCTTACGCATTACTGAGTACCTGTACATGTCCATACTCTTGTGTCGCATCATGTGGGTGTACTGTACTGTACTGTAATGGTGATTAGCACAGAGGCACGGCTCCTCACCTCAGTATTATCCAGTGTGTGTTACAGTGTCATTGACCCCGTAAGTGTGGGCGTGTTATTGTATGTGTTTGTGTATGTGTGTGTTTACATACTGTGATGCAACAGTGTTTTACTGCTACACAGTGAGTGCCCATGCTATCAACTGGCCCCCACCCTTGACATCAGCTAGACCGCTGTGTAAACCCCCCCGCACCATGTAGCTGTACCTGTGAAGTCACCTGCTATGGATGTCCAGTCTCTGGCCACCGTAGCCCAGTACACAGCCCACATGTTCCTGGATCATTGGGTGGGTAGAGTTCAATGGAATGTCTGCCTTACTAACAGTGAGGTAGAGGCTACGTATAGCATGCTGGTATTGCCATCCATGCCTGTGAGTACTCCACATATACACATATCTAACTGGACACACTGGTGTTTAATGGCACATGCAGTTAGACCTTAGGGAGGGAAGCAGGGCATCCTTACCAACATGTTATTACTGTTGTTACCAAGACACATACTGTGAACATGAAACAATGCATTCCAACCGCAAACACTGTCACGCACTGGCACATGCAATGAGACCTTAAGGAGGGAAGCAGGGCATCATCACCAACATGCTGTGACTGTTAGCAAGACACATACTGTGAACATATAACTATAACAATGCAGTCTAATCCTGTACCACATGGTATGTCTGCTGCATGCCAATACTACACAATAACCGTAATATACAACTATCTCACTAATCTGTTCACCCTGTGCATCAGACCATATGAGCATGTCCCTGCACCGATGGTGTGGTTGACAGGGATACGACACAGGCATCATCATATGCACAGGGTGATAATGTTTGCCAGGGGCCTAAGCTGCACCTGTGGATGACATCATGTGTGTGGGTTAGGGCCTGTGATCTACTTGGGCATGTGTGGTTATTAAGCATGAGGGTGTCGGTGACCTGTCTCTGGTGTGTGCGTGTATGTGTGCACACAGTTCTGCCATGTATTGGGTCTACACAGAGGTATTGTTGACAGCTCCAGATTGTACAGGACAGGTTGTACAGCTCACTGTGTCCGTCCATGGCCAAGCGACCTGTGCCTGCCAGGGATTGCACAGGCACTACCAGACAGAGGTACAGAATGGGTGCTGTCCGATGACACATGTCCACTGGAACCGTGTCCCCAATGGGACCATCCAGTGCCACGCCCACGTGACCTACTGTGGCCTGGTGTGGACCGCACAGCACCAGATGCACTGCTGCTGCTACTGGCACTATGGGAGCGGGCATGTGAGGTAGCTCATTCGTGTAGACCTGCACCAGGCGGTGTAGCTGGCCTACGTCCACGTGGCCTATGCCTCACTCCTAACATATGTTCCAGCACAGACAGCTCACGTTCATGGATTGCCATGCCACAGTCAAGGATTCCAACCATGTTACCCAATCGCCTGTCCAAAATGTCTGCAATCTGCTGTTGAGCATTTGCCAATGCCTGGATGTTTTCATTCAGAGAATGGATTGCAGCCCTCTGAAGCCTCTGCCCTTCTGTGTTCAGCCATTCAGCATGTGCCTGTGCTGCCATTACAGTCTGAAACATGTGTCTAGTGACACCAGCTGTTGCGCTCTGTCGTGCAGGTGCATGTCGGCCAGGGGTCCTCCTATGAGCAGCACTGGCCATATGCCTGTGTGAAGCATCTGCGGTCAGTTCACTGACACCATGGTGTGACAAAACACCTTCCATGACCACCACATGTTCCTGTTCCGAGCTGACACATGGCAACTGTCATTCTTCTATGGCGACTGGTGATGAGGTATGTGTTGGCATGAGAACTGTGTGCGGGGATGTGGGGGATATAGGTGGCATGGCAGCCACAGGCACAGACTCAGCCCCTAACAACCCTGCCTGTACCTCAAGCATATGTTCATCACTTCTAGAGTCTGTGGGGACACTAACATTAGATGGACTGCAGGAGGGCAATGCACCAACATCACCTGTGAAGGCAAACAAAGACTCTACATTACAATTGATACACACAGACACACACACACACGCACAGATACACACACACACACACACACACACAGACATGCACAGACACACACACACGCACAGACACACACACGCACAGACACACACACATGATATGACAGAAGGCATGCAGCATACATGTGATACAGCAGACAGCATGCATCTCAGACATTAACAGTGTTAGTTGGATTACATCCCTGGGTTGCACACAACAGCAAGCATGTGTCATAGCAGCAACCATGCATTTCACACAATCATGGTAGTAAGCATGCATCCCTGTGATACACCATGTGGACCAGCACAGGTTAACAGTACACATGGCTGATGTGAGGCATATGTCCTTGACATTAACATGTAGTATGACATGTAATCTGCTGCTGTGTGCAGTGACATGCATACATGTTTGATGCAATGGTGTCCTGACACATGTACAGCGGTGTAATGGTGTCAAATTGCAGTGTTGACTGTATGCCCTCGAATGCACTTCTAGCAGATGTGTATGACCATTGAGGGTGGTATGAGGTGTCCATATTGCCATACAGTGTGAAGTACAGACACTGTGCCATTGCATGGAAACCTGAGGCATCTCCATTGATATTTAGTGTGGAATACACATACAGTGCATAGCCATGGCTGTGTGCATACACAATACATACATGCTGTGGATTGTGACCCACGTTGCTGAGGTGTATACACACTAAACCATGCTGTGTCATGTGTGACAGGTCACTGGATGACAGCCCTGATGACAGCCCTGCACAACTGCTAACATGTCTCAGCTGCCTGTCAACCATGTCCACACACGGCAGACTGCTCAATACATGTTCCACATGACATGTGTGTATCACACACACACTGTGCATGGCTGACAGTGATGTCCGACAGCAGCAAGGGAACTGTACGGCATCTCTGGCCTGATGTGGTGTCTGTGTATGTGTGTGTAAGCTGTACAGGTGACAACCTTCATGCTGCGATACAGTCATGATGTGCAACACATGGCATGTGGTCAGATTGACTGACACCTCCACAAGCTGTGCACAGGCTATTAGGATGTTCAGTGTTCCACATCTACTATATCACCATTCCACAAAGGCTATAGATGAACCGTGTGCACACAATGTGCTACAGGGTGTACACACATACACATCACATGTACTGTGTGTTACTACATGTCTCTGGCCATCCTCCATGGCCATGTGTGAACATGTGTTGGCCATCTTTGTCACCTGTCTGTTGCCCCATATGACATACACCCATAGATGTCAGATACTCCAGTGTCCAGAGGGTTATACAGACAGAGTTGTATGTTTGGTATGTGGGGAATGTTTTATTGGATAGTGTGACAATGTTGCAGCCAGACCATTACATGTCTGGGACATGTCAGCTGGCACATCACAATGTCTGTACTCATTGCAGGGGCACATTCCACAATGGTGGATCATGTGGGCTGCCCCCATCCCAGCTCACTGTGTAGTACTGTTTGCATACCCCACATGTTTTGTTATGATGTATACTACATATTCATACATTGAACAACTCCTCCACTGTTGTATGGACAGCTGTCTACAAATCTATCAATGAGAGTTACTGTGAGGTCATGTTGTTGTTTCCTTTTGGTTTTAGATATTGGACATGGGTAGCCAGTGTGATTGATGAATGCTGCGACCTGCATATCATGACTGGACCATACATTATATGTACAAGTGTTAAGTGGCCACATGGTGGTTGGATCTGTCCATACACATGCCTGATACTGATAACTGTCTCACCTGCAATGAACTGCTGTCTCTGCGGTACGCCAGACTGTGTGACATCTACAGGGTGCACTTTGCATGTTAACACATTCGCCAGTACAATAGCATATACTACAGAGTATGCACATGTGTGCATTCACAGGGTAGCATACTATAGTATATATATATATATATATATATATATATATATATATATATATATATATATAGTATGCAGCATGTGTGTAAACATACCTTGCATATGATGTTACATTACATAGTGTACAGTGACACATGCATCTACATGGGATATAATATTCCTATGTGCAATAGTGACTTACCAGTCAACTCCAGGCTCTGTGGTAGGGAGACACCCACCTCCACTATGGCAGCTACAGTTTGTGGATGCTGTTCTGACGGGGTCCCTAGGCTGGCCAGTAGCTCCTCGGTAGGGGTGAGTGGAGGCTGGGTTTGTGGCCCACCACCTGTTATACCTTTTTCCCCTGGCGATTGCATTGGCACACTGTTTAGCATGTCGGATCAGGTCCGTGCTATGTCTGCGCACCTGCTGGTAGGTGCAGTTATGGCCACCCACATCATTGACCCTCCTGCGAAGTTCCTGCCACAGGTCATCGTGCTGCTGGCCATGCTGTGGCAAATGGCTGAACAGTTCCTCTGCATCATCCTCCATGCGGCTATATGCCGGCAGTTGTGATCAAGGCATTATCTGTAAGACATAACGATGGAGACAGGTCACAGCATCTCAGAGATGCACAGAGACACAGATGCACATTCATGTGTCTTACAGTTAGTACTTATGAACAGTTGTCTTTGCATATCATCATGGCAATCACACGACTGACATGTTTGTTTCACACACATGTAACACGTAATGGGTATTGGATATTATCACCATATACATGTGTCACCTCATTACATTGCTCATACTCCATGTGAATGCTGTCATGATGTGGCCATGTCTGTTTGCCTGTACTGGTGTTCCTACCTATCAGCACATGCCTGGATGTGTGCACATGACAGATGTTGACATTGATGCTGTGTATGTGTCACATATCATCACACACACTACCTACACGGACATGGGCAGTGACAATGCAGACATGCGCATGGAAACCTTTACTAGCATGTGTTTTGCCACATACATCTACAAGGCACTGTACAACAGTTCAACATCCTGCCACATATCACCGCTGTTGCACATGTGATGCACATGGGACAATGGCTAACCAGATGGCATTCGCAGGGATGGTTATCAACTATAGCATGTATGGCCAGGATCATGTAGTATCCTGTATGCCCTGGGCCATGTATGGCCATAGGATGTCAGGCTTTCTAGCTGTATCCAACAGCCATGTTCCCAGCGACAGGTGAATCAGTGCCACATTACTGATCCATACAGTCACTGATACATCTACCATGCGGTCATCGCACCATGTATGACAGAGATGACATGTACAGCTTTGCTGGCAGGGTTGCATTGTATGGCAGGGGTATGTCACATATATGGCACAGGGATCTGTCCGGCATGTGGCGACCCCTGTACTTGGATGGTAGCTGTCCATGCCATATGTCTTTCAGATCAGGATATGTATGTGTCACATGTCCAACATCACAGTGTTGCACATGTCTTTAGGCAGCATGCTGCATAGTGGAGATGAGGATTGTGAAGGCTGGTGATGCCCATCCCAGCATGGCAAATACCCCTTAATGGTGATATGTGATTCGATATTGGTCACATGAGTGCTGAGTATGGATGTTCAATGATATCCATGCTCATGTATGGCACCCTGTCATGACTTAGGTTGCCTCTTATGACTACCTAATAGCCCTGGTGATGTCACTAGCTCAGGGAGGTAAACTGCACAGCACTATCCCTTACACAGTGTCCATAATGTTGACCGCTGCCAAGGTGGTAGTTAATGGGTACACAGTTATTACCATAGTGGTGACAATGCAATAAGCTGCTGTCAGATTGTGCACATATGTCACACACCTCACCCACAAAGCCCATGCTGTATGTTATCCACAACACTGAGTCAGCTATTGCTCCTAGGTCATGGCCATTCACATTCTCACATACACAGATGCCACCCATTTGTCTGTGAGGTATGGGCTACAATGACAGGGGAGTACAACACATTAACCCAGTTTACTGTAGCTGCCACTGGTGTGCTATGCACATGTCACTCAGGCACCTTTTGTAATGTTGCTTCTGTGAACAGGCCACTGCTAAAACACTCCTGTGACATACGATGGTACATGTCGTATACTGAGCGTAGGTGGAACACAGTATATGTGATGATGTCCACTGACCTGTCACAGGTATGCTTTGTGGTGTGTATACATCAGTACTGTAATCTACAGCTGTACTGCTAACAACATCTACGTTGATTAAGGTTCATAGGCATTCAGACCATACTTATCAGGGCGGTAGTGCTGTGCCTCCCATTATGAGTGTCATCTCCACTTTGTGGGTTGTGATGACTGTTAGTGTGGTCCATTCCATATTTCCACAGACTGCCGTGAACTGATGTTTTACATGGCAGTGTATGTGTACAGCCAACTGTTTTGCCATATGTGTATTGTACAACTGGGGATTTGGACAGGTCACATGTAGCCGGAGTGTACCATGTACCATGATAGTTATGTTTCAGGTGCTCTGTCATGTTCATGAATATGTGATTGTGTACCTATTGGGGGGGCAGTGAGTTGAAATTACCCGACACCCTATCTGTATTGCTTATGTATGCTCAACACTTGTTCAGAACATGTACACACTTCATGAGCTACTAATGACTTTATCACTCAAACCTACTCATTTCCTCCTGGTAAACACTGTTTGTCCTTACATTTCCAGCATGCTTGCAGGACGACAGCTGTTGTACACACTTACCTCAAATATCTTGTGAGTACTGGTTGATAGACAGGCATGTCCAAATGTCAATTACCAGTGTTATTGCCTGTCTATATGATGACTGTGGGCAACATGTGGCAATATAGCAATCAGCTCATGTACACAGTCAATGCTCACCTCCTAACATATGGCACTACAGCCTGTGGGAGATGCACATATGTAGCCATGCTGGAGGTAATGCTCTCTCCAACACAGATGTACCCTGACAATCATGTGTGGATGTTAAACATTTGCAGCACACACCAATCATCACAGTCTCAATAGATCTCCACCACCACAGGCCACACATAGTAAGAGTACAACATTTGCAGAGCCCCACCATACTACTCTATGTAGGCAACAGAGGCAGCCCCATCACCAAACACAACACCAATTGCTTATAGGCCACAGACTCATGTGTGCCCGTCAACTACAGCCAATAGGGTGTTATAACATACACAACACACTAGTCATAGGTGACTCTGTAGGCGGTCACACTAAGGTCCCACTCAGCAGGACACATAAGGTGATAGTCACTGACATCTGGCTGTCGGGTAACAGGTTCCACAGTGACCTATGCACTCAGGTCACTCCTCACCAGGTACAATATGGCTGTCATTCTCCACATTACTGTGAGTGCCCTGAGATGCAACTTCCTGGACTACATGTACAGGGACATGCAATAGCTCTCCAATCACGTAGCCCAGGCAGGTATCACCCTAGCCCTGAGAAGCATTCTGCATTAGTCCTGACTGCTGACACAGTGGAACAACGGAATTATTCACGTCAATAGTTGCCTATGCATCTGGTGTCATTCCAAGGGTATCCAATATCTGTCTGCTTTGACTGACATGGTCTACAAACCTCAATGCTGTGCCACAGATGTCCTGCTCCTGTCAGCCCTGGGATTATGGTTAACATCTCGAGCTCTTGCTGCTCACATACTGCCTATTTTGAACACATGTCAGACACATATTCACCACCTGAACAAGTACAAGCAAGCAAAACCTGAGGGTATTGTTACTCAGTGCTTGACATCTCCATCTCACATGCACTCATCCGAGGCACTCCTTATAATGGACCACTTTGATGTATCTGCAGTGACCATGACCTGCTTCTAGACTCCGGAGAACACCCCTGCACTGACAGGCTATTACACAGACCACACCTTTCAGTCATGTAACCAGGACCATAACACCCATGGCAGAGGTGTGTCCATATGTCACAGGGATGTACACACCTCCATGCTGGTGGCTTAACACAATGCCTCAGAGGCAATCAAAGTGCAACTAACTGTGGCCAGAACTGCTGTACAAATTGTAGCTTGCTACGGATCCCACAACATACCCCAAGGTTAACATCCCTCATTTCTTGGTGTACTGGAATGTAGGGTTCACACAGGCACTACTGATGTGACACTGACACTACCACACACCTAACTGTGCTACCTACTCATGTACTGACACATTAGGCAAACACCATCATGGGTTGTTAACACCACACCACCACCATGGCCAACAATGTCATAGACCTGGACATTATCAACATGTGTGACTGGTGTAACACAACTGGGGTATCCCCTCGTTGGTCAGTTACAAATGTATGCTAATCACCCTTGTTATCCACATCACAGCACCACACCCTTCACAGACAAAACAGTACAATATTTCTTCAGAGCCCACTTCACGCTTTGTATGACAGGAGTGGTAATCGCCATGACACCCGTGCAGATGGACAATATAGTTACAAATGCAGAAACATTCCCAACTGCACCTCATTAGCACTTACACAACTGCATGGATCATGTTATCCCAAACAGAGCCATGACAGTACCCACCACATAACGGACGCCCCTCTGGGGGTCAACTGCCATGGACATACTGCATGACAGGAGGAGACAGCTGCAAAGTAGGGTACACTCCTAGGGATGGTGTGGCTCCCTAGTCAGCCTCAGTTGGATTCTGGGATCCCTTCTTACATCCACCAACACTAGCTACGTCAACATTACTGCGACACATTCAGAGGACTACCACTAAGCATTACGGAGGTATGTCACTACTCTCGATAGCAATACCCACATCTGCTCTGACATACAATGGTTAGGCAGACACATTACAGAACCAACTAATATTGGCAACAACCTGGCACTTTACACCCCTCTCACACCCTCATGGGCCCACATCTATACAGGATCAATGCAGAGTCCCTGCGGTCACAACTAAGCCATTCAGACCTGCTCTCTCTAAAGCCTGGAACACACACTCCATGTGACCATCCTACATCCCAGGCTGCATTTTACACAAACCTCAGAATGTCATGGATCCCCACTTGGGCAACAGATTCACTAGTATCCTTCTGTCAGGCATTGTAGACCTTGACTGGTGCACAGCAACAGTTATCACATTCCACAGAGTTGGCGCCACAATGGACCAGAGGAAATATTGCCCTATACACCTGACTAGACTGTTGTGCTAGGCTATTGAGAACATCATCATGGAAGTCCTTCCCCGAGACATTGTTGGTCTACACACCTTTGATACCACCCAGGTTGGATTTGTTAGATCCACAACATGGCTCGTAAACCTGGTGGAGTCCTGCAAGACAGTTACCAAGGTCGTAGATGATGGTAAGGGGGTCCACACAGCCTACGTTGTCCTCTAATTGGCTGCCAGCATCGTTCACCATTCTGGTATTGTCACTATACACATCCACCTGTACAGCGACCCATACATCCTGGCATGTTATGCACAGTGGCTCACGGACAGGACACACAAAGTGAGGGTAGCATACCATAGTTCCTACTGTACATCAGTTACAATTGGCATACCCCAGTCCTCAGTCATAGGGACCCTCATGTTAGTTATAGACTTCCCTGAGGTACATTCCTGCACAGACGGACTTTCCATGAACAGTTTTCCAGATGACTGCACACTAAAGGCCATGATTGCTTCACCAGGTAATATACACACCCTCCATACGGATATCACTGTGACAGATACCTGCTGTTGGTAACATGGCCTCAAGCAGCTTGGCAGATGGTGCATAGACATACCCTTTGGATTACAACAATCACCTTGTGAGTATCACATAGGTGGTGGTCCCCTACATACATGAGACATTATAAGGGGTCGTACTACACACATAGATAGCACCCACTCCTTTGATAACCTATTGCCAAGAGTGCATGGATATCCTTCTACATGGCCACTGTAACCTGTACTGGTTTGTAGCCGGAAAAAAAGCCTGCTATTGTACCACTATACTCCTGACTTATGCAACACATTCATGGGTACAACACCCCCTTTGGGGTGTACCGTATGGGACAGCAATAGCTTTAAATACCACAACATTACCACACCAAAAGTATTACTCACCTCCAAAGGATGACATATTCAACACAACTACTGGAACCCCAACTGTAATCATTTGCATACTCGGAGGTGACCTCTGCTGAACATACACAGCACATGTTCACACCAATATTGATGGATATGCTCCACATAAGCAACATAAGCAAAGGCCACTAAGAGTGACATGCTCTGGGATATATACCCTAACGCTATGATGAGTAGCACGTGCTGGAGGGATACATTCCAGAAACGGACACACACCATGCTTTGGAACATGATTCCTATGTACATCACACAGGGACACTCACTAGCACTCTTCATGAGGTACCTCGATGGGTGGATGTGGGACAGACATGTAATCCAGGGATTACTGCAGTGGCTGTACTGTACACAGGTGCAGGAAACAAATGGCTGTGCGGTTCAAAGGCACAGGATGGTAACCTAGGGAGGTGCTGCCAGTGACAACACTGTATTAGGGCTTACAATTGGACTTGGCCAGACAGCATGATACCTAACTGTGAATCTATGATGCTATCACATGTCCTTTGTGCATGGTTTATTGTGTAGCTCTTCCATTTCACTTAGCTATCATGCTGTTACACTGTCTGGTGACTACAAGACATATATATCCTGTTAATGTGTATTGTACAATCCAATACACATACCTTATGTTTGCATAATATACCAGTCATGCTATGTAAAATATTTGACTTATCTACCTACAATACTGTACACATATTTGAAACCATATCCCATGATGCAAAGCATAATTGCACAGCAGGACCACTTTAGGCATGTTATTCTCATTATATGCTCATACATATGCCTACTGTTACTGTATATCAACATAAGCTATCCCCTGTTATGGCACATACTTGTTGGACATATCCTACCACCATCAGCAGCTGGAGTGCAATTGTTATGTTTAAAGCCTTTATGTAGCATCCCTTGTGGTGTCTGGGGTGTTTACCTTGTGGCCCACAGCAGTACACACAATTTCTACAAGCGTTACTATGCTCAACAAGACATCACTACATAATACCTTTTCCCACTGTCTGCATTGCATACACTTTCATTTCTATAGTACAGGCACTACATACACTAACATACTGAGTGTTCTACATACCTTCTTAGTGGTCCGAGTATACAATACTATCTGTGTTACACCTTTCCTCTTTAAATGATTCAATGGTATGAGCATGCGATTTGAATGTATGGCAAGCCCTCGTTTTATATGTGGATACCTGTAACATGTGGTATCCTGCCACCAATTGGTGTTCCGGAGTAAATTATTACATGCACATCAGCTGTGCAGCTACTCCATTGGCCAATTACATGGCAACAGTGGTGTATAATTGAATACTCCACTTGGGCATTGTCCTTTTGCCCTACCTTCGAGGAAGACAGTCTGGATGTATTATATTGTGAAAAATTGCAACAGCTATATGGAGAGACCCGGATACTCTGAAATCATATCCCCTGTGGATTGTGTGTGACGGCTACAGTAAATAGTTCTACATGTGAATGTAGCTGTTGTCTCAAGCGCCTCTTATGAGACTATTGTAAACAAAACCTGTTACATCGGCATCTGTTCCATTGTACAACAGCAAAGCTTTCACATGGCGCCATTACAAGTGTGTCTCTCACAAGGTATGTTAACACTTCTGCAGATGTCATTGAATGAGCGGATGTTTCTGAAGTTATTACAGTCTGTGTTGCAATTGTTTCAGCTGTGGGGCAGATGTAGGTGGGTGTGCATAGCAGATAATGTTTTGTGGGGACTGCATTTCTACATATTCCATATGTGTATGGGGGCCCCTTCCCTCATTGAAGACCTGTCATTTATTAGAGTAATACTATGGTTATTGCAGGCTTTAGTCATTAAACCAGTGTTAATTGGTTCCTACATAGCATGCAGGTGATGTTGATCCTTCAATCCCTCACAAATACATCAATATGTACTGAAGCTATCTTGTGTATTTCTGTCACAAGTATTTGCACTCATTGCTGTTGTGTTGGTGACCTACTCTTTGTCCTAGGTTGCCGCCTTTTCAATTGGCCATATTGGGACATTAGTTGGGCACACATCAGTGTCTAGAGGCCTACACAAACACTGTCAGTACATAGGATAGAACTTACTTTTACCATACATTGAACCTTTTGTTCATGTAGCACTTTAGCTGCTTATTATATTTCTTCACAAATTTACGTATTTGTGAGACGGACATAACTATTACATGCAACAATTACTTCATATATATCACTATGTCCTACAATCACGGTACATTTTCCATGTTTAATATTTGTTGTCACGATACAACTGCCCAATGAGGGACTGTCCCTCTCAAAGTGGAACAGGTGGTAACCGTATGCTTAAGGCCGAATATGACCACAACTACTGTAATAATCTACCTCCGAGTTTGCACAAACAGACTCACGATGCAAACACAAACACACACACACACACACACACACACACACACACACACACACACACACACACACACACACACACACACACACACACACACATTACAATCCCATGGAAACACACAACACACTCTCAACATGAACTTACACACACTACAGCAATCGGACCACACTTATACACAGTACCTACCTGGACTGCAGCACTGGCAGCGATAACTAAATGTCCTTTGACATTGTGATAATATTACTTGCAGTTATACTGTTCAAGTACTGTGATCTTTCTGTATTTCATCCTCATGATTACGCGTGTCGGTATGTAAAGCATTCGGTTGTTGGCAGTATCCTATTCATTTTTACCTCCATGGTTATGTACATGTCGTTAACCTGTCTTAATATTCGCAGATATATGTATTTCCATATATATTGACATACACCTCTCTATCACCCTTTCCATCCCTATTTTATATATATATATATATATATGTATGTAGATAGACAGGGAGAAGAAGAGAGAGTATACATACCTTTCGTTGGGTACATGGCGGTGTATTCTGTTTGCTTATCCTGCACTTTTGTGCTCTAACCTGTCACAATACACACCTGCCATTGGTACATCTCAGGTAGCTTGCTGGTGGGTGAGTGTGTACATGGTTGCGTGTTCTACTCCTGCCAGTGGTCGTTTTACCTGTCAGAGCAGGCACTGTTAGTACATGACTGTATAATGCTGGTTTCACCTGTTCTGGACATCCATGACCGGGATTTGCGCGGAATTCTATGAAGCGTAAACCTGTTTTGCACATTTCCCTGTATTCCTGTTTGAATTATGCTTACCGTCACTTGCCGCCGCATTAACCCACTAACATTTGCTTCCACGTGCTGTAATGACCTACATCCAACATTCATTATTCGTGCCATCGGGATTACGTTGCAGACCTTGCATGACGTGGAACCGGGTACATACATGACATAGTCAGTGGCTTTACCACTTGGTTATCTGTTGTTTGTACAAGTTTTAATGGTGTTTTGTATGTGGACTGTACTATGGCTGTTCCTCCATCCTGCAGTCAAATGTGTAACTCAGTTTATTTACATATGGATGGTACCACTTCATGGTATACCCAACCGAGGTTTAATGGATGTGCTCCAGCATTGGTAATCTATGTCAGAGTGAGCCGCACACTGTCATGTTCTACACCTTGACACAACCACAACTGGGGAATGCTGGGGTGGCAGATACTTGTCATGGGTACTCCCCATGCTTTGGCACTACATCCCTACATACACTATATGGAGGACCTCACTAACACACCAGGGAATCCATGCAGAGTAGGTGGGGAACAGTGGTTACACATGTGGATCTGGATATTGGCTCTACTCCACAGAGGGACAGTTGGTTGACCGATGTGGTGGCGATAGCAGACACATTTTGCCTAGGCTGCTGCATAGCCTCTGACAATCGGGCATGTGCCCACCACTGTATCTAGGCACCTATACATACAGTATCAACATATGCTGTTAGCTTCGTTTACTGATCAGGTGTTGACTTTCCTTGTTCCAATAGCTGTTGTGTTTGCAATAGTTGAGGGCTGCCTATGTAGGATTCACACAGTAGGCCACCTATACATTAGAATTTGCAGGTGGTCGTGTGTGTGTGCCATCCTTTTTACTGTGTGTGCAGGTGGAGAAGTGTGTCAGTCCGTAGGGGCCTACACTGTCAGTGTATGTGCTATACATTCCCTTTTTGCCAAGGTGTGGGCATATTGAGCACACCTCCGTCTGCCTACTGGGGCTGGCACAGGGTGTTCGTGGTCTGAGTCCCTCTGTGCCTGTGATGGCCTTGGCAATTGCGGTGGGCTGTGAGGGCCTTCACCATTATGTCCCTGCTGCAGCTGTTTCCGCAGGATCATATTATGTAGCATGGCACATACTATGAAGATGTGGACACACATGCTTGGAGAGTACTGCAATGCTCCACCAGATATGTCCAAACAACAGAACCGTGATTTCAGCATCCCAAACACATGCTCTATGATGATTCTGGTTTGTGCGTGTGCCTCATTATGGCGTTCTTGCATGGGTGTGTGTGCATTTCTGATGGGAGTCATCATCCACGGCTCCAGTGCATAGCCAGCATCCCCCACAAAGTGGCCATATGGGATGTCCCCCCTGACAAATACCTGATACAGCTGTGAGGCATGCCAGATGTGGGAATCATGGTAGCTTCCAGAGTTGCCAGCACCCACATCCGTAATAATGCCCTGGGCATTGCACATGACCTGGCAGTTGATGGAGTGGTATCCCTTGCGGTCTATGTAGTGCCTACCATGATCTCCGGGTGGTGACTTGATATGTATGTGCGTGCAGTCTATTGCACCCAGTACCTCCGGGTAGAGTGCCACATGGTGGAAGAGATGCATATTGCTGGCGAACTCCTCCTGAGTTCGGTGGAAGTATATATGCTCACTGGCATGTGGTAACATGGCATCCAGGAATTGGTGGAGTACCCTGGATGCTGATGCTATGAGATCCCCATAATATCTCCAGTAGGCCTTTGAAAAGTACCTGTAGCTAGTATTCTCAGGCTTACACATACCTCCGTGTCCACTGGGATGGGTTCCCCTCTGTTGCTTCTGGCTCTCAGGTGTGGCCGGCACAGCTCCACTATTTGCTGTATGATGTCCCTGTCCACCCTGTAATGCTCTACTATATCCAGATCATGTAGCCCCTGGTAGGTTACCCTTGGTCTGAACACTCTTCTCCTCCGCCGGGGCCTGGAGTGGTTGTCAGCATCATCCTCCACAACACCTTCAGTCTCCAACACATGCTGATGAATCACAGCTATGGCAGCCCCCAACATGTACATTGTAAAAGTTCCCCACCTGTTTACACAGATGGTGTAGTGTTTGGGAATACACAAGTGTGTGTGAGGTGCCTTCACACTTTATACTATTGTGCTTTGAACACTGATGATGTCATAGGGTGTGTATGTACATTAGGGGCTGCAGGGTATCTTGTGTTTTAACACAGATGCTGCTATTATGCTGCCTTTGTTGTTACATTACATTTAGCTGCAGTGGATTACCTCTTTCCCTTGCCTCCGCTTTTCTTAACAGTTCCCCTCCCATTGTCTGGCATGCATCCAGCAGCCTGCTTTCTTGTTTTGTACGTTCCCGAACCAGGATTGTCTTGCCAAATGTGTTCTATTGCCAAACTACTGCAGGCTTGATTTGCTCGGCAATTACAGTTCTCTTTTCTCTGCAATCTGACACCTCACCTATCCTGTTCTGCAGGTTGCTGCTAGCAGCCTTGTTAGCTGGTGTCAATTGCCCACTATGAGTTAATAGGTGTTAATTGCTCGGTTCTACTCCTATTACCCTACTGTAGCATTTCCTTATTGTCTTCCCCTGAACTTCCTTTTTGGCCTGTGGTGCGCTGCATGTGAGTCCGCTTACTGGGATTCGGGCATGTTTTCATCCACGTACACATGCGCTTTCAGGAACCTTGTGTGCTCTCACCTGAGCAGAGCTATACCTACATCCAGGCCCCTGTCCTGCAGCTTTGCTTAGCAATGGGTAGCCTGGATTTGCATTGCTCCAATGTGCTTACAGCTGCAGTGGCACACCCCACTGCTGATGTCATGTATTCCTACAGACCACTCCTCGGTGTTATACACTGCGCTGTATTGTACATCCTTCGGCTGGTGGGACGTTTGCAATTCACTATTACTTGCCTCATTTGCATGGCATTGACTACTAATTCACAGTCACCGTGCCAAATGATGTCACAGGCCCTTAGCAACCCTTACAGCTTGATTGTGATGTAGCATGCATACCATTGACTATTATGGTGAAATCATGATTTTTGTTACATTGCTATTTTATGACATTTGTATATATTTTCCTTGTGTTCCCATTTGCGCACACATGCCCTACGGTTGTCCTTTGCGTTACTGTGGCCATGACATTAAATGTTATTTTGTATGTGTTGTGCATCTTTTCTTATGCCATTAGCTGTATATTTAGCGATTGGCATATGTGAACTTTGTTATACATGAGTCTGGTCCGCTTCCGTGGCTACGATGTTCTGTTTGTCAACATGTAAACCATTTTTTTTTTTGTTTACATTTCTGAAGGCTTACACTACGCCTACGCCACTTCATGAATCGCTATGTGCCTTTATTTGCATGCTGCAGTACGCATGGGGTGATTTGCATGCCTACCCAGGGAGCTGCGCTGATCTGGGGTATGCCGGTAGTGCACATGGAATTCAATTGTACCTGAATTGCTCGGCGGCCATATTTGGCGTTATGCCGCCTATGCTACGCCTGCGCCTGGCGCAAGCTTCATGAATCCCGGGGTGTGTCTATAGGAAGAAAAAACTCTAACTGATGCAATTAGCATGGAAACAGTGTAGCCATTAAAATAATTTATGTAAGGAAGCATTGTGGATTCAGTCTTTCAAGATAAAGGGTTTTCAGCTCAAAAAAAAATAGGGACCATCTTAGCAACAAAATAAAATGCAAAGGCAACATACAGATTGCATTAACAATTATATACAAAGGTGCTTCAGAAAATTATCAATAAACTTTAGCTGCATGGAAGTTAAGGTACAGCAGTGCTATGATCAAGGTTCCCCTCTTCCAGATTGACATCACTGGTAGCATCAGACAAGGCTATGCAGCAGGATCAGAACACCCACTTATTTCAGCTCTAGAGGTCATTAGAGTGAAAAGACACAAAGAAGTGCCTCAAATACAACAACAGTATGATCAAGCCCTCACCCCCTTCCAGACTGACATCATTGTTGTCATCAGGCAAGGCTCAGAAGCAAGGTCAGGACAATCAGTTATTTTGGCTCCAGAGGACAATAGAGTGAAATGTAAATAAGAAGTATGTTAAGTACAACAACACAAAGCACAGGGCACCCCCCTTCCAGACTGACATCACTGGCAACATTAGGCAGTGCTCCAAAGTAGGGTCAGAACACCCAGTTATTTTAGCTTCAGAGGACATTAGAGTTAAAAGACACATAGAAGTGCCTTAAGTAAGGACCATCCCTGCACTGTAGCTGTTTAGTTAGGTACTTCCTAGATTAGTGTAGGAAGTATCACTGTTATTCGTACAGTATCGCCTGCATTAGCAAGAGTGCAACTGCCCATTTTCAATTTATTTTATGAATACTTTATATAGCAGGCTCCCTTCCTACTGGATCCCATTTATTTTTTGCTCTACTGCTGCACACTAGACACACTCCTGTTTGTCTCTCAGGTGAAAGTCACAGTGAGTTACTATTAAGTTTTGTGTGCTGCCTGTCTCTTGTGTTCTACTATCTCATTCTTAACGCCCTGTCTATTTTATCACATCTGGGCTGGCACAGATCTATCTACTTTAGCACCCTCATACTGGCATTTGATACACTGTCCTTTTCTATCTCCTGCTGATGCAATCATCTTTGTTTTTCATGTTAATAATTCCAACTTTTAACTGTTAGTCTGTAAGATTGCCACTGCTATTGCTGCATCTTAGTCTATTAAGATATCTTTATTTACCTTTACATAAGTCTTACTGAGTATTTTCATGCAGAATTCAGTTTGATGCCACTCCACTTCAACTTGTTATGCTTGGCTTCACTTCACTCTCCACTCATCCCTGAGATCACTTCTTTTATTCTAGGCCTATCCCTCCCTATCCAAATTTCAGCCTATCACAATATCGCTAACTCCCCCCACCTGCAGCAACATAACCATCTCACAATTAACCACTCACAGATTCTCACTCCTCTCGTCCACAGAAATTATATTTGCTGTATCTATTCTTCATGCTATTACATGGACTTAAATTTCATCATCACTGCCCTCAGTTATATTCTGCTCCTTTTGCGTCTGAATGACTTAAAATGCCATTGATACTTCTCCATTTCCTTTCTCATTATTGCATAGTTTGAACTAACTAATAAGACAAAATGTCTCCACTTACTTTCTTCACCTCTGCCTCTCTCCATGTCATACTACATACTCTATTTTACTTTTTCCTCTTTTCTATAGACACCAAAATGTCATATGTTTTTCCAAGCTTCATGTGTCCTTCTGCTGCTACTAGCATCCTAGCCAACAGACTATCACTGTATACTTTCACTTCTGCATCCCTGTCCTACTGCAGTTTACTCACCATACTATGAAATCAGGTATAGCTATACCAATATATCTCTCTGCCTTTTAATCTCTCACGTTATCTTTATTTTAAGCACAACATACTTCACTACCACCACTCTACTCAAAAGATAAAACTCATTCCAATCCCTTATAAATCAATACAAGACCTCTCACAAAATCCACAGTATGATGATGTCCACCCCAACCCAGACCCTGAAAACTCACCGATTAATCTAAATAGCCAAGAACCACCCCAACAACTTTGTGAATTAACTAACCATCTATCATGTCAAACATCTTTCCAGGTGTTCTGTCCTGTAATTAAACAACCACCTATCTACAGGAATAAAACTAGCACATCAAAACCCTCACCCTATCATTCTTCCACGTGTCCTCAAAAAAATTAAATATTGTCACTATTAACCTCCATGGCATTTGTAACAAAATTACACAGCTACGTGCATGGATATCTCAGTATAACTCTGATATTCTTACCATCACAGAAACCTGGCTTAAGCCTAACATTAAAGATTCTGAACTACTTCCTCCAGGCTACAGTATTATCTAATTTGATACACCCCACATGAAAGCAGGACGGGTAGTGTTAATTTATCCAAGTTCAGACACTCCCTCTCCCTATATACACAGCATCACAGAATTCCAAAATGCCAAAATACTGGTAACATTGCTAAAGTTTAACAATAAAAAACAGCTATGTTTTGTTATTGTCTTTATCTCACCTGGAAATAATATAACAACTTTAGAAGAAATCCTCTTCTGGTTAACTAATTATATACCTTTTGGAAAAAAAAAAACATACTAGGAAATGTAAATACTGACTGGCAAAATCTTACACCAGCTTTTCCCTCAGCAAGTATAAACCTTTATGGTTACACACAACTTATCAAAATACACACTATATTTAATACTACCAACAGTAAAGATGCAGTTCTAGACTGGATACTGGTCTCTGACCCTAGTAAATGTATAACCTCTGGAACCTATCCAAACTCATTTAGTGGCCAACTTCCGTAGAAATGCCACCCACCAACCTAACACTCACCAAATTAAAACAACCTGAAACCTTTCTAAATTCAGTAGACTCCTTCATCAGTACATTGACATTTTTACTTGGTATGTTCTAAAAACTCTTCCACTCAGTGAGGGAGTCAGTACTTTTAATACCTTATTGTTAAATACTTTAAACGGTCATGCCCCACTCCACAAAAAAAGAGTGAAAACAAGCCATACTCCATAGCTCACTACCTGGACAAATGCTACAATGTCTAACAGAGACAAAGCTTGAATAATGGCTAAAACTTAAAACTCTCTATAACATGCAACTTTATAGAGGATTGTGCAATCTGATTAAAAAAAAAAACAAGTTAACCTAGATTAAAAAAAAACAAAACAAAACAAAAAAAAAACAATATTATAGATGCCTACAACTTCAACATAAAAATGACAAAAAAATCTGGACATCAATACATAACCTGGTATATCAGGCCTTAAACAAGTCCCTCTTATAATAGCTCTCCACTAGAAACTGAAAACATATTCAATACCTACTTCATAGAAAACATCACCTCCCTAAGACCTCTTTGTGCCCATGCAGTGATTCTCCCACCCCTCAATAACACACCAGCTCTAGTAATTCAGCAATCAACATGTTAGATCAATACCAGTTTTCTCCTTGCACCATATACACTACCACCTTATTTACTACCCCACCCCTCAGTATCCCCACCTGAACCTAAGTTGCCATCTATATCTGTTGCTAGCAACTTCCACTTAGGACCTGTTACCATACCAATGATGGAAAAAAAAAAACTTCTACTTAAACTCAAACCTTTCTCCACTGCAGCTGACAACCTCCCACCTCAATACCTAAAGATAGTTGCCAATGCCATAGCAAGCTCAGTCTCTATCCTTATCAATAGATCAATATCTGAATTGTATGTATCCTGATGATGGAAAAAATTCTATATTGTCCCTCTTCATAAAGGTAATGTTTTGGCACACATCTTTTTCTTTTGGCCTATTGCAGTTTTATCACCTCTCTCAAACATTCTTGAAAGCTGTATTCATAAGCAACTCCTCCACTTTCTTAAATTAGAATGGCTCTTAACATTCACCCAACAGGGTTTCTGCCCACAACAGAATACAACTACTGCCTACTATCATTAACTGAAACCATAAACAAATACAGGGACTTGGGCAAACATGTTTCCTCCTTATTTCTTTATCTGTCAAAAGCTTTTGATATAGCCTCACACCCTAATCATCTGTATCAACTGTCTCAACTTGGACTAACACCTTCATTACTGTAGTTTGATAGCTATTTAGCTGACAGGCTCCAGTCTGTGAAATAGCAGAATATTCTCTCTCCCTACCTGAAGGTTTCCACTGCTATACTCCAACACTCTACTGTTGGTCCACTCCTCTTCAACATCCTTATCAATGACCTCTATACCTCCATAGGTCCAGCCTCTCTTATACAATATGGTAATGATTCTACATATGTGGGTATCTAATAACTTGCCTCATCTCCTCCATATCATGCGAGAAGCTATTTCCTTAGTTGAGAAATGGCTCCATAATGCCCAACTACTCAATCCTAAAAAAAAAAAAAAAAACAAAGTTACTGCTATTTTTCCCCAAATCACATATACCTGATAAAGTAAATTTCAAATTCTTTTCACTAAGCAGAACTGAAATTGAAGTAGCCCTCCATGCAAACCTTCTTGGAGTGATTATAGATAACAACCTTAAATCTGATCTGCATGCTCAAAATAACAAAAAAAAAGATTCACCAAAAATTAGGAATGCTCTAGAGGTATAAAAACTTCTTCAGCAGCCCCACTAAGACCACTCTTCCTGCTACCTGCCTTCTCCCATTTCTCACATAGGGTACAGCCATCCTAACCAACATTCAGGCTAAAGTTATAAATAGGCTGAAAGCATGCTATAATAAGGGTGCAAAATTTGCCACCAACAAGCAATACTGCAGCCACTGCTGTGCTGCCCTTAAGGCTTTGAATTGGCTTGAACTGCCTCACCACTTTTATTAACTACAGCTTATCTTCACACACAACATTATTCATAAAGTCGATGGCTGCTGTGCTTTTACTTCTATTCATCATTCCTCTTCCCATAACAAAGTACTTCAATCAACTGAGCAATATTTTCTCAACATGTATAAATTATAAAAGTCCTCTGGCCAAAGTCTCTACTTATACTCTGTCACTAAAAATTGGAATTCTGTCCCTCTGCAAATTAGATCTATCTCTAGCCTCTCCAACTCTCCTCTCTTCAAACTACTTTTAAAAGACTAGTTAAATACAACCTGGCTCTGCTCCTGCACTGTCTCAGGCTGAACTAGTCCCTCCCTCTTTCCACCACCAGCGTACTTTGACTATGTTCAGACATAAGGAATTAGTAAAATCGATTTCTTAGACAAAGATCAAATATATTTTTGCCAATGCTATATCTAGTCGTTGTTCTCAAAGACTGTACTCAATGTGTTAAATGTCATCTCTGAATACTTAATCTGTTGACAATGCTCTTTTTCAGCTTGTTATAGCTGCCTAAATATTGGAACTCTGTATGTATAGGTTCATGCTATATGAGCTGAAGTACTAAGTTAATATGTCAGTCTTCTGTACTAGGCTTTGTAATAATTTTATTTAACTACAGCAATATATTTCTAACTATTGGGCCAAAACAATATTGGCATATGTGTTGGCACATGCCATGGCCATAGCAACTCCCACTTTCTGAAAAAAAAACTCTCTTTCAAACAAAAAAACATTATTCTCTGGAATCAAGTCTAGAAGGGCACATATCATATTGGTTTCGAGGCTCTACGAACACTAATTAATACAGAATTGTTAGTTATTAGACCTGCAGACAAGCAGGAGGGGATGGAATTGTTGTCTTTGATACTGAAAATTATATGGATAGGATGTTTAGCATGCTTCATGATGAAAAAGTGTACATCATATTACAGAAATTTCAGGTTAATGGTATTATCAACAGACTGAATTTCTATTTATATGATTTGCTCATGACTAACCAAATAGACTACAATCTTTTCAACTATTTTAGTGTAGAACATCTGACTATACCAACAATTTATGGTCTTCCAAAAGTGCATAAAGATCCACAAAATCCCCCACTTCAACCTATTGTATCAGGAAGAGGTTGGCTCACAGAGCCAATGTCTATATATGTAGAAAAACAGCTAAGATTTGTGTTGAATAAGGTAACTACTGTCCTCCGTGACAGCAAACAGTTCTTAGAACATCTTTATGACTGGGCTGAAACTCAACAAGCTGTAGGTTTAACTGATGTTATCATTGTTACATTGGACGTGAACTCTTTGTTCACGATTATTCCCAAAGATGAAAGGATTGAGAATGTCAGGCAGTTTCTTACCAAGGAGAGCAACTTCAGCAATACCAAAATCAATATGATATGTGCCCTTCTAGACTTGATTCTAGAGAATGTTTTTTTGTTTGAAAGAGTTTTTTTCTTCAGAAAGTGGGAGTTGCTATGGGCACGGCATGTGCCAACACATATGTCAATATTGTTTTGGCCCAATGGGAGAAAGAAATGTTTTTTACCTCCGATATGTACAAGCAGCACATTATGTTTTATAAACGTTTTGTGGATGATATCTTCTTTGTTTGGCATGGTGATGAGACACAATTAGATACATATGTTAGGTTCCTTGATAACACAACTAGGTACCTATCCTTCTCCCTTAGTCACTCCAAAGGTGAAATCAGCTTTCTGGATGTAACTGTGAGTAAAAATATGTTTGGTAATATCTCGACCAGAATACATAGGAATGATTGTAGGAAGAACAACATTCTTCACCACTCAACTATGCATTCTAGACACATTACTAAGAATATAGTTAAGAACCAAGTCTTACGCTGCAAGAGATTACATACAGACAGGGAAGAATTAATGGAAACCATGAGTCATCTCACTACAGAGTTTGTTGAGAGAGGATATAAGAAGGCTGATATTGACAGAGCGATAGTGGAAGTTGATTCATATGAAAGTTACAAAACCAAACCCTACTATTCAGATGAGCATCTAGTGAATGCACTCCCAGAAAGGCAGATCTCCTCAACATCTGTGAATAGGCTATGTCTTACTTTTTCTAATGATGTCAACAAGACATGTGAGCGGCACAGTGGTGCAGTGGTTAACATTGTCACCTCACAGCAAGAGGTTCTCCGGTTCGATTCTCGGCTGGGGTGCCTTCTGTGTGGAGTTTGCATGTTCTCCCTGTGTTCGCGTGGGTTTCCTCCGGGTACTCCGGTTTCCTCCCACATTCCAAAGACATGCATCTGGAGCATTTCTCCCCGGGCCTCCGCTGAAAACAGGCTCTGTGGAACCTAGTCGGACATTCCCGGTCAACAAATGTTAAATAAATAAAAATAAATAAAATCATTAAAAAGAACTGGCCCATTCTCCTTACTGACCCTGAAATCAGTCGTGTTGTTGGCTCTATACCCAGTTTTAGTTTCAAAAATGGCAAGAATTGGAAAAAGAAACTTTGTTACAAACAGAAGAAAATATGTGACAGGTTTGTCTCTCAGTGTAGAGGGACTTTTTCTTGTAGAAATTGTAGAATTTGTAATAGTATTTGGTCTACTTGCATGATTTTACACCCTGTGCATCAGAAGCCTGTAGAGTTTTTATTTTATGCAGATTGTTCTACTAAAAACATTGTGTATCTAAGTGTAATCTAAGTGTAATCTCTGTAATACATTCTACATTGGTAAATCCAATAGAACTTTAAAGGAAAGGGTAATGGAACATCTTAATGATATTAGGAGCAGCAAGTTTACTAACGCACCAGCCAAGCATGTTTTAGATTGTGGAGACCAGCACAATTTAAAATTTTTGGTTTTGCAGAAAATGAATGTGAGTTTTAGAGAAGGTGACATTAACAATTAAACTGAATATGCTGAATTAAGGTGGATAGTGGACTTTAAGGCATACTTATCACCTGATCTTAACAGTGCTGGGTCCTTAAAACCTCTCTTGAAAAAAAGAGGGTTGCTTCACTGATTTTTAAAGATTTATTTTTGGTTGTTGGTTTTATTTAAACCTTGTGTGCTAATGTATTTGTGTATTAAGGTCTGATGAAGAGGATTGCCTCGAAAGCGCTTACCTAACTTTGTGTTTTGGAATAAATTAAAGTATTTTATTCTCCAGCCTACAAGTCTCTTTAGTCATACTTATATTTATATTCTTGGGTTCTTGGTTCCAGCATCTCTCTACTTCCTACATAGTCACCATGTTGCTTGTGTTAGAGTTATAAATGTAAGTTGTTTGTTGCCTTTGATAGAGTCTCATTACTAAGCTGCATAAGTTATCAAATACTGCTTATTGACTGTATAATAGATTGTTTCACTGTATATCTGTCTTACATCTTATCTTACATCTTTCGCTCTGTCTGCTATCTATACTTACCATATCATAACCATAGCCTGCTCTAATCACTGTCCCCCTCACTCACTTACTGCTCTGATCTGTATTACCCTCTTTCCTTACCTCGACCTTTACATTATCTCCAACCGTTCCTTGTTTCTCTCTTTTTGTCCTTACTTAGACCTCCCTCTACATTCTGCTTAATTACCTCTTTATCTCCTTTATCCTATTACCCCAGTGATAACCTCTCACTTCTATGTTTCCTTTTTCAGGAAATACACACCTCACTATCACCCTCATCTTAATCTCAGCCCTTGATGTATGTGAGAACCTGTTACCACACTGGGTAAGGATTTTCTGCTCATAAGGAGCCCTACAAGCACCCTGCAAACTGAGCCACTGCTAATACAAGTTTCTACAGTATAAATTGATATTATTAATAGCTACTTTATGTGTATCAGCTACCATACAACACCACACTACGAGCCTGTGCCTAGCAGTCATAAGAATATTTTCCTGCTTCAGCTCCTCTCTGCCCAACTCATAGCCCACCCAATGGCTTCTCTGTAGGACGTGTAGCTTTATCTAGTGTCCCTGCTATCTCCTAGCCTCCCCACCCTCCCTCCCTTCAAACTAGGACATGCTGCCCCTTATTACTGTCTCTTCCAACTCTGGTTTATCTGCTAACACCCCCACTATTGGTTCACTTTTTTCCCTGTTAACCCCAATGTTTTAGCTCTCCCCTTTTCCCTCCACAGAAACATGTGCTAAGGCTTTCCCCTAGTTCAGTATTCCCATTTAAATCCAAACAAATTAACATAAAGCTATATTTCTAATAATTTAGCTTACTGATTGTTTTTGGTACATAGAGTCCCCTTGGTCGAACCCGGTCTTTTGGCCCTCGCTCTGCTCGGGCTCACTCCACTCCCCTACCCTACTCCTTTTCCCACCTACTCCTGCTTTCATTACATTTATATCTAAACAGACCACACCCTGTACTCCACAAAACCAATCCTCACCCTTCTTCTCAATATCCTCTACACCTCCCCCCACTCACTCTACTCCTCCCCCCTCTTCACTCTACTCCACCACCCCGCCTAACTACACACCATGCATTTCTACTACTCCTCAATAACCAATACTCTTTTACTCCACTTTCTTTACCTCACCTATAGCTCCATCTCCCTACACTCATACCAAATCAGACATTTCCACTCACCATCACTTCCACTGTCCACTCATTACTCACAATCCCACAATTCTACTAACATCAACCCACAACTCTTTAACCACTCAACCACTCTCCTCTTACCTTTCAAACACTTGCATGCCAAACATCCTATTTCCTCAGCTTCCAGATATCATAAACTGATTAACAAACAGACACATTCTACTATACTCTATAACACAAATTAAACTCCAAGCAGACATCCATCCCAACCCAGGTCTCATTAATAACTTCTCACATTGCCCACACGCTTCTCCATCTTCCACTGCAATAAATTCTATTCAGTCATCTATACATTCCCATCCCTGTCCCCCCTACCAAAAACCTCAAACACCAACGTGCTTCTAACCAATTTCAATCTCTATAGCATCACAAAAAAAGCTAGGGAATTCAATGCTGCACTAGCAACCTACTCAGCAGATATAGCTGTGATAAATGAAACCTGGTTAAAGCCCCACATTAATGACAAAGAAATTGTCACAACTTGCTATAACATCATTAGACTCGACAGATTACCCATAAGAGGGGTGGTGTTGCTATTATATTTAAGGATACCCTCAAAGTTGTACAACTAAACTGTTCCCCTCCTGACCTATCCGTTTCTGAAATCTTAACTATTCACCTTGAAATCACCCCAAACAAAACAAAAATTATCATAGCCACCTATATTCCTCAAGGCAATAACCTTCCCATCATTGAAAGTCTACTTTCCTGGGCATCTACCACCGTTAGCCAAGAAACTATAGCTCTTGGTGATTTTAACCATGAATGACACTCCTGCTCATCCAGTAACCCCGCCAACTTCCTAAATATCTTCAACTTCACAAAAAAAATTACCTGCCCAACTTGTACAGATAAACATTCCAATAAGCAGTCAACATTAGATTGGATCTTAACTAACAAACTAACCTAAGTTACTTAGCCAGTTGCCTTCCAGACTCCCTCAGGGACCATTCTCCAACCTTTCTATACAGTAAACATGTGTATTTCCAAGGCAACATCTCTTGCAAACACATCCATAGCAAGAAAAACGTCTCCCTCACTACATTTAATCTGCTACTCCAACAATGTAACTGGAGACCACTTAAACTCCTACACTTAGACTTAGCTGTTCTGGACTTCAACAACTCTTTCCTAAAAATGCTTAATAACCTTTCTCCCACTAGGAAAGTGCACACAAAAGCCAAGCTCCTTCCTTGACTAACCAATGACACCAAACAACTACTGAAATGCAGAGATAGAGTCTGGTCAGCTTACCATACTTCTAAAGATAAAGTAGACCTCTTAACTACAGCAACTATGAAACCTAGCTAAAAAACAAATCAAGAAAGACAAACAAACTTACTTCCAAACTGTCAACAGAAACACCTAAACAATCCCCAAAAATTCTGGGAAACTGTCAACTATCTCCTTAGCCCCAGACATACCCTGACCCCAGCCTCAGTCACCCCAAAGAACTCTGACCCTATTGCAACTCAATTTGCCTCGCACTTTATAAACACTATTACCTCCTTGGTAAACAACAAGCCCACTCAGTGACTTATTGTGTCCACCTCTACTCCAACAAATCCCAACCCCTTCACTTTCACACCCATACAAAATTGATATATAAAGACTCTCCTTACCAAGCTTAAACCTTGCTGTCTTGCTGTTGACAAGCTGCAAAACAAATTTCTAAAAATTGCCACTCCTTCTATTACCTACCCTATATCTATTTTGATTAATTGTTCTATAACAGAATAATATGTCCCACTTCTCTGGAAAATATTACACACCATTCTTCTTCACAAAGGTGGACCCTCCAAAGAACTAACCAACTTCTGTCTCATAGCCATCCTTTCCCCCTTGCAAAAATCTTAGAAAAATGCATCCGCAATCGACTCCTTAACCATGTCATTAGTAATAATCTATTTTCCAGTTCTCAACATGGCTTTTGACCTAAACATAGTACCAGCACTGCCCTATTAACTTTTACTGACATCATTCATTATCTAATGAATGAAGGCCAGCTTGTCTCATCCATCTTTCTTGATATGTTCAAAGCCTTTGACACCGTTTCCCACCAGCTACTACTAAACAAACTCTCATCCTATGGCCTCAGTTCATCATCCCTAATCTGATTCCATAGCTATCTTCCCAATCAACAACAGACTACTAAATGGGAAAACTCTCTTTTCCCTCTACTCTCCATCTCATTTGGTGTACACCAAGGTGCCATACTTGGTCCTCTCCTCTTTACCATATTTACAAACAACCTTAGTTCTACAACTCAACTAGCCTCCATAGTGCAGTATGCCAATGATGCTACACTTATCTGCTCAGCCACCTCACCCCAGGAACGTCAATTAAAAAAGCAAGCTTCTTTTCAGGACATTGGAAAATATCTTTCTGAACAACTCATATTAAACCACAACAAAACTAAGTTAATAGCTTTCAGAAATATAAAATCCAAACCTTGTCAGTCCCTTCTGACAATCCTCTCCTCAAATGGAACCAAGATAGTACCCACTAACCAGACTAAATTTCTAGGTGTCACAATAGATGATCATCTAAAACTTGGTAAACATATTTCTCTGACAATCAAAAAGCCCACATAAAACTTTACTCCCTATACAGGGCCAAACCATACCTAAATCAAAGTGCCAGGCTGGCCACTGCTCAGTCACACTTGCTATCCACTCTCCTATACAGATCTCTTCTAGTCAAAAACCTGTGAAAGACTGACCTCAACAACCTAGAATCATGCTACAATAAAATTGCCAAATATGCCACTAATCATCCACCAAGATCTCCCCACTGCTCAGCTCTCTCACAGCTTAGCTGGCTAGAGCTCCCTAACCTTTTATCACTCAATCAACTTACCTTAGCCAACAAGGTAGTCCATCAACCCAGCAACTGCTCTGCTATTTCCAGCCTAGTCCAACCCAGTAGTAATATCAGATCCCTCAGATCTTCTGACAAGCTTATGTTAAGGGTTACCCATTCCTACAACTATCATAGCGACTCCCTCTTTTCTCACAAAATAACCAAATTCTGGAACACTCTTCCACAGGCCATCGCAAAAATTCCTAACTACCATGGGTTCATACAACTCCTAAAGGAATACCTAACTAGTCATTGGCTGGGTTCTTGCCATACTTTAGGCTAATTCTTTCCCAGCTCCCTTACTCTGTCTCCTTTCTGCTCCTTCCTAAATATACCCTGTGTCCTGGTGCTTCTAACGTTCCCACTCCCCTCTTCAGCTCTATGCTAAATTTCTTATTTTTTCATCTGTATGATGAATATCTCATTTTTTCTGCTACTCATTTTCGTGCTGAATTTCTTATTTTTCTGCTACTCAGTTGCACATGGATTAATATGCACTATGCTCATATCTGCTCAAGCATTTACAATTGTCTCAGAGCTCAAATAATGACTCTGTATATTTGTATTCTCTGTTATCTGTATTTGTATCTGTATTATATGTATATATCACCATTGTTAGTATTGTTACTGTTGTAGAGCTTTTCTCCTTGGGTCTCAGCTGAAAACAGGCTCCTGGCCCAGTCAGACATTACCTAATTAATAAATGTAATAAATAAATAAATAAATACATAAACAAACAAATAAATAAATAAATAAAGCCGGTGTGGAGCTTTTTGCTCTGGGCCTCCGCTGAAAATGGGGTATTGCCCTAGTTGGACTTTTCCCAGTAAAAAAATGTCAAATAAAATATAATTTTTATATTTTGGTTGGAAATTAGGTTATGTCCAATTGTAATGGTTTATTGCTTACAATTCTTTCAGAATATGACAGATAAACTTCAACTGGATGACATTTACAAATAAGCTAAACTGCACCCACCTTACTTTCACTCTCAGAATTCTGCTGAAAATGGGGTATTGTCCTAGCTGGACTTTACCCAGTAAAAAAATGTCAAATAAAATATAATTTTTATATTTTGGTTGGAAATTAGGTTATGTCCGATTGTAATGGTTTATTGCTTACAATTCCTTCAGAATATGACAAATAAACTTCAACTGGATGACATTTACAAATAAGCTAAACTGCATCCACCTTACTTTCACTCTCAGAATTTTGCTGAAAATGGGGTATTGTCCTAGCTGGACTTTACCCAGTAAAAAAATGTCAAATAAAATATAATTTTTATATTTTGGTTGGAAATTAGGTTATGTCTGATTGTAATGGTTTATTGCTTACAATTCCTTCAGAATATGACAAATAAACTTCAACTGGATGACATTTACAAATAAGCTAAACTGCATCCACCTTACTTTCACTCTCAGAATTCTGTTCAGCAACAAATGTGTAGCCCTATTCTTAGGTTTTCTATCAAAGATCTTCTGGAGGGGGGTGTGACCAAGATGTCAGAGAGATAACAGCACTTTTTTGATGCTCTGCTTAACAGAAATTTCTCTGACAGGAAATTTTCTTAATATTATTTTAAAAACATCTAAGTTTTCTTTCACCTATATATTTAGATACAGTGGATTATTTTTTTCTACAAATATTTAAATTTTGGTGAATAGAAAGTGAATTACATCCTGTCAGAAGTACAGCAGCTGAATATAACAGACTCTCTCAGCCATGAGTCATTCAAAAGCCTCTCTCCAGGAAACTTCCATGAAGAAAAAATTATAAACAATAATATCCAGTATTCAAGATCTTTCCATGAAAATGGACAATTTAGAAAAAATCATGGAAAACATGAAGAAAGAAAATTGAAAGAAGATTGAAGAATTCAAGGAGATAATTACAAGACACACAGACCAGATAACAGAAATTGAAAAATCTCTTAATGAAATAGACGGAAGACAGCATGAAAATGATAGCCAGATTGACTTCTTACTAAAGCAAAACACCACACTTTCAGATAAAGTGGAGGACCTAGAATCAAGGTCATGAAGAAATAATATTAAAATATACGGCATACCTGAAAAAATGGAAGGAAATAACACAATACAGTTCTTGAATGACTGGTTGCCTAAGACACTAAACCTACCTGAATCTCTCTCTTTTGGGATAGAGAGAGCTCACAGGTCATTGTCAAATATGTCTGTGTCAAAAAATCCAAATACTTTAAGATCCATTATTGTAAAATTTTTATCATCTCAAGACAAGGACTTAATCCTGAGAACAGTGTGGGCAGGTAATCCTATACAAATTAATGGTCGAAACATAAGATTTGACAATGACTATACCTCTACTATAATAACTAAAAGAAAAGCCTGCATTCCTCTCATTAAAAAATCTGAAGAAAGCTGAAATTAAAGCACAAATCATTTTTCCTGCCAAAATAAAATACATCTATCTGAAGGAATAAAAATATTTAATAATCTTGATGATGCCTCTGAATATATGAAAAAGAATAAGATTTTGGAAAACACTGAAGATATGGACATCTCATTACCTAGTTTAAAAAGGCAGGCAACACATGGAAAAATGTTATCGATTGATAAAACAAGCAAGAAGCTTAAGGGTAAATAATATAAATGAAGCTCTTCCACAATCCCTTCAAATCTCAAAATTTTCGTGCTACAAATCACCTACATCGGGGAAAAACATACATGTTAAGGTAAAAATCATTTAATATTTATTAAGTATGCTTATTTATTTATTTATTTTTAAATTTATTTGCTGTTTAAAAGCCTTTAATACAAATACGCTAGAATGTTAAACATAGATGTTAAAATTCTAAATCTTCCCTTGACAGAGTGTATTATTAGTTGACAACTACATAGGGGCAATGTAGCAATACCATAGAAATATTGGTTAAAACAAGATCCCCCTTAATACCGGATACTGTATGTGTATTAGATTATGATGATATAGATCGCTCCGATAAGTGAAATGAAGGCTTCCCATCTCAGTGCAATTAAATGAAAGTGTAGCCCCTTTTTGCATCAGCGGGCTTTCTCTCCTGTTAAATGTCCTGTTAAATGTCATGTTATGCTTGGGTCCTTTTAGAGCTAACAGATATAACTTAATGTGACTTGTACTAAATAGTTTAAAAGGTATTAGAAATTGTTCTTTATCATAATAAGAGAAGATTGTTTTCTTTCAAAGAATCCGTCATGACATGTAAAAATGCATTCTCATACAGTTGAGAGGTTTGTGTTTTTACTAAATGTGGTTTGTGGGTCCATCTGCTGATGAAGAGGGAAAAGGAGATGTATTTTCTGATGAAAGCTGGTGGAGTGTGTGTTTCAGGGACAGGAGGGTTTGTATGCTTGATATCAGATACATTGGCCAGTAAAACTGATAGTTACAGAGAATTTTATATTTATATAAAATGGGGCAATGTTGTTTTTTTTTGTTTTTTTTTGTACTTCATATACATGCTTTTTGAGCAACATATTCTGTTTTTCTTTTCTCTCACAAAATGCACATCACGAGTATCTCGTGAACAGTTATCATAGCATGCTGCAGATTCCCTAGTGCGAGCTTTTAACTGCCAAAATTCAAATGTTAAAGGAGAAGGAAGGGGGAAAAAAAGGAAAAAGAAGGCTGTTGCCTCGAGACTTCTTGGTCAGATCTTCTTTGTAATACAAGAGACTTATGCATGTACTCTCTCGAAGTCTCTTTTGTCATATGAACCTTGGTTACGTATTCACGTTACCAGAAATCTTCACATGAAAAAAAAGAAAAAGAAAACGGAACAACTGAATGCCTTATCACATACCAAGAGCGACAAAGAAAAATATATAAAAAACATAAACATATATAAAGGTCCTTTTTACTAAACCAATGTTGATGCCTATGTTGTTCCCTTCATAATAAGTTTTCTGATGACATGTTTTACAAAGTAGTTTACACTTGATCATTAGCTGGCAGCTGTAGCTAACAGTTACAGTGAAAACATAGACTAGGTCAACTGATCCTTTTTGATTAGCAGAGCAGAAAGCGGCATATGTAATGGTTATAAAGTCACTAAAATACATTATCCATTGGGGGTTAATGTGTTCTTATTATTTTTAAAGTAGATTTTGGGGCAGCTATGTATTTTCTGTGCTTTCGTCTTGATATCTTCATCCCCAATCTTATTGATTATATGAGTTGTTGGTTGATGGCAATACTGCTGGATTGGGGAAGCCAAAGCTGCAGACAGACCATTACAATAAATAATAATTCTGTTATAAAAGGGTGAAATAATATATTGGGACAGGAAAAGTTTTGGTTCCAAAGAAAAGGAGACAGTTCTGCTTAGAGAATGATCTTAGTTGTTACTGAAGTGATGCTTTTGCCTCACTAGTCAGTGATAGTAGTAGAAGACTGTTATGGGGGCAGTGCAAAGTGGGGACGGGTACTCTTGACTTATAGTTACTACTTTCATCAGGACATGAGGACAGTTGTTATTTCCAAAGGTAGCCTTTACTTTTTAACTGCTTTTATAATTAATAGTTTACATTATGTTGGATTTATAGTGAATGGTGAAATTGTGATCTACTTAATCCACCTCCAGCTATATAAGTGCATACTACAATCTGACATTTTCACTAATATTCATAAAATATTGAATGTTTTACTGTCTGTAGACTACATTTTCTAGCAAAAGATATATTGCATGTTAACCACTGCCACTCTAACTGAAAAAATATTGGTAAAAATGTGTTAATGTATTTTGTTAAAAAGGACAACTTAAGGGAACACATTATTACTATAACATCTAAAACTGAAGTGTCCTTGAAGGTTAAAAGCTGTGACTTCATTATATGATATTTTTATCAAAATCAAGCTTCACTACATAGTTTCTTTAGACTCATGTCTTTGGAAAGAAAAGCTAATGTTTTTGATGATTACACAGATCTATATACCTGCATAGATATTTGTGCAACTAAAATATTATCTTCTCATGTAAAAAATTCTCATTAGTACATCTTTATTTTAAATATCTTTAATACCTTAAGAAATTATTTAAGGTTAATCAGATGTGTTTTTTTTTTTCCAGGGGAAGGAAAAACTGGTGATTTTATATCTTATATAAAAGGAAAATAAGCCTATAGGCTATATATTAATATGCTGATTCTATAGTAAATATTAACACTGTTGTGATTTCACAGACAAGTTCATACAGGAATGTTTTGTTACATGATAAATGTTCTTATTTTTATACATAAACTTCTTTACTGAATTCCTAGATAAGTAGGTTTTGATCTAATGTAGTATACTAGATGTATTAGTATAGAATAGACATAAATGAATATGATATACTATGTCATGATACAAGTTTAAAGACACTGTTCTTAAAAATTTTGAAAATTACATTATTCATGGTAATTGATGTTTTTCCACAATATCTCCTACATAGTAATACCTACTCATCCTGGAGAATTAATAGGCTGTAGTTTGTTGATTCAATAAAATATTAGGTAGTAGCATTAGAGAACGATAGTCTTGAGCACTAAGGATGATAGAGAGTGGTATTGATGACTTCTTCATCAATCCAGGAACTAGATGTTCCATGGTTAGTTTTGTATATAGTTATATTTTCATCTTCTCTGAACATTACTTGTTAATTAAGTCCAGAATAGTATTTATCCATCAAAAGCTTAAAATAATCAATGTCTGGGTTTAAATGTCTGTCTCTGAATGCAAATGGTCTTAATAACCCTACTAAAAGAAGAAGGTTACTCAAATACCTAGCATCTAATAAAGCTGACATTATATTTTTGCAAGAAACGCACCTTATTCAGAAAGATCTAGAAAAAATGGCTTTTAAAGGTTATAGTATTCTAGCTGAATCTCATTTCCAAACAAAGAGAAGAGGAACCATGATTTTGTGGAAAAATACATTACCAATACCTAAAATAATTAACAGTTTCTCTGATAAAAATGGAATGTTGTGTCTAGTAGTATTGGAATTGAATTAGAAATATTTTACTTTAGCAAATATGTACTGGCTACCTGGTATTGGTGCTACATCTGCAAACAAATATTTGGAAATAATAACAGCAAATTCTAAAGGAGATATCATTTTGGCAGGTGATTTTAATTGTATCCTATCATCTAAAGCTACCACTAATGTCAGCAATATTAAGATACCTGCATCAGCCAAAAAATTGATAGATTTTGTCTCATTATATAACCTAAAAGACATATACATGATCAAAGAGCAGAGGTCTCTCAATTTTACTCACTTTTCTTATAGATATGGTACACAGACGACTATTGATAAAGTGTTATATCTGACAGCCTATTATCTAAGACTCAAGATGTAGTGATTACATCATCCCCTCTGTCAGACCATAATGCCATACTATTTAAAATTAAAATTAAACCAAATGATCTTATTCATTGGCAGAGACTACCAGCCTATATTATTAAGATAAAATGATTCAAAGAATGGCTTATAAAGGAAGTAAACTATTATATTGAACTTAATAATAATAATAACACAAATAAAGTATTTATTTGGGACTCTTTAAAATCTTATATATATGGGAAAATAAAAACCTGGTATTTACATAAAAGGAAAGAATGGGACAAAGAATTATTAAATCTACAATTGAAAATTGACACTTTAAAAAAGAACTTACACCCCAAAGAATTGGGCTCGAATCTGGAATTAAAACAACTAAATCTCGAATATTTAGAAATTCTTAGTCATAAAGTAGCAATTAATTTAGTGAGGTTAAAATTACAATCTTATTCATCTAATCCAAAACATATGCATAGATTAGCAGCCAAAATGAAAAGTTTTCACAAGAGTAAACACATAATTGAAATAGACACATCTAAACACAATTCAAAACCTTCTTCAGATCTAAAAGATATTTTAGAGATTTTTCGTTCATATCATGAAACAATGAATAAAGCAAACTTAAACTTTATTAATAATAGTTCAAAAATAGAATTTATAAAAAACAATATAAATAATAAACTTTCTAAAGAACAAAATAATAGATTGCTTAAATTAATATCATTAATAGAAGTTAAAGAAAGAATACAAAATCTTAAAAATAATAAAGCCCCTGGTCTTGATGGCATAATAGGTGAATTATATAAAATTTTCCCTGATTCCACCTTGAAGATATTAATGAAAGCACTTGAGGAAGTTCGAATAGGTGACAAACTTTGTCCTTCTTGGAAATATTCACTAATTTCTCCCATTCTAAAGCAAGATAAGGACTCCAAATTTGTTTCATCTTATCGTCCAATTTCCCTGTTAAATATAGATATTTACGTCTATTTTATAGGTTCATAGGTTCATAGGTTCATACTAGGCTATCTGCCCAAGGGCATTTACAAGCCTAGCCCATCGTTTTGTGGCTTACGCCACCCCTTTAGTATGGGGAACTATATCCATTATTTTGCTGTGCCTCTGTCGAGCAGTGACACTGAGGTAATCCCTGGGGTATATCTGCGATCTCCCATCCATTGGTCAAGATTTCTCTTGAACAAGGCCAGCGAGGTGCTCTGCCTCACATGTACCGGGATTTTGTTCCACAGCATAGGGAGTCTTTGGGTGATGAATCTATCCCTCCAGCACGTCCTATTAATAGCCGTGTCGAGGTTTAAGTCTCCCGCCCTTGTGGCTCTGATGGATCTAGATGGTTTGACATGGCCTTGTATGTTAGGCAAAGGTCACCTCTGAGCAAGCGGTAAGCGACTGAATAGAGCTGGAGTTCTTTCAGTCGGGCAGCATAGGACATATTTTTGAGACCCTTTATCCTTTTGGTGAGGAACTTTTGTGGCCTCTCCAGCTGCTGCAAGTGTCGGGTCAGATACATTCCGAATGGGGCATTGTACTCAATCATTGGTCTGATGAGTGATGAGTAAAGGGAGACTATGACCTCCCTTGATCGAGATGAGAATCCCTTCATGATAAGGTGGGCAATGTAGAAGGTCTTCCTAACTACTTTAGCTACATGGGTGTCGAATGACAGACTACTATCAACCTGGGTCCCCAGGTCCCTGATAACTTCTTCTGTGCTCAGTGGATTGCCACCTATTTGGTAGCTAGGGGTAACCTTGTTTTTCCCAAGGGTATGACTATGCATTTTTGGCATTTAACTTTAGGCCATGGCTCTGGCACCAGTTATCCGTTTCTGTGAGACCCTTCTGAAGGATATCTGTGTCAGATGTGTTTTCTACTATGGCGCCCAGTTTGCAGTCATCTGCAAACTTTGTCAGCCATAACCCTCCTGTGTTTGCTTTTACTTTGGAAAAGTAGATGCCAAACAAGAGTGGGCCCAGGACTGAGCCCTGTGGGACACCACTTGTGACAGGCTTTGAGTCTGACATGGCGCCAGCAACTCTGACCCTGTGGGTTCTGTCACTCAGCCAGTTTGCAACCCATCTTGTGATGTATGGGTTAACATTTAAGCTGATGAGTTTTTCAATGATACCCGAGTGGGGTATTGTATCGAAGGCCTTCGCCAGATCGAGGTAGGCTGTATGGACTGCCTTTCCCTCATCAATGGCTTTGGTGACTGTTTCAAAAAGTCAACCAAGTTTAAAAGGCATGATCTGCCTTTGACAAAGCCAAACTGGGTTGGATCCAAAGTCTGCAAATTCCTATGTCTTTATTTATGAGGTCCATTATAATCCTCTCCATGGCTTTGCAGATAAGGCTTGTCAAGCTAATGGGCGGTAATTTCCAGGGTCGGTGGAGGCACCGCCTTTGTGAAGTGGGACCACAGTTGCAGTGCGCCACTCCTGGGTACGTATCCAGAGGTAAGACTTTGATTAAACAGCTGTCCTAGCTGTGGGTTTAATTCCTCATTGAGTTCGTGGAGCACACAGCCGGGGACACCATCAGGTCCCATGGATGCTGTGTTTTTGCTTTGGAGAGAGCAGTTCTCACTTGGGCGCTGGAGATGTTTGGGGGCTGAAATCGTTTGGTATAGATATCTCTCCTTTTGGGGGAGGGGAGAAGTTTGCACTGAACCTGTCAGCCAGTATGTTGGCAATGTCTGTAGGATCAGTAATCTTCACATCATTTTGAACTAGTTCTGAGCATATCTGGGAGTTTCCTCCTAGGTTTCTAACATAGCTAAAGAAGGCCTTATGATTGTCTTTTGAGTCTTTAGCTATTTTTCTCTCGAAATTTGCTTTGGATGATTTTATGAGAGCTCTTAGTTTTTACTTATAGTGATCAAGGGTGTCTTACCTTTTAAGGATTTTGCTCTATCTTGTAGTAGCTTCCTCCTTTTGTTGTAGAGTTTATTTATGGCTGGGGTCCACCAGACTGGACGCTTGCCTTTGGTACAAAGAGTCTTTGTTTTGCTTGGGATTGCCTTATCCATGCAGTCCTGCAGGTGCTGGTAGAAGGCATTTGTAAGTGATTCAGCGGCTTGAGTACTGTTTTCCGCCAGCTCGGGGCCTTAAAGGAGACCACACTAGTCTTTAGAAGTGTGAAGTCGGCTTTGAGAAGTTCTTTACTGTGGTCTTTTTATTTCAGGTGGGGTGGGATGAAGACCTCCAGCGAGATTAGTTTGTGATCTGATCTCACCAGTGAGGGGTACTTCGGTGTTGAACATTGTGCTCCCATGTTCGTGATGATGAGATCAAGTATGTTATCTCCTCTTGTGGGGATGGTGACTAGTTGTTCCATGGCATTTGAGTTTATGAATTCCAGGAACTTTTGGGCTAGGGTGTTTGGGCTTGAGTAGTGTTCCCAGTCTATATTAGGGTAATTGAAGTCACCTAGTATGATGGTGTTTGGTGATACATTTATCCCTCTAGTGTTTTCAGGAAGGCCATGTGAGGTTCCTGAGTTTGTGAGGGTGGCCTGTAACATGCTACAATTTGCAGAGCAGTCTTGCCTATGGTTAATTGCACCTGGATGGTCTCCGATGCATCATGCGTTGCTACCAGTCTTGAGGTGTGGGTGTCCTTGATGAATATGGATACCCTCCTTTCTTGGTATTGTCCGGATTTTGGGGCGGAACGCATGATATGAGGTAAAACCTGATATCGCTGGGGTGCTCTCAGGAGCCTTGAACCAGGTTTCTGTCACAGCACAGATATCGATGTTCTCCATACTGAGAAGGGCCTCGAGTCGTGCATTTTGAGATTTAGACTTCTGGCATTGAGCAGCATTACCCTTAGTTTTTTCCTTTTTGTGTTCTAGGGTGGTAGGTTTAGAATTTGAGCCTTGCCTAAAAAGGCACTATGGGGGTGGCAAGAGCCTTTGCCAATATCCGGAATCCCAGGGTGACAGGTGCAAGCCGTCCTTATGGCAGCTGGCTTGTCCAGCATGTCATCCCAGGCAGACAGATACTGGATCCCCTTTGAATGACACCAGTGTTTAAGCCAATTGTTAAAGCTGATCATCTTATCTCTGTATTGTGGCATCATTCTTGGTGAAGGTAGGATACTGCTCAAGGTCAGGGTCATACCTGCCTGGGCTACATAATCAGAGAGCTCCTCAATGTCTCTTTTCATGTAGTCCAAGGAGGTGCGTCTCAGGTCGTTTACACCAGCGTGGACAATGACTGAGTCATATTTGTACCTGCTGTTGAGAGACCTGAGTGCTGCGTTATGTGCGGATTCTAGCGCCCGACAGACAGCTTACTGTGACCTTCTCCTTACTCAGTCTGGTGAGCGGGACGTCAGTGTGTCTGACTATGGAGTCACCAATGACTAGTGTGTCAGGCATTGTGTTTGGCCTTAAGGGCTGTGACTGTTTGACACTCTGACTGTGAGGTCTATGTGTTGCAGGTGTTGTGTTCTGAGGTGGTGGTTGTTTGGGTGTCTGCTTTGGTGGCCTCTGCTGTTTTGGTAGATTTTTGATCAGAGCCTCCGAGTATGTCTTTGTGTGTTTATGTGTATGATTTGAGGCTGTAATGGTACTATGTGAGACTGGGTCTATAGTGTGTGTGGTAACCTTCTCCTCCTGACTGGTCTTGCCAGTCCTATGTTGAGAGAGCTCAGCCTCCAGTTTGGCCGTATAGTTGCATCTCTCGCATGTATTTGTGTTTTGTGGGAGGAGGAGAAGGTTGTCTGTGTACATGAGGCAATTGTAACATTGCCTCAATATTCCCAGGTTCACCAGCTGAGCAGGAGAGGACACTAGCAACTGATCCCTCGACATGCTAGACGGATAGACAAAAAACTTTAAAAAAAGATTCCGGGGGATGTGGGTGACCGAGAATTGGGGGGTTGCCTTTTTGGGGTACTATCTATGACAAATCAAATGATGCCGACTTTAATAAACAATAATCAAACAGGTTTTATACTGAACAGAAAAGGTTTTATACTGAACAGAAAAGTTCAGGATAATACTATTAGACTTTTAACTTTAATAAATTTTGCAAATAAAAAAAAAAGAATTATCACTCATCAGTCTAGATCTAGATAAAGCATTTGATTCTATTAACTGGACATACTTATTTATGGTATTAAAAGAATATAATTTCTCCTCAGAAATCTTAAACTTGTTAAAAAAATTATATGAAGGTTCTATAGCATATATTAAAATTGGCGCTTTTTTATCTGGCCCACTTCAAATTCTAAAAGGCACTAGACAAGGTTGCCCTTTATCCCCACTACTATTTGCATTAGCAATAGAACCATTTTCTAATTTTATACGAAACAATATAAACATAAAAAGTTTTGATGTTAATGAGAACTATTCTTCCAAAATTTTACTCTTTGCAGATGATATCTTATTAACTATTGGAAATATTGATTCATCTATTGATCACATTATCAGATCATTAAAACTCTTTGAGGAAATCTCAAACCTTAGATTTAACCAAAACAAAACAGAAACTATTCTCACCAATAAAAAATTAAATAACATTCTATCTAATTACAATAACTTTAACTGGACCAATGATAAATTGAAATATCTAGGGGTTCATATTCTGTCTAAATGGAAGGACACTATAAATATAAATTATAACATTTTATTAAATAAAATTACAGAATACATTAATAGATGGAAGAAAATGTTCTTTACTATAGAAGAAAGATTATCTCTGATAAAAATGATTCTATTACCAAAAATTATTTTTTATCTTCAAACATTATTAGCTCCTCCTTCCAGAAAACAACTTAAACACATAAACACTATATTAATAAAATGTCTATGGTATCCTCAAAAACCAAGGATTAAATATGATTGGCACTATAAAAACTGGATTGAAGGAGGGATTGCTTTTCCAAATGTTGAGCTTTATGCTGATGCCATTATTCTTAATATAACAAGTCTGTGGTTAAGTCCAAAATACCATTCAAATTGAAAAAAAATTACAAAAAACAATACTATTAAGTAATTTTGACAAGTTTTTCAAAAACATATATTGTTCTGAAAATATTAAGCTATTCATAGTTATTAAAGAATTCTTCTTCAACAATGAGCAGGAAAAATCACATCTTATTCCTATAATTAAATATATCTTGCAAAATTTAAAAAAAGTAATGAATAAGAACCTTTTGAACAACAATTTGTCCATTCTAATGTTTCCAATAATCTTAACCAAGGGATGCTTTGATTCCTTTAACATGATGAAAATAAAAACTATGGAAGAAAATTGGTTATTATTCTGGCATCAGTTTTTAGGAACTAATAATATTCATGATACTACCTACCTTTAAGCCAGGTATAATATCTACCAAAATAACTGGTTAAATATTCAAATCTTCAGAGAATTTATTTTAACGGAATTTAAAAGACATCATTTTCCTGCTATAACAGACCTCCCCAAAAAATTATCCATCCTCTTTGACTTCACCAATATAGGCTATAATAATGGTATCTCATTGTCAAGATTTTACAACATTCTTAGATCAGATCTAATAATATTAGACGACAATTTATGGAAATATATCAACAATTTTAACAACTCTCAAATACATATAAATGATAAAACTTTAATTCTCAGATCTGTTTACCATACCTCTTCTTCCACAAATTGGAAAATGTTTACATGGAAATTCATTCATAGAAGTTTTATTACACCAAAAAAAGCCTCTAGAATAAGCAAGAAAGATTTTAATAGATGTTGGAGATGCGAGGAGCTAATAGATGCCAACTGGGCACATATGTTTTTAGAATGCAGAACAATAACCACATTTTAGATGGAGTTTAAAAATTTTATTAAAGCTTTGTGGTCAGACAGATGTGAGATCTCTGATTCTATGATACTTTTTAATGCACCAATGCCAAGGTATGTTCCACTAAATCAAATGAACCTCCTTTGGACTCTACTTGCTATAGCAAGAAAAACTATTACTAGAAATTGGAAATGTAAAAATAACCTCTCATTTAAGGAATTTATATCTTTTACTAAGATTATTTGTAGTAGAGAATTACAAACAGCTATGTTACACTCCTCAAACATGACTCATAAACAAATTGCCTGGATAAAGCTTAAAAAACTATTAGACAAAATATAATGTTATTGAAGATTTGGTATCTATTTTGGACTTTGTATATAGTTTTTGTAAAAATTTGATATTACGTTGTTTTTTCTTGTTACAAATTGTAATTATACTCTTGCAAATCAATAAAAAAATATGAGAAAAAAAAAAGATCTTCTGGAGGTGGTCTAAGTTCCATTAAATTGATAACTCAGCATCTTCTGTTTTCTTAGCATAAACCTGGAACTCACTGCAAAGTGCAATAATGAGAATTGGAAATATTTTAGCATTCAAAAAGACTCATACAAAGGTTCTCTTCAACAAATCTTCAAACCACTCCAAACAGTTTCTTCCTTGAACTAAGTTAAATTCATGTTTCTTTCTTGGCCTAACTTAAACCTACATTATATTTCTGACAATATAACTATTATATAGTCTACATAATAATTCAGTGATGGTGAACCTATGACACATGTCAAACGTGACACGATGACATTTTGTGTGACACGCCAGCGTTCACCAACACCCGAGTTACCAAATAATCTGCTTTTGCATTCATTGCTCATATGAAGTGCATTGAATTATTTTGTGCCAGGAGACAGTTCAACACTGCTGCAGAGGTAAGGAACTTATTAACCTCAAAGCCTATTTCAGTATACTGCCTCGATATAGTCTGCAAAATGCAGTGCTGACAGTGTTTTCTCTTTGAGGTTACATGTCTGCAAAGGGCAAGCAGTCTGCATTTCTAAGCATGTGCTGTTTTACATTCCTCACAACTGTCTCTCTTAATCCCTCCTAAAACTGTTGACTTTTTGCAGTTAATAATGACTTTTGATTTATTTATTTATTTATTTTGGGGGGGGGGTGACACACCAGCATAGTCAAGTTAGGCATTTTCCAAATTTTTGACACACCAAGCCCAAAAGGTTCGCCATCACTGATATAATTCTTTTGTCTTTGTCTCCATCCACTGCACAACTTTTGTATTGTCTAAGTGATTATTCTACATTGAAGAATTTCACTATCTTGATTCCCTGTGTATGCTGTGTTTATGCTATATTCAAATTTACATAACCACTCTGTTCATAGGACAATAGGAATTACAAGGCAACTGAACTGTTAGGCTTTTTCTACCAACTCAGTACCCACCCTTGCACTGCCTCACCTCTCAACAAGGTCCAAGCCAGTCACACCAAGAGGGAATTTATGAATGCGCATCTAGTTGCCCATCTCCTTTTGGTAGCAGACAATGAGTCATACTGCTTAACTTGAAAAGTGACTTTGTTCTAGAGAAAGGGTGTCTGCTCCATGCGATATATATATATATATATATATATATATATATATATATATATATATATATATATATATATTTATTTGAAGGAATGCATTTAGATATCTGCCCCTTGTTTTAGCTGGAGTGTTTGATTTATTGAGGTTAAGAATTCTTGGACTACTGGATCCTTATAGACCTACCAATGAGCCATAAATTGTCCCTAAGGAGTCATTATGAAACTAAGTATAGGAACAATGACTCCAGTTTTTCTTGGTAATTCTTGTCTTTTAAGCCATTAATCTTTTATAGTTACAAACTTGTCATATCTTTCCAATTTCATGATATGCTTAGAAAGGTACATCCAAAATGAAGCATTGTACTCAGTAGTGGGTCTTATTAGTGTCTAGTACAAGGAAGTTAGGGCTTAATTTGCTCTATATGGAATACTTTTAGCTATGAGTTGTGCAAGGTAGAAAGATTCCCTAACCACTTTTGCCATGTGAGGGTCAAACATAAGGGAGCTGTCTGCCCAAGTACCAAGGTCTGTCATGACATTCTCATTCTGAAAATGTTATCTATGCTACAAGCAGAAGCTGGAGGAGGGGGTGCACAGTCATTTTAGTATACCAGTTATTGACAAGTGCAAACTGTTGTTGGACTGCAGGTAATTCAAAGGATACTTGGCAATGACCTCTAGCTTACAGGCATCTAAAAATGTTGTTAACCAGAGACTCTCATTTGATGAGAATTGATCAGATAAGTAAATACCAAACAGCAGAGGTCCCAGGACAGATTCCTGCAGAGCTCTACTGATCACCTTCATGTTGTCATAGGATGCTTCCCCAACTCTCACTGTGTGACTCCTGACTCTTAAGCCTGTTGACTATCCACACAACCACATACTGGTCAATTTGGATTTCCTTCAATTTGCTTATTATATTTGAATGGGATATGATATCAAATGCCTTTGTGAGGTCAAGATATACTCTGTGGACACATTGTTCACAGTTTACAGCCCTATCAAAGAAGATCATAACATTCATTAGAAAGGATCTACATTTGACAAAACCAAACTGCTGGTGGTTGAGACTGATAAGATGGCTGGCATCAGGTTTATTGTTATAAATAACTAGTGCCAAAATCATAGACAGAAACTAAATGTCAAAAAATGCATTACTGTACCCTTTCAGAAGTCATCTACCTTAGGGAACTACCACATTGAAAATACATGCCTAAGAATTGACCCAGTTATTTTGGGATATAATAACTTATGTTCATAGGTTCATAGGTTGATACAAGGCTATCGGCCCTAGGGTCTATACAAGCCTAGCCATAACAATTCCCTGGCTATTTCTTCCTACACTATTTACTTTCCTGGACCCCTGTCTAGCAGGGCGACTGATGTGATGCCCGGGGTGAATGTGGAAAGTGACCTAACTTTTAGCCAACATCTGTTTATTGTTTTTAGAAAGCCTTTCTATATTACACAGATTATAAACAAATGGATTTTGTTTAGCTCTAGGGATGCCATGGTCCCTCTTTGTTCAGCCCCCATTAAGCCAGTCATTGAATAAAATGCGCCCTTTGGCATGTATGCAACCAGACATCTGCAACAATTTGAATGCCCACAGAAATACCTTACTAAAAGGATACAAGGCCATAATTACATGTCCTATATAGACTGATGCAAAGCCCTGTCACTGTACTCGGTATCCTACTGACTGCTAAGAGGTGACCTGTGTCTGACATACAAGGTCATTCTAACCCATTACAGATGGATTTACTTCACATCAGCAAAGGAATCAGAAATACACTCTCTGGAGATCTGAACCTCTTCTGCAACATCAAAAGGGCAGTTTGGATGGACAGGTATATCCCACAGTGGATAATGCTGCTCTGGAACATACATTCCATCCACATTAAACAAAGTTCATCCTTGTGTATATTAAAGTGTTGCTTGCATCTATGGATGGGAAACAGAAAATTTACCCCAGGACTTTCTCCTGTACTACTAATGGACAGACACAATTTCTAAATGTTTTATCCCATGCATGGGTCACCTTACATTATCTATGTTATAATCCCATTTATTCTCATTAGGGGTAATATATAATTATTGACCATGGAAATGGATAAGACCAATCTCTAATCAAATGGGATAGTTTAATTCAAGCACAAAAAAAAGGAAACTGGCTTGGCTTAAAATGACCCACAAGGGGAGCTAGCCGAGTACTTACCTATGATCCTATGATATGTTCTACATATTTGCATATACGAATTTTTAGGCTGATGGGTTTGTAATTCCTTGCATCTAAGATGGGGAATCCCTTGTGGCATGGCATCAAAGCAGCTGTGTTCTACTCCAGTGGGATAAAGCTAGTTGATGCACTCAGCTTGAAGATTTTGAGGACAGGAAAATGTTCCAAAATGGAGTGGCTTCATATGCATCCATCAGAGATTTCTCTTCTAAAAGGGATGAGTGAGGATAGGAGTCTTCCTTTTATTAGTGAAATACTAAGTATCCTGTTGTAGACCCCAGATATTACAGCTTTATTTATCTACAAATTCCTGAGCTTGTATATAGTTCCATCATGGAGTGAGATGTTTGATGCTTTAGTGCAGTCAAGGTAAGCTGCATGGACAGATAATCCTTCATTCCGTGTGGTCTTCACACTGTCAAAGAACACATAAGTGTTCTGGGTTTGGTCTTGGACAAGGAGAGTTCTTATGCCTTGCTGAACAAGTCCCTTAATGATTCTCTTCTCAACTTGCACATTATTTATTTGTTTGTGAATTTATATTATGGAAAGGAGCCCCACAAGATCAGATATATTTAGTAGAAGAATTATTAGAAATAGTTTTAAAAAACAATTATTTAATGGCTGGGAGAAAGCATTATCTTCAGAAAAAATGAGTAGCCATGGGGTCGCCATGTGGTGGTGCAGTGGCAAATATGGTGAGGGCATATTTGGAAAAAGAATATCTAGAACCTTCCCATTATTTTCTAAGTATAATATTCTATACATGCTTCCTAGACGATGTATGCATTTTATGGAAAGGGAGCCTAGTGGAATTAGATGGTTTTCTGGAATATATCACTAGTATGACAGAGTTTGTGACCTTTTCCCATGAAATAACTAGAGATAGAATAGCTTATTTGGACATATTATTAGACAAGGACTGTGAAAACAAGCAATACATTGCAAAAAATACACCGAAAGGAGACATTTTCTAACCGTTTTTTGCACTTTGATAGTGCACATCCATAGTACCAGAAAAGAGGAGTAGTGAAAGGTAATTTGTACGTGTGGTGAGAATGGTGACAAGGGAAGAGGACTTTGAAAAAGAATGTGATTTTCTGAGATCCCTATTTTTAAAAAGGGGGTACCCGGAGAAGCCAGTGGAGAACTTTATAAATGAAGTGAGCCAGAAACATATTACGGGTTTTTATAAACCATTATTATGTATGAATATTGATGAGAATAATATTAATATTCAAGAAATAAGGCTATTATCCCCTACAGAATCAGCTGAGGACAAAATAAAAATGCATGATTTAAATACCCTCAAGGGGGAGAAGGGAGTTAATTATAGGAAAAGTTCTATTACAACATATTTTGAGGGGGCTTGTTCACTTAGAAGAATCCTAAATAAAAACTGGCAGTTACTTGGAGACAACATCATACTTAAGGTGAAATTGGATGCAGCCCCTAATATTGTGTATAAAAGGGATAAAAATATTAAAATGATTTTGGAAGCAGTGAATAATAATAGGGGGATGGAATTGGAACAAAAAGGGACCATTAAATGTGGGAGATGCCATTATAGTAAATATTTGCGTGAAGGAACAATATTTCAAGTTAAGGGTAAACAGTATAAGGTTAATGAAAATTTTAGTTGCGAAACAAAGCAAGTAATCTCCTTGACACAATGTACCCTCTGCCAAGGATACTATGTAGGCAAAATGGATAGGAGATTGAGAGAAATAATTTACGAACACCTACATAGTATCAGGAAAGCAAATTCAAAAAATGCACTGGCTAAACACATTATAGAAAACCCAAAGCATACATTTAAGTTTATGGGCATTGATAGACTGATAAAGAATGAAAGAGGGGAACCATGGTCACTAATATTAGAAAAGAAAGAAGTGATGTGGCAATTATGCCCAGAAGGAGGATTCTGGCTGGGGTTAAATGAAAATATATCTATTCGGTGTATCCTGAAGCTAAAGGCACTGGAAATGTGGTGGTGCTAAATATTATATATATATATATATATATATATATATATATATACATATATATATTATTGAAATTTACTTCATGGTATGATTTTTTTTATTTGAGATTAGGTTTTATAATATATGCATAAACAATGGTATTATTTATAATGTAAATATATATATTTAAGGGTTGGTGCAGGGTTTTGGTGCCCTTGTAGACTATGTGGGCTTGACTAGTTGCTTTGGTGGGAGGCAAACCCTATACCTTTATTTTTTGAGGTTGGCACCTCAACCATTATGTTATTATTCCTTCCATTGGCTTTATGTTTATTTTTTGTAATTGTAAAAGTTAAAGATTATTTAAATATATATTGAGTGTGAATACCCATTTACATTTTATATTTTTATACTTTGACTTTTATAAGAGTATAAAATATTAATTTAAGTAGGAAAGTTTTATTGAAGTAACATGCCAAAAAAGGTGTTTTAATATTGTTATACATTGTATTTATTTGGTGTGCAGATTAAAGGAAAAACGTTGTTGGGTCACTTTAAATGCTATTAGAAGGGGTGGATGTGTACCAATACATTGACGGGTGTTATTTATTTAAATTCAATTAAATTCATTCATTTGACTTTATCCATTTGCATCTGATGAAGTCTACAGAGGCAGACAAAAGCGCTTATATTATGATTTTTCAACTTTAATAAAAATTTGGATTTATGATTAGCTGTTGCAATGGAGCTGCTTTACCTTGCCTTTGGATGGGTTGATTTGTTCTAGAGTTTTCTTAGTTTGCAGTGTGAATTGCTCTATGTTCCCATTCTGTATTTAAAAGTTTAAATGCAGATTAATACTGAAGTTGACCTCGCCTAGTTATCACTGTCTGTAGAAAACACTTGCTTTGTCATCTTTTCAGTGTAAAATGTTCCCTTTTCTGATAGAAATATATACAATGTTACCCTCTTATGTGAAGTAACTCAGTATCAATATATCCTGAACATATGCTGCCTTCCACACCCCAAAGAAAAGATGAGTTATATGTCCACCCATGAAGAAAATGGTTATAATGCAGCATGGCAAATTGGATGAGGATAATGTCCATGTATGCCTATCAGTAAAGTGTTATATCTGAAACAGCTTGAAACTTTCTAGTAAAATTTAGAACTTCAAATCAGTTTGATCACTTACAGATAATCCACACAGTTCTGTGGAACAGACCAGATTCTTTTATTGGCCTGAATGCCAAAGGAGCTAACACACGGTAAAAGGTATGATGATGCAAGACTCTACTTGCCTTTCTAAAAGGGGAGTTGGAGAGGTAAATGCTGTTGAGGTAGACCATTTCTTCTTGCTCATAGAAGAGTGGGGTAGCAGCAAATCTACAACTGCTAGGCAAGATGAGTAGATGGGGAATCATGGAATGCGTATCTCAATGGAAGCAAAATATTTCCCACAGCAACACCCAATCACTGTCTCAAATGTAGTGTCAGATGTAAAGATAGTATATGAGAAGGTAGTTAGAACAATACATACACACCACTTCTAAACAACCATGCACAGTACAATGGCTATAATTTGACCACTGTAGTGTGATCTCAAACTTGGTGTATAGAAACAACAGGAGATGGGGGGGGGGGGGTTTCAAAAGATGAGTTTTTATTTTTCATTTTCCATGTCATACTTTTGGTTTTCAATCTTTTGTGATCAATATCATAAGCACTGATACTTATGTTCAGCATAGTACTATTTTTGCCTGACAGGCAAGACCTACCTGAAGAAGTGACACATCTGGGCATGTTCCAATATGTCTACACTACAGTGGATTGGAGATAGCAATGGCAAGGCGAGAGGTTACTGTCAGAAGTGCCTGATAAAAACAGCTACACAAATAAAGCCACAGAGATGGTAGGGGAACTATGCAATACATAAATGAATAAATAAATAAATAAATAATCAACATGATACATCTGCTATCATCATATATTTTTCATTCCACCAACTCCCACCAGTCTAGATTATATTTCAGCTGTCACAACTCTGATTTCAGCTTCCTGAATGCTAAAATTGTCTATTGAGCAAAAATGGTAAATTAAACTATTTTGTATAGAGCTAGAAATCTTATAGATATTTGTTTGACAAAATGGATAATGAGCTCCTTAAAAGAGAAAAAAAACATTCAACAGCTAGATCCAATAAAGCCTACACGGTCCATTTACACCTTATGCATGTCACAGCATGACTTACACATGGTAGCGCACTGTTTTGGACTCAATAAGTGGCTCTATATGGTGTGTGGAGCTGCGCAGAGCTGCACAAAAAAGGTGAACACTGTGGCATTCAAGTTAGAGTATAAGCAGCTGAATTGTATGCTAATCAACCAATCCAAGATACAGAGGCTATTCAACAAGCTATAAAGCAACCATGTAGTCTCAGTGCTTGTTTTCCCTGCAACTTCTGGTTAACTTATCACAATCTACATGATGTGGAAGTTGTAGAGTACTACAGGATGGATAGAGACACTCAACAGGAACTCTGCAACCTCTGACGTCCTCTAATCAGAGCTAGGGCAAACTGAGGGGAACCCATCCCATTGGAGACAAAGGTATGTCTAGCACTTAGACTTTTAGCTACAGGTACCTTTCAGAGACCAACAGGGGACATGTTGGGAGTGTCACAGGCATCAGCATCCAGGATCCTCCATCAATTCCTGAATGTTATGCTCAAATATGCTAGTCACCACATATATTTTCCCCATACTCCTGAGGATAGGGCCAGAAATATGCAGGATTTCTAGCCTGTAGCACACTACCCTGAAGTACTGGGTGCCATAGACATGTAGAAATTAAGGCACCACAGAGGAAACAGGGAAGGCTCTTCATTAATAAAAAGGGTTTTCACTCTAACTGACAAGTTGTGTGTAATGCCAAGGCAATCATCTTGAACGTGTGTGCAGGTAACCCAGGCAGTTACCATGACTCACATATTTGGCACACCTCCTAACTGTATGATGTTCAATAGGGAGGATATCCCACAGGGTCATTTACTGGGGGATGCAGGTTATGCAATGGAATAGTGGTAGGGTTGCCACCTTTTCAAATGCCCAAAATGGGACATTTTTTGTAGAAATGTGAGATTTTGCAGGACAAAACATACCCATGGCCAGTGCAAAGGACAAAACTTCACTTTTTTTCCAAAGTAAAAGTCTATTTTTGTAGCAATTGAGTTGCTTATGCTGTTTCATATGATATTTATATGTTTCAGATGCAAAATATCTGTTTTATGCAACTATTAAACAAAATGTAAGAAATATATTTTGTCTTAAAATCTCAGGACATTTGACATTTTTTACTTTTTTTCACAGGACACAACTGCACAAAGTGGGACTGTCCCTCGCAAAGAGGGACAGGTGGCAACCCTAAATAGTGGTCGATGACACCCATCAGAAATGCACAAACACCTGCTGAAGAATGTCATAATGAGGCACACACGTAAACCAGAAATATAGAGAGTGTGTTTGGGCTGCTGAAGTTGCAGTTCCATTGCCGAAATAGTTGTCTAGTGGGGCCCTGCACTACAATCTACATATGTACTGACATATTCACAGTGTGTGCCATGCTATACAACATCTTCCTGAGAAAACAGCTTCAACATTATCAACAAGGAGAAGGGGCACACATCCCATGATCAATGGCAAAGTTACCACAGCCACATGCAAGTGAAGAGTCAGAACCTGTGGGTACAGGCAGACATATGTGCGCTCAATATGCACTCACATTGGCTAAGTGATAATGCATAGCAGACTCATTCACCACCTAAGGGACTAAAACCTTTCTCTTACATACATACATATAGTTATATTGATGCCAGGCAACTCTCACAACCTTTACCTACCCATGTAATTGTTGTGTATTGCTTGCATCAGACAGAGTCAGCCCTGAACTAAAACGGTTGCAACTGCTGGATTTACAAGGTAAGTGTTGAACCTGGAGTGTATTTTATAATAATATGAATGACTGCCATATCCTTGCATGTTGTTACTTGGTAGTGTAAGCAAGCAAAAAGGTGGGTGATTTGTACAGAAATAACCTTAATATGTGACAGTAGAGACATATTTGACTTATATGTGCCTATTATTAAGTAGGAGGCCTCATGTATCAAAGATTCACACAGCCATACCTCTCAAAAGTACTGATGGTCACCACATGCCCTCAGTTTAGCACCATACATTTGTACTGGAAAATCATTAAAGAGAGAAGTTAAAAAGTAATAATAAACATTTCATTTTCAGACTTCACAACCATCATAAGATCATGAACAATACTGATGGAAAAAAGCTTGATGCTATCAACTGTCTAACTTTCTAAGACCAATATAAGTCAAAGGTACAATTACTAATTCAACATCACAAATGCAGATATAGTATCATAGGATCCCAAGAGGTTGCTAGGCTAATGGCTCCAGGGTACTTACAAACCAAGCCAATTTCAACACATGTTCCCCAGGGTGTCTGGTTCAAACAGGCACTAAAATCAACACCTATTGCCCCTGTCCAAGAGGGACACAGGTGAAATTCCCAGAGCAATTTTTCATTTACTCACCCAAGCATCCAAATTATGCTTAAATAAGGCCAATAAAGGGCTTTATTTAACATGAATAGGAAGCTTGTTCCAAAGGTGGGGCAATTTCTGTAAGACAAATCTGTCGCTCCAGCAATTTCTGTTGATGTCACATACCAGGTTAAGGTCCTTTGAGTGAGTGGCCCTTGTGCCATTTAACTTGTAATTGTGCAGCATTTCCATTAAAGCTGGGTAAGAGATTGCTCTGCATGCAAGGCACAAGTTACCTCTGAGCAGTCTGTATGACACAGAGTAAAGCAACAATGATTTCAGTCTGTCCGCATAAGACAGATCTTGAAGACCCTCTATTTTCTTTACAAGGAACCTATGTAGTATCTCCAATTTCTGTAGGTGTTTGGAAAGTAACATACAAAAGGGAGAATTGTACTCTATTATTGGCCTGATGAGGGAAGAGTACAGGGGGGGTGATAACCTATTTTTTTCTGGAAGCAATGCCCTTACTTATGAGATGAGCATTATAAAATGCCCTTCTTACCACTGTGGAGACATAGTGATGAAAGTTAAGGTTGCTGTCAACCTGTGTGCTCAGATCTATCACCACTAACATGTGTGCCTAGGTATTGCTATTGATGTGATAGTTTGCAGGAACATCACCCTTGCCGAAAGAGATGATAATGTACTTTTTTGCATTGTTTAGGGCCGCCATGACTTTGGCACCAGTCATTAGTCTGTGTAAGACCTTCTTGCAGGATGTTGACATTGCTAGGGGTTTCAATTATCTCTCCCAGTTTTCAGTCATCAGCAAACTTTATCAGCACAGTCCTTTAATTTTAGCGTGTACTTCAGAGAAGTAGAGTCCAAACAGTACTAAGCACTAAGTCAGCTATGACCCTGAGTATCAGACACAAACCTTATGTATCCCTGAATTCAAAAGACAGAAAACAGGAATATGGCACAGTTATCATCACTTGCACAGGGTGTTATGTGGGAGGGCAGGATGCCTAGGCTGACACAAAAGGTTGGTGAGTGTGTGTGAGTAACAAAGGGAAGCAGGCAGACATTCAGATAAAGTAACAAATGTCAAGTGAGACAAAATGAGTTTTAAGCTTCATGGCTGAAGCACATAACTGTTGTGTGTGCGTGTGTGTGTGTGTGTGTGTGTGTGTGTGTGTGTGTGTGTGTGTGTGTGTGTGTGTGTGTGTGTGTGCACGCGCACATGTGTGTATGAGTCCTCCAGGTAAAACTGGTGTGTGATTGTATAAACACAGGCAATCACTGTGCTAACTCTACATTTTGGGATGTCGAAGAGGTGTGAACCATGCATGGTAAAGGTAGCAGTTCATCACTGTTGTACTTAACCACGAAAACTGGCTCTGCCAGGAGTTGCACTGGCATATCCTCACCCATGGTCAGATACACTGATTCTAAGTAAATGTGACTGATGTCTGCTGGATGAGCTCCTCTCATGTTGATGCCCAGGACCATGACTGCATGACCTACCATGTCTGGGTGTGGACAGCTCAACCACTGATTGAGCAGTGGAAGTACTACCACTATGGGAGCATGATTGGGCATGGCCATGTTGGCCATGTTGGCTAACAGCAGATGATGTAACTCTCCAACATCCATGATGATGCTGCCTCCTTCCAACAGACATTCTATAATAGACACCACCCATTCCAACATGTCATTCATCTGATCCATTGAACTGGCAACATGATGGAGGCATTTATGTATGTCATAGTGTGCTACATCTATAACCCTAAGCATTTCTCTGGAACTCCTATGGGAATGTATCTGTGCCTCCATGATGGCCCTAAACATACTTTGAGTGGAACGGGAAGAGACACCTAAATCAGATGGAGGATGGTCAGCAGGCCTCCTCTGAGTACCCCTAACAACCCTCCTGTGTGGCATCTTTCCCACACTTTGGCTACAGCCAGATTTAACAGGAACCAGAGTCACAGTAACCACACTTCTCTGATCAGTTGTCTCACCATCCACCTGTCCAATATCTGAGAGCTCGCTGGAATGGGTAGGCATAGGCCTATTGGCTGTGTCCGATGGAATTACAGGGGATGGCTGTATGTCAACCTCATGTCAGATTCAACCTCTGAACTCCCCCAACCTGGCATCTGCTGCCTCTGCACTGCTTGTCAGGTAGTTCTGCCACAGCAGATGGTGCAGTGGTACCCTCCAGCAGCAACGGTGGAGAAGGGGATTTCATCACTCACCAGGAGATGCCAAGGTTGATGTGTAAGGTCATGCACCGAACAATTGTTGTATGACTATGGTGGATGGAGAAGTTGCTCTCCCTCATGGTCCATAGGAGGAGAAGATATCAATCACTAGAGCCTCCAGTGGAGTAAGGGGACAGTGATAACAGCCCTGTGAGTGAAGATTCAAGTCTCATTGTCTCCATGTTTGACGGGCATGAGCCTGTGTTGTCCTCTGCCTCACCCTAATCATAGTGTCCCACAACCTTTTGTGTCCCTCAGCATCCCTGTCTTTTGTCTTGTTTGTCTTCCTTGTTTACATTTGCTTCCTCACCTACCCAACTTACCAGACCTAGACATACCTATGTCCCTTATCCAGCATCCCTCTCTTACTGAATTTAAAAGAAAAATGGGCACCTATCCCACAAAAAAATATATATTGTCCCATACATAGCTCTCCATTTTACACACATGTCTTCTCGACACACTTGATTCGGTCCAGTTGGGGATACAACATGATTACGCTGTTGTCACCCTGCTTTCTGGAGGTGACAGTCCAAATTCATCTAATATTCTGCATATATTATTGGATTGTACTGTTGAACAAGTGGATAGCTATGGTTCTTTGCTACCTCCCTCCTGCACGTTCCTCTATTACTTTCTCTTTGTTGTTCCTCCTCCTTGCTCAACATTTCATCATTTTCCAATCTACCTCATTTTAACACCTATAATCTGGTAAAAAAAATAGGATCAAACACAACACACATAAGTGCCAGCAAAAGCAATGGATTCCTTCACTTTTTGGTCTCTATGTTCTCACAGAGTTTGTTAAAGCACACCAATGCCAAGCAATGGTGAGCAGCTCTACAATGATGCAGTTAACTACGTGCTATGCCTATTAAGCTTGCTGCACTACATCAACACACACAAAATCACATATACTGAATGTACTATAAAGAATAGGCTGAATGTACTGTAAAGAATAATGTCATTGCATTATCATTGTGCATTTAAAAGTATTACATACAGCTGGATTTGAATCCTACCATCTCGGCTCGAAAAGAAATGCATCAACACATTTATACCTGCTGCCACAGAGTCAGATAAGTAACAGGTGTGTTTCATAGATGCAATTCTAACTCTCAGATTTTTACCAGACATTTAGCAATGCAGCTGACATTTGTGCACTGCTACGTGCAAACAGGGGAAGTAATAGAAATGTGTATATCGCATGCACAAACACTTGGCTAACTGTTGCACAAACCTGCTGTTCACAGCTGAGCTATGCAAAGTCACTATTATCATACATTACTGGTGTTTACTGTCCATTTACTCTTAATGGCATGAAACTAGATGTGGAAACATAACAAACTGAAGGCCCTAGCTAATAATATGTCACATGTTTACAATACAGCCATGTGTTGCCTCAACCTCTGTACTGCAATCCCGGAGTCTCAATACTTTTTTCACACATATATCAGCTAAACTACATAAATGAATATCAGATGTTATGTGATATGCAGTTCATGTCAATCTTGTAACATGCAGAACTAGAACTATTGACACATAAGCCTAACCAGCCCAATCTGCAAGGCTATGAAAAGAATAATCATGGACCTTATCCACAGGACATAGGTGACCTTCAACACACTTGAACCAACCTATTTTAGTTTTGTCAAGGGTAGAGCTTACTTATTAAACCTAGTGGACTTTCACATAGTAGCATGCTAATCTTTGTATACTAATTCATTCTGTTCCATAAGCCTACTCTTGTGTTATAATATCCCCATCCTCTACATTTTCTATAATATCAACAAAAATAACTCTTCTCCTACGTATTACAAAGGGGGGCTTAATACAGCATATACAGAACTACATAAATGCTTTTTTTTAATATAGTACACTTATCTATTATGTCTAATATTCTCTGACTGACTGTACATTTAATTGTTTTTTTTTTCCTTCAGCATTGCATGCAAAGTTATTGTGTCTTCGCTCCATACTCATGTTTGTTCAATATGTTTTATGTAGAGCTTTTCTCCCCAGGCCATTACTTAAAAGGAACTTTATAAAAATAGTAAATAAAGGAAATGAATAAATAGGGAAGAAATATAACCAGTTGTTGTTGTTTTCTCTCAGCTTTTCCCGGTTAGGGGTCGGCACAGCGGATCTCTGGTCCGCTAATGATTGGAAGTAGATTTTTCACAAACGCTGAGGTGCCAGCTTGACATTCAACCTTCAACAAAGGCATGCTCATTTACGCATGTCTTTCGAACACCCAACCAACCGCGGGGAGCACATGCAGACTCCACACAGAAGGCACTCCCCACACTCCAGCCGAGAATCGAATGGGAGAACCTTTAAATATAACAAGTATGTAGTACATTATGGGATAAACCAATTTCTTAGGTAATGTCTCTTCTTTAAGTAGCATGTTTCACAGAAGAGAACTAGTGCGACTCAAAATGGTTTCAGTTAGAAACTTATAATATCCCAGTAGAAAAAAAAGTAATTTTGAGCAGCATGACAAAGGCACAAATAACTAATAGAAATCATAATTAATAACGCTACCCAAAATGTTAAAAAATCAAATGTTTAATAATGTATGTGAAAAGAAGGAAGGATTCCTGTCCCCCCATACCCATGCAAGTTTTGCATTTTACTTTTCATATTAAACAAGCAATGAAAACAGAAAAAAAAAGAAGGAACAAGTCCATGTTTCTGAAGAACAGAGCATCTCCAATTTTCAGAGTCTCTGTATCCTTAGAGGGAATAAAAAGTAGCTGGAGTTTTCAGGCTATACCACCTTTATATGCCAGGGGCTAGTGAGACCTGTGTCTTGCAAAAGTATGCAGTATCATCATTCACTTTAAAATTCTGTTTATGTCAGTTTTTAGTCTGCTGCTATCTATTTACATATTTGACAGTTACTGCTGACTTATGGTCTCCTGCATCCCCAGTAACTTTTTTCCTTCCTTCCCCTCTGCATAGTGTGAATATACTCTGGATGTTTCCCTTTACTAGGTGGGTCTTGCCTCTGGACAGCTGTGGCTTTAAATTTAAGCTTCATCTATCCTGCAACCTCCTAGATTACATCAAAGGGTGGGGATGCATCAGTGTCAGTTGTCAGTCATAACTACCTATGTGGTTATTAACCTCTCCACCCTCCCCACATTTGCCACCTAACAACACAGCATCAACCTCTGTTACTGCTCACATATCATCACTGTACTGCTGACCTGGATGTGCACCATTAATATGTGCCTAAATCTTCCTCCCTTAGATTAGGTAAGCAAACAATTTTATTATTCCTGTTGCATCCATCATTGTATTCTTCAGCACATGGGCCAATAGATGTACCTTCACAGTTAGGTTATACCCTCTGCATCATAGCGCAAAAAAACTTCTGTATTTATTTGCCACGATTTTTATTTTTTTGTTAATAGCTATAAATAAATAGCTGTAAAAATTATTAATAGCTAGTGAAATAAAGTATAATGAAAATAGCATTTCTTTGTTAACATGAAAAGAGAACTGGTTCTAATGCCTGCCCTTGATCCATGACCTAGGCTTGTCAGGCAAGGATAACTGCACCCCATATAAGGGCAGTCTAGAAAGGTCATTCAATCATTTTGTACTTTATGAGATGAGAAACTAGAAGGTCCAGAGAAAATCCATACAGACCAGACAGATAATCTACAAAATTACATAGACAGAGTGACCAGATATGAGGCAAGTAGCGCAGTTTAACCGCAATGCTATTGGATACACTATCATATTAAAATTCACATTTATTGTCTACGGGAACATTTATTGGAAGGTTTTACCCCCGGACGATTTGACCCCAGAGAATCTCACCCCAATTAAATTTAATAAAATAATTTTATTACTTAATATTTTAATTAGGAATTTTACATAGAAATTTAATATATTATTTTAACATTTTAATATGTAAATGTTAATTTATTTAACATTTTGTTTAATATCTAAAAAAAAAATAATTTAACAGTTTTTAACATGTTAACAATAAAATCAATCAGGAATTTTACATAAGAAGTTATCAGATTTAACATTTTAAACATTACAATCATAAGAACTTAATATTAATAATATTATTATTTTATGTAGATAAAATTCAAATGTTTTAAATATATATATATATATATATATATATATATATATATATATGTATATAAAAATTAGCCCATTAAGAAATTGTCAGTTCTCTGTGATTGTAGCAGGTTACAGACCAATAATACAAATAATATTTTGATCTGTCTAATGACAGGTTATTTCTGTGTTACTCTGTATGATTGCCATACGTTTTCACTATTCTTGCTAAGTGTTATAAACTATTATAAAGCCTTGTTGCACATCTAGATATGGAATTTGTTAATGTAGGGGTCTAAACATTCGGGGTCAAAATGTCCCGTACCCGATATGAAGATTGAATACTGGTCTCTTTTGCTGGGAGACAGTGAACTTGCTTCTAAACTGTCACGCTGTCTGTAGTGCACGTGTCATACAAATGCTTAAATATTTTTCATTTTCATTTTACAAAACCCCATATAAGTTAAAAAATAATGAGAAAAGAAGACAATTATGCACTGAGTTAATTTCAAGATTTTCAGATTCTTTGCATGATTACACATATGTTGAAATAAATATTTTACTGATTTAAAAATATACAGTTGTTTTGAGAATATAATTACTGTTCTGTTGGTTGATACCTGTCTGGTCTTCTAAAGTTTCCTTCTTGTCTGAAATCTGCTATTTAATTTCAATCATGTTTCTTTTGCTAGACTATCAGACTTCTTAGCGAAAGCCATTATTTTTGATAAGTGCAGACAATTTCTGATTGTTTGCTTGATTCTGTTCTGTTCTTAGTCAAAAAGCAAGCACAGTGTGTTCCACCACCTTATTAAGGTATGTTCCGTAAACTTCACTGACTTCTGAAATGGTATGAGAACATTTTGAGGAGTGGATTCCAGCTTCCAGAAAATATATCAACTACATGTAATGAGGACAAAGCTATTCTCTGCAGAGATCAGTGTGTCATGCTGCCATAACTTATTATTTCCTCTAGTTCTTAGCTACAGAGGAACATGTGATACCTTAACAGTATGCATTGCTAATCTTCATTAAGGCAATAGCATGGATTTTTTTTTTCTCTTTTCATTTAAAAATCTAATACTGTTAAGTAGTCAGCAAATAAATACATAAATACAAATTGTCTACAAATCCATTTATTTAATATGGTTTGGTAAATAACATTAACTGTGGCTTGTTTTGTCTTCATGCCTAATTTTTAATAACTGCCCACTATCATTTTTTGAAAGCCAATCTCATGGCATACTCTGTCACACTCGGATGGCATAATGTACTTTTTCTTTCAAAACTACAGTGGCATTATTCGTTTCACTTATTCATGACATTATTTTGCATTATTTCTTGCATATGGGAAAGTAAACAAAGCTGCATCGATATTGAAGCATATTAACCACATTTAGATTCACAGTGCCAATCGAAAAGTCAAGCTAATAATCACATCCATTCTTTTTTATTATCATTGGTTCAGTTTTGAATGTATTGAAATGAAATGAAGTAGTGTGCTTTAGTTTGTATAAAACAGGTGCAAGACTTCAAAGTATTAGTGGGAGGGAAGACAAAAGCTTGGAAGTGTAACCGTAATTACATGGTTCTGTCCTTAAAGATCAGTACAGCAATTATGTTCTGAATTACAAGACTGAATATGACTGACAAAGAAACATGTACTCAGGTAAAATTTTATGTTTCTTTTAGGCTGATCTAATTCTGTAGACCTACAGGTTATTATCTTAATTGTCAATCACAGGCAACAGCAAATGGATGTGATTAAGTTAACAAGTAATGACAATTTTAGAAATTTGTGGTAGTTTTGCCAAAGCCTTGATCAAAAAGTTAACACATGAAATCACCACCGCCTTTATTATGAATGACCATAGACAGGTGGACTCACATACATATGCACTCAAACACACAATTATGAACATACACAGACACACACATATGCACGCACTCACACACACAGAAGCATGTATGTATAAATTTGTGTACATGAGTACATGCTTCTGTGTTTGTGCATTTGTGTTTGTGTGTAGTCATCACAAACAGAAGTTGTTGGGCCACAGTATAAGTCAGGAATTTGTGGGAAGGACAGATGTTAGTGTTTGTTTGTCTTTTCGGCTTTTCCCGGTTCGGGATCGCAACAGCAGAACTCCGGCCCCCTAATGATTGGCAGTAGATTTTTATGGTGCTGAGTTGCCAGCCCAAAGCCCAACCTTCAGCAAAGGAACGCCCATTCACACATGTCTTTCAGAAGCCACTCGACCATGGGGAGGACATGCAGACTCCATAAAGAAGGCACTCTAGCTGAGAATAGAACAGGAGAACCTCTTGCTGTGAGGCAACAAAACTACCACTGTACCACCACAGCTTTTAAGGACAGATGTTAGTGTAATCATCATAAATCTGTATGACAGCAAAGCATAGCTTTCAAATGTCCAGATTTTCACAGAATGTACAGATTTTTTATTCATATTTTGGTCCATTTCTCATAAAATTGTAGTTTTCTGGCAAATCACTGACAATTCATTAAGGAATGAACTCAGAAAATTATGGCTGACATTTGATTTTCTGATTTTAATATCCTTCATAAAATTCATGGTAATTCAAAACCTATTATTCTATCAACTTTCTAAGTTTGTAAGAGCAATATTTAAAAAGTGTCCCTATTTTGGGGCCTCTGTCCACCCATTATTTATGGTTTTGTCCAGCTTTCTTGCTCTAAGAGGTTGAGAGATATGCAACAAAGTGCAAAGAATTAGGAATATGACCTGTTAAACATCCCCACTCTGTAGTCTAGTTTTATTTTCTCCATTTCCACTTACTTACTGTATGACTCAAGCAAACACACAAGTTGTGCTGACATCACAGCGAGGAGGTCCCACAGTTAGAATAAAATAAGTAAACACTATAATCACAATGTACAGAATATAAATCTTCTTCTTCTTTCGGCTTTTTCTTTTGTTAGTGGAATTTTACGGTGTCAAGTTGCCAGCCCGGCACCCAACCTTCCACAGAAGGCAAACATACACACACACTCACACCTAGGGCCAATTTAGAGTGTCCAATCCACCTACAGCATGTCTTTGGGATGTGGGAGGAAACCGGACCACCCAGAGGAAACCCACGCAACCACAGGGAGGGCATGCAGACTCCACACAGAAGGCACCCCAGTCGAGGATCGAACCGGAGAACCTCTTGCTGTGAGGCAGCAACACTAACTGCTGCACCACCATGGCCATCCTAATGTACAGAATATAAATAATAAAATGAAATAAAACAACAGGAGATAAGCACTTTCAGCATTTGCCTTCATCAAATCTTAATATAAACCACGTCTTCATTTTTAAAGAGTCCTGGTATTGCTTCAGCCAATAAAATTATTGTTCGGATGGTTACTATGCATGTTAAAAGTTAATTTACAATCATACCTAATGACTTTGGGATTGAATCAGTCAGACAATTTCTTAGGCAAGAAGCAGCCTTTGACAATAATAGAGTCCATCTGATATGCTCCCTGATGGAGATAATCTTGTAAAACAACATTTTTATGTATGGGAATAAATACTATCTACAGAGATGGGGGGTTGTGTTGGACACTTCATATACCAATAATTATTCTAATATAGTAATGGCCAAATGGGACTGTAACTATGTGTTCTGTGAGACCAATCCTTGGTGAGGATATTTATCATAGCACAAGAGATTTGTGGATGATATATTTTTTCCTTTGGTAAGGTAGTGAAGAACAATTGATGGAGTTTATTGATTATTTAAATAAGACCACCTTGTTCCTTGAGTTCTAAGTTCACAGCTCCATGGAAGAGATCAGCTTCTTGGATGGGATTTTACATAAAGGGCCTGGAGGGAAGCTAAATACTTTATATATATATATATATATATATATATATATATATATATATATATATATATATATATATATATATATATATATATATATATATAGGGTCTATGTTAAATGAATGAACGATCAAAATGTTGAGTACAACATACTCAACAATGTTTGATCAATTGTTCATTTAATTGGACACTTCAAATGCTGAAATTTGGAGTTCAGAAAAGTTTTGGTCTGTCATCCCATTCAGTGTAGTGTGGGACATAGACACACTACACTGTTCGGAATGGTGACGTCACAGGCTGCTTTGTTTAATGTACCAACTCCGAGATTGCTGTACATTGGGGAAAGGGCAATTTCCTGGTAATCGCTTGTTGCGATTACTGGGAAATTGCCCTTTCTCCAAGGTACAGCGATCTTGCATTTGGTATATTTAGTTAGGGGGGTATGGTGGTGTGTTAGTGTTTGAATGATGTGAGTGTGGAGGGGGTTTGTATGCATTGTTTGTATGTGTGTGTTTTATATGTTAGTGTATGGGAGATTTAGGCCAAACAAAATCTTTCGATTTTGTTTGTTTCAGGCTTTTGAGGGTTTGAGGTTTTGAACTTACGATCATAGTGTGTCGAGTATATTGTACTCGACATTATGATCGTTCGTTCATTTAACATAGACCCTATATATATATATATATATATATATATATAAAGAATTGTTGGAGGAACCACCTTGTGCATAGGACAAGTTTGCACCCTAAGCATGTGTTTCCACATGTTGTCAAAGGACAATTTTAGAACTTCCAGGATATGCACCAATGAGCGAGATTATGAGAATGAGACACAATGCTTGAAGGAATATTTTGTAAGTCAAGGCTATAAGCAAAGAGAAATACATGAAGCAATGTTGGAAACTGAAGCCCAACGGCATACCAGTGGCCCACCATATTTTATGGAAAGAGGTGAACTAAGGACATCTGGGGATGTTTTAAATGTCACTAGTTCTACAGAATATGTTCTCTTATGCACAGCAGTGATCTTAGACATGTCTGTCAGATTATAAGAAATAATTAGAAGATTCTTACATAGGACAATAACATCAAATATATTGTGAGTGAAAAACCCAGGTTTTGTTTAAAGAACAAGAAATATCTGAAAGGACTATCATGCAGGAATGGGAGGTTTAATAAAACTGTCTCAACATCAATGCAAAAATTGTAGTTATATTAATTCTAAGAATTGTTATCAGCGTCCCATAACTGGGAGAATGTTTCTTCTAAGGACTTAAGCAGATTGTTCTACAAAGAATGTGATATACATTGCTGAATGTGACTCATGCAGTAGTTTTTATGTTGGCAAGACAAACAGATCACTCAAAGATCAGATCTTGCAACATCTCAGTGACATCAGCATATTTCAGATCATGATCAACATAGTGTTTGCTTTATGGTATTGGAAATTGTTCCTGAAAATTGAAGAGGTGGGGATCTGACAGAACTGAGTCTATCGAAGCATGTTGGATAGTGGATTTGCAGGCAGATAAACTGCCTGGTTTAAATGACAAGGTGCCTTTAAAACCCCTGTTGAAAGGGAAGAAATTAAGGAGATAATTTTATTGGTTGAAGCGATACTGGGACTCTAGAAATTAAGATGTTTTGGTTTCTATTAAGATCTGATGAAGGCAAATGTCAAAAGCACTTAATCTCCTGTTGTTTTATTTCAGTTCATTATTTATATTCTGTATGTTGTGATTATAGTTTTTACTTATTTTATTCTTACTGTGGGAACTCCTCACTGTGTGTTTGCTTGTTTTGTTTGTTTAGTTAACTGCTTTAGCAGATCCTGTAGAGTTTGTCCTGTTTTACTGTATGACTCAGAGGAAACCAATTGACGAGACAGTCTTCCTAGATTCTTCCTGATAGAAGCTTCTTTAACAAATAACTAAGAAAAAAGGAGCAGGTTGTTATGCTTGAAAATTGAAACTAAATATGAGGAATACTGAATTTAAGATGTGTGTTATTCACAGTATTGGCTCTGTCCATTTTGACATGATAAACTGGCAGTAGTACACTACAGGAATATGACAGTGAATAGATCACATGTTGACTTAGACGATAGCCATACTTCAGAAAAACAGCAATACCATTGGACGTATGGACAGTATCAAAGAAGGACAGCTAAGGTATGGTTGGTGTATAGGTAAGTGAAAAACAAGAAAGAGGAGGAGAATGGCATGAACATACCTTTAGATGGAAGGACTGCAAAACCAAAACACAAAGCAGTGGGAACTGAAAATAAGACTGAGGGGTACTAAAGATGGAGCAAATCGAAATGGTTTATGTCAGTGATGGGGGTTGTAGGATGAAACTGGTGTGCAGATAGGAACCCAAGAGGATCGTTATAGGAAGACTTGAGACTTCACATAAGAAACTACAAAAAATTCTTGGGGGATGAGACTCAGAAGAGAAGGAGAAAGATAAAATAAAATAAAAATATATTAATGGAGCCAGTGGTGGAGGGCAGCACAGTGGCACAGTGGGTAGTGTTCTTGTTTCACAGCAAGCAGTTTGTCACTTTGACTTTTACTTGAACTGCCTTCTGTGGAGTCTACATGTCTTCACTATGTTCATAGAGGTCTTCTCCTTATGTTCTAGTTTCCTTGCTCATTCCAAAGACATGCAGTAGGTGGTTTGGATACTCCAAACTGGCCATAGTGGTGAGTGTGCGTGCATGTGTAAGGTTTGGAAGAAGAAATGTGGAAGGGTTACACCACCAGGTGGCAGGGTCATCCATGGTTGTCCTTCCATACCTCACATATGGAGAGAAGCAATGCATATTTGCTTCTTGCAAAGTTATTGGTGGCATTATTCATTTTGATCACCAGAATAATTGCATTTATTTTTTTTCTCATAAATTCAGTGCTCTTAAATTTCATTTATTCATCATACAACATTAATGAAATAGCTTAAGCATCAGCACAAGGGGAGATAACATTCTAGACTTGGTTTTCACCAACATGGGTGACCGCTGCACCACCCCCATAGTAAGTTCTTCCCTGGTGTGATCAGACCTTCGGTCTGTCTCATTTGAAGTTTCTATCCTGTCCAACCACACTCCAGCAGTAACCAGGCTAAAAAACTTATCAAAAGCTGACTACAGCCTTGTAAGGGAGGGTATCATTAGCTTCACACCACAGCCCTCCTCAGAGGGTGCAGACAACTATACAATCACCTGTACAACTCCATGGATTCAGCTATACCCAATAGAACTAAAACTTGTCCTGCTCCTGAAGGAAACACAAACCTATCTGGTGGACATCTTCTATCAACAGGCTTTACAACAAAAAGAAGAAACTGTTGTCCAAGGGTAAAAAGGCATAGATTCCCAATTACAAAACTCCCTCCTTAGCCTCAACAAGCAAATTAGATTGCTATTGAAAACCTAAAAATCCAGTTATGAATCAAAACTAGCCTCAGAAACAAAGGGTAACCACAAAGCCTTTTTCAGTTACGTCAAGAATCTCCATGGCAAAGCCCAGGTTTGTTCCAAATTAATTCATAATGGTAACACTTACACTGATCCTGTTGACTTAGCCAACCTGCAGGCAGGTAACTTCCATGTAAACTTCACTCCCCTGCCACTCCAAGGCCCATTCAACATTCTCAATACTTATTCTGCACCTCAAATTTCCATAGATCAAGTGTTAAAGGCCCTATCCGAGGCAAAGAACACAGCTTCCATGGGACCTGATAGTATCCCAGGTTGTGTTCTGCAACATCTCCAGCAAGAAGTAGCCATGCCATTGAGCACCCTATTCAACCATAGCTTAAGTACAGGCTTCATTCCAGCAAAGTGAAGAACTGCCATTGTCATCCCCTTGCACAAAGGTGGTGCCACTACTGACCCTGGAAACTATCGACCCATTAGCTTGACAAGTCTGATATGGGCCTCATAAACAAGATCATAGGCAATCTCCAAGCACTTGACCCCACCCAGTTAGGATTTGTCAAGGGCAGTTCTTGCCTGTTGAACCTGGTTGACTTGTTTTGAGACTGTCACCAAGGCCCTGGATGAGGGAATGTCAGTACATACAGCTTACCTTGACTTGGCCAAAGACTTTGACACAATCCCTCACTCAGGCATCATTGAAAAGCTAATACAACTTAGCGTAATTCCCTATCTCATCAAGTGGGTGGCCAACTGGCTCACTGATAGCACCCACAATGTTAAAATAGGTACCTCTACCTCTGACAGCAGACCTGTCACTAGTGGTGCTCCCCAGGGATCTGTCCTGGGACCCCTACTGTTTGGCATCTACTTCTCAGAGGTACAGACAAAGACAAAATTCCTGTGGCTGACCAAGTTTGCAGATGACTGTAAGTTAGGTGCTGTCACTGACTCCCTAAATGATGTTAGCATACTACAAGAGGGTCTCACAGCAACAGATGAATGGTGCTAAAGTCATGGCCTTAAGTTAAATGCAAAAAAAGATATTATCATACCATTCGGCAAAAACACGGCCTCTACTGTTTAGCACATCAATGGCAACCCCCTAAGCACACAATCTGTGGTGAGAAACCTGGATTCACAGGTTGAAAACAATCTCACATTCGACCAATATGTACCAGCAGTGGTCAGAAAAGCCATTTATTTGGTTCATCTCATAGGTAAAGGCATTGCATCCAGAAAAAAGGAGGTTATTACTCTCTGTACTCCTCCCATATTAGGCCAATAACTGAGTACAATGCCCTGTTTGCTATGTACCTCTCCAAACACCTGTACCAACTGGAAGGGCCACAGAAATATCTCACAAAGGGAATCCATGGCCTCTAACACCTGTTCTATGTGGCCAGGCTCAAATCACTATCACTCGGTATTGAACAGATTGCTCTGAAGTAACCTGTAGCTTGCCTACAAGGCAATCTCTGACCCTGCCCTACTAGAGTGTCTCCCTATTCATGTCTAATTCCTCGCACATCACCCGATTGAAAGGCCTAAATCTAATATGCAACATTAACAATACTCCTTAACAAAACATTAACTTATACTCCTTGACAAAAAAAACTTCCACTTTAAATTTCAACAAAACCCCCAACAGAACCCTCAAAAATTTTGGTCTGAAATCAAGAAACTCCTATACCCTGGAAACTCAAAAACACCCACCCCTGCCAACCTATCTCAGACCCCTCCTAATAAAATTGCTGACACCTTCAATAACTTCTTCTCAGAAACAGTCACCTCTCTTGCCAACACCTTAACTCCACCCACAACCCTTGGACTTAACCCTCCTAATAGTAAAACACCCTCTTTAAAGTTGAACACAGTATCCACAGCCTTCATTTTCAACCAACTCCGAAAACTTAAACCTTGTACCCCCTCAGCAGACAAACTGCCAGCAGAGTATCTGCAGCTAGCTGCTGAGGTACTAGCATTCCCAGTCTCCATATCAATAAACAGAACCATAACTGAATCCACTATTCCGTCTCTCTGGAAAATCTCCCATATCATCCCTTTACATAAAGGGGGAAATACAACTGAACTTTCAAACTACCGTCCTATAGCCCTACTCTCTCCTCTAGCTAAAATCATGGAACGATGTGTCCACCAACAATTTCTAGAGCACCTTCTCCATAATAACCTACTTGCTGACTCACAGCACGGTTTTAGACCATTCCATAGTACCACCACTGCCCTTCTCTCCTTTACAGACTCCATCAACAAAAATCGCAACAATAATCTATACTCATCTGCATTATTTCTTGACCTCTCGAAAGCATTCGATATGGTAAATCACCATCTTCTGATTGATATGCTTAAATCCCTTTCTCTTGACACAATGGCTATTCAGTGGTTCAACTCCTACCTGTCAAATAGACAACAAGCAGTTCTTTGGGACAGTCATTTATCCTCCCAGCTCCCAGTCTCCATTGGAGTCCCACAAGGCTCTATTCTAGGTCCCCTCCTCTTCTCCATCTTTATTAATAACCTGAATACCTCCCTCCCATCTTCCACTTGCATTCAGTATGAAGATGACTCTACACTCAAATGTCTCCTGCTGAACTACATTCATGTACCCAAAATGTTTTTACTGCAGCAGAAAATTGGTTCAAACACATCTGTCTCCTCCTTAATCCTAAAAAGACTAAGTTACTATTGTTTACTCCAACTTATAAGTCCATCCCAGTTTCCTTTACTATTGTCTCTAACAATGGTACGCTTATATCACCCGACAGCACCACAAAACTGCTTGATGTCTCAATAGATAATCAACTAAACTTTGATGCTCACATCACTCTAACTATAAAAGCAGCTAACAAAAAATAGGTGCTCTCTATAGACTTAAACAATTTCTCACACCAGAGACAAGGATATCTTTAGCTCAAACACATCTCATCTCAACACTACTGTATGCCTCTCCAACCTTTATTAACCTATCAAAAACAAACCTGTCAAAACTAGCTTCATCCTACCACAACATTATCAGGTTTGCTACAGGTGCCCCATATCGGACTCATCATTGCTTAAATCTGAGACAGCTAGGTTGGCTTGAACCACAAAATCTCATTCTACTTCAACAACTGACTATTACCCACAGGATACTCCACTTCCCTTCTAATGCACCTATTCTTAATACTCTTATTTCCCCCTGTAATAATCTCACTACCCTACGCTCAGCTAATAAACTTCTAGTAGCCACATGTAAATCTCAGAACAAAGCAGGTAGCTCCCTTTCTCAAATGCTGTGGGTACACACTGGAACAAGCTCACTAGTGAACTTACTACCTTGACCTCAACACCCCTCTTCAAGAAACATTTAAAGACCCACCTCAAATCACACTGGCTCTGCCCTTGCTCTTCTCATGACTGACTCTTGTTTCCTACTTCCACATCTTTTTACCTCTTTTCCCATTACCTCTATCTGCACTGTACACACCCATCATCTGGGCAAGTATTACTTCTCCTTCTCTCACACTGCCTTGTCTCCATCTAGCTTGTATCACTGCTCCCATCAGTATAATTTTTCCCCTTGACTCTCTTCAGCTTGTGACTTCCTCTTTCTTATGATTTTACCTCCTATTACCGCTACTTACTTTGCTTATGTTTTACCTCCTATCACCTCTACTTACTTTGCACTACCTAATGCCTTGCACAGGTAGTATTTTAGTTCTTTTTTTCTTCATGATAGGTCAAGTCCAAGTCCAGATGCTATATAAAAAAAAAAAAAAAAAATTAAATTCTGTTCTGCTGTTGTTGCTGTGTGTTTTTCACTAATTGCTGTTCTGTTGTTTTGTATGCTAATGAGTTGCTAACTCCTGCTTACTAGTTTAGTTATCCTCTTGTATATATTTTTTTCTTAGTGTGTTACCTTAGACTGTTACAGTGGAGCTTTTCTCCTTGGGCCTCTACTGAAAATGGACATGTATCCAGTTAGACTAGCCCGGTCAACAAATGTAAAATAAAAAAAATAAATAAATAAAACAAAACCTGCTGGAAAGATAGGTTTGTCTCCCAGAGGCTGCCCCATCTCAAGAATAGACTCCCCATACATGTCAAACAAAGTATGTCGCTGACCCTCTTCAAGTGCAACCTTGATGAGTGGATGGGAAACCACAAATTTGTCCCAGGGTTTCACCTGTGTTCCTCATTGACAGGGGTGACAGGTGCTGATTGAGGTTTCTGTTTGGGAGATAAACTCTTGGCTGGGCTTGTACAGGCCCCATGGCCATTAGCGAAGGAACCTCCTATCGTCCTATGATCCTATAAATATAGCTAATACAATAGATCAGTTACCATAGATGGGCAGTGTTGCAGAGTCTGCTTTGAAAGAAGTCTTTGCAATTCTATTGTTAGCATTTGCTGAAACTGCATTATCTGTTTTAACGAAGAGCTGCTTATTATGTTTACAGATATTATCTTAGTTTCTGTGACTTTCTGTGAGATTTGGATATTTTTTGTAGAAAAGCAATACATACACTATGTTGTCATGTGTATCTATTCTGAGAAAGAAAAATGACGTAATCTTTTTCATTGGATTTGCTCACTTTTAATCATTATACAACTTAGCTTTCCAGAGTATTGCAACAGATATGACAATGACTGACAGCTGTTAGTAGAAAACAGCAGCTATAGCTAACATAATATGTATACGTGAATCACAGCTACTGCATATATATTTTACAATCTGCTTACTTAGATAATATGAACTCACATTTTTAATGCATTTTTATACATAGTTCAATATTATGAAAAGCTGTCTCATTAGCAATATATTAGTACACTGGACGTGACATGGCATATTGGAATGTGATCTAATGAGAGATGGATTCTGAGGCCTTTATTGTAAAAAAATAAAAGAATGCATGGAGGAATATGAGGACTGATGACAGGCAAGAAAAGAGTTACAAGAAATTTACAGAAAATGCAGCAAAAGTAATCCAGATAGTGAAATCAAATATAAAGCAGCAAATATATAGGTGAAGGGCGAACAAACATTGCTCTTCAGATTCAGTAGTAAAAGAACCCTGGGCTAGTGCAAACAGGGAGAAAAAGGAGTCCAGCAATGCTAGATGTCAGACAGAAAATTTAATGCATTATCTGCTTCAGTATTTATAGAAGAATGGATGGAAAGATTGCATACAGTCAGGAGAGTAGGGTAGGTATGCAGAACATACATGAATAAATTGCTGTATGTCTGGGGAAGAAGATGAGAAGAAACTGAGTTACCTTTTCAGAGATAAGACACAGACATCTTTCCATATGCTGAAACAGTGGGTGACAAAGCACATTTAAAATGTGATGCCTCTTTTTTAGATTCCAGGATGGGATTTCATGGCAAGGACAGAGTGATGAGATGATACTTACCTTGCTTAAGCCTGCGTTTGAGAAGTAGTGAAATACTTACAGATTTGTAACTCAGTCTTTCATCTCAGGGAAGATCAAGGAATTATTTGTAGTGGTAGTCTGCCTGACTTTGGCAATGTTAGTCATGTTACATTTATATAACCATAAAAGTGTAACCAGGCCACCCTGATCTATGCCTATGACAGGACCACTCGTCTGGTGAAAAAAATTGGATAACATGTCTTACATAATAATAAGCATGAGTAAATTAATGGATGCATAGGTGGGTACATAATTAATGCTGTAGTGTTACAATGGAAAGGGGACTGGTTAATTAATAAGAATGAAAAGATGTCAGTTATGTAAAGCAAAGCAAAGCCTGCCTTTTCATTATTTTCAGTTATAACATAGACAAATGGAGGGGAAACTAGAAATTTACACAGTTCTTACCTTACCATTCCTTATGGATAATGGCCTAATTAGTTGGGTGTGCCAGTGGGACTACATTGGCTAGCCTTCAAAAGCCATAATTAGTTTATTACCTAGTAGTAACATATGAATCTATGAATTATAGTCTGCAGTTATCAACAAAGGGATATATTAACAGGTAAAGGATTGACTCACCTGTTCTGCTACATTTCAAACTACAAACTACAAATGGAACTTACCATCAATGTAAACTAGCAATCAAAAATACATTGTTGGATTACATTCCACTGAGGTGCACAACTACATATTCATAGATATATGTAAAATATCCTACCCCCCACTTTTTTTCCTGCTGACTATAAGTCCTCTATTCTTTGGAAACTATAATATTAGCAGCCATCAGGAATTTTGGGGTTAAGTTCCTAATATATGACTAAAAAGGCTACAATCACCATTTTGGTATGCTAGTCTTGTTTCATCTTGTCCTGTGGCCATTATTGACATGCAGGTCTCTGCTTGCATGGAGCAATTGTCAGCAACTACAATGCAGAAATAAAGAGCACAACTGTATTGTTACATTTGTTAAAGCTTTTACTGATACCAGACATGGAAATTGTCTGACACATACATTAGTGTGCACATCGATTCATCAGAATATGAACCCTCATACATCAATACCCGCATTCATGCTGTTTGCAAAAAATGTGTGTGTGCATGTGTGTGTGTGTGTGTGTGTGTGTGCGCGCGTGCGTGTGTGTGTGTGTGTGTGTGTGTGTGTGTGTGTGTGTGTGTATGCGTGAGAAACTGGGTGTGTTATGCACACAACATATTGAGAAAGAGGTACATGTATGCCTCAGTTCTGCAACATGCATACATGGCAGCTTATTGCATATAGGTTAAGAAGCTGTCTTTTAAAGTATTGTGTATACTGCAAGCACAGTACCAAATCCAAAGTCCGCACTTTGCACACATCTCATAACAGTATATGTTATCTGCAACATAATGATGATGTCATCCTCTATAAAGACTACTATAACAAGAAAAAAAGCAGGTTTCAGTGATTGCCCAAATGTTAGCTAGTGTGTTCTGCATCCAGAGCCAATTTTAAAACTGCATGTGATACAACAACTATGTCATACACTCCTGTCCACTTCTTACCAACGTACACTTATGACGTGATTCTCTCTAAAGTTCACTCTGACAGTATTACACTCACATATCTGTGTTGGCAAGGATATTAGCTACTGTGTTCTTTAGCTATTGAAGCTAGATAGTTTGTGGTTCTAATCTTACAGTAGGCAATGTGTGTGTTCATTCAAATATGAATAGATAGACAATTTTACACCAAGATGTGAATCCATATCTACGTAATACATTCTTTCCAACATCTCCTTCTCAGCATACAATGATACTGTAATCCCCTATAAAGTGCACTGTGACAATGTAAAGTCAGACATCTGTGCTGTTGCTACTGTTGCATTGTATGGAATTCAGTTTGTACACCTACCCAGGCCTTATGTTCATATCTGACCTCATTCAACTGCTATGTGTGTGGTTGTCAGCATATTAATGTAAGTATATGATCTTTTGACTCTCTTTTCATTTGAATCCCACTCAGGACAATCTTTAACATAACCCTATGAATCCAAGATCCCCTAATTCCCTCTGCCAACATAACAAGTTTTATGCAGAACACTGGATGATGTCATCATCTAAAAGATGTGTTCATACATTGTGATGCACAGCCCTTCCATGACCTTCTGTAAACCATCTGCAGACCATTGGAGGTGTAACATGGAGTGGTGCACGTCACATATGGACAAAAGCAATAAGTAATGCAATCAAACACATACACATACTCATACTATCTTCCATCTATAGATATACTGATTTTTTTAAATGCTTTAATGATAGCTAGAATTTAATGAGATGTTGGCTGTTAACCTAGTAATGTCCTATGACCCTATGAAGATCACACATGTCAATGTTGCCGTCATTCACATGTGCTGTGTAGAGGTGTGGATGTACGGTAACCCTACAACCGTGTATTCCAATCTGTGATTTGAGGTAATGTATTGATGGCCAGTGCTGCCATTTGATTGCATGTTCCTTCCATAACAGTTGTCGCAATATGCTTTTTGAGGACCATTAACATGGGATGACGCTAAGTCTATTGTTGCCTTAGTAAAGCATGTGTTAATGTAGTGAAGTATATTAACATTATACACATTTCTAATTCAGTCAGCACAGTGACATCTGCAGTACTGAACATGTATGAAAAGCTATGTGACATACAGCAATATTACACCATACTGATTACATGGGCACAGTCACCTTTTTCATCCACATATTGTAATGTTGTTATATGCACAGACATCTAACCATTTTAGATTCACTTGCAGTCTTGAGGAATTTATTGTATGCACAATTGTGTTGTTATTGACAAGGATTATGCAGGTGTTACCCAACAGCATTGTGTGACTGTCAGCATTTGTGACATTAACTATTCTGCATGAACCACATCCATCTCATTTGTAATGTGATCATATATCGTATCAGAGCCCTCATACATATCTTTCCAATGATAAACATATAGGCATATTATGTGCAGTGATGTAATGACATGAAATAGATAGAGCTGTATGACTGTGTTGACAGTTCCACTGTGTGTCATGTGATGCACACCCAAGGTTGGATTTGGAGGTGTTGTCTCAAATCGTTTTTTAATTAAGTATAACATGTTAAGGAGAATACACAGTTATCCACACAGATGGTTGTGGATGGCACTACCAATACTCAACTAGAAGAAATAGACAACCTGCTAGCTGACAGATTTTGGATCAAACTTCACCCCCTGTCCCTCTGCTCATCATCCATAGTATATATGCAAACATTACTCAGCATGCTTTTTCAAAAGAGCGGTTCATCTGTCTGCTCTCTAAGGCTACAAATGCAGCATCAATGAGCCCTGACAACATCCCAGGGTGCCTTATCAATAAGTTAAAACATGACCTAACAGACACAGTTGGATTCCTACTTCACCACAGCCTCCAGATGGGATATTTTGTGACAGAACGTTGTACAACAGTCATCTGTGTGAACATGGGAGGACCATCACCTGACACAGGTAATTATAGATCCATGAGCATGACAAGCCTCATCTGTAAGTCAATGGAAACAATCATTATGAACTTTATCAACAAGGACATAGGTCAGCTCCTGACTGTGTATTTATTAAGGCTAGATCATGTCTGCTAAATCAGGTTGCCTTCTTCAGGAAGGTCACCAAGGCCATGAATGAGGGAAAGAATGTACATCCCACCTAACCTGACCTGACCAAGGTATTTGATGCAATTCCAGACTCAGGTATTACAGAGAAACTGTCTCATCTGGCCATAAACCACTACGTCACCAACTGGGTAGCACAATGGATCATCAACAGGACACATAATGTCAAAGTGCGTGAACTCATCTTTAGCAAGAGTCCAGCAAATAGTGAAGTACCACAGGGTTCTGTACTACACCATTTCCTGTTTGGTATTTAATTCACAGAAGTCAAGGCAAACCTAGACAGCCTTTGTCCAATCAACTTTGCAGATGACTGCAAATTGTGGACAATCCTTGAATCCAGTAATGGTATTGATATACTGCAGAAAGTATGAATTCACACAAATGATTGGTGCCAGAGCCATGGAGACAAACTAAATATCCAAAAAAAAGCATAATTTTTCCCTTTTGTAAAGCAAATAACCAGGCTAATTACAATATAGACAGCACACCCCAATGAGTGGACTCAGTGGTATGCAATTTGGGTACTCAGGTAGATAGTAATTGGAAGCACAACCACCATGTGTCCACATTGATGACAAATCCCTTCTATGTGGCACACCTCATAAGTATGGAGATGATATTCAGACTAAAGGACATTATAATTCCATTGTACTAATCCCTCATCACAGCAATAGTGAGAACAATACACTCTTTTACATGTAATTCAACACAAATCTGCAGCAGCTGGAGCAACACCAGCAATTTTGAACAAGGAAGATACAGGGTGTAAAAGACAGGTCTTACATGGAAAGATTGAAACCTATATTACTGTATTCTGTTCCCTACAGACTACTAATGGCAGATTTGTGCCTGGCCTACAGGGCATTCTACAGTATGGCTCTGATGCAAATGTCACACATTGGTAAAGGAAACTGCATAATGGTCACTCATTCCAAGGATGTTAACCTAGTCTCTGACATAATAAATCATGTTGGAGAATTAGAAATGTCTCTCAGACACCACAACTTCTCTGGAACAAGGTTCCCTTTCACATAAAGCAAAGGCCTTTCCTGACCCTATTCAAGTGCAACCTACATCAGTGGATGACTTAATAATAATTGTACTCATGGTGTTACTCCCATGTCCCTCACGGATAGAGACAGTTATTGTTACATAACATAGTACTAGCTCATAACTGTGCAAACGTTGTTCACATAGCAATTTAAAATTGTGAATTTATGCTAAATATGGCTAGGCTTTTATGTCATCATGGAACAATAGTCTTGTACTCTCCTGTTAAGCTATGAATGTATGAAGTCCAGTTGTATCTTAGGTGCAGCTATAGTGTGACTGTACAGCATCACTGATGTAACAGTACATCACATCAGTAGTACCCTTGGCAGTTTGTACAAACACATATGCGTGCATGTCAGGATTTCATTTTCACTGGCAGTGTCAGCAGGACATTGATTGTGTGGCATATGTTTTAAGGTTTGACATATGCTTATACAGTGTGCTCTGTGCATTGTTTGGTATGTGAACAATATCACAGTGACAGCTTCCTTGCTCATTGACACTACACTTTGCACTGCTGTGGTCTCTGCGCACATGGATATAGTTGATGCTTTGCCATCAGTCTCATATACTGCTGTAACATTCATTATAACACACCACTCATCAGTTGTAGATGTTTCAGACAATATCCATTGCTGTTACATGTGGCAGATGCATACAATTCACAGTCATATGTAGGGAATCCACTCATAATAGTGTGCTGTTTTTAAGTGTGATTATCTTTATGGGCAATACCTATCTAAGCCAGGGATGTTTTACTCAAGTGTATTACATTCGGCAAAGTTAGCTTGCACACATCTTCTTGCCCATGCAGAACTATTCTTTGGTATGCATGCCAAACAGTTATTGACAGTGCAGACTTCCCTTCAAGGTGCTGTACAACATGCATGTTCGATATGTATTTCTGTGTAGCAGCACCAAGTAAATACACAGATCATTGACAACATTGTTGGCAAACGCTTGATTCTTGTATGTGTGGCTTGTGACTTTTGTGTCATGCCAACCTCTCAAATGGCCAGGATTGCCCCCACATTCAACTCCAGGTTTTACACTGTCCCACTTAAACCCTACAAGGATGGTTTAATTTTGGAAAAGTGGTGGTGACTTCCACTTACTGCCAATCATTATAGTTGTTCACGTCTGTTCCTGCAGAACATGTATAATAACTTAAACTCACATATTCTGACAATGTCACAGATTAATGTTGTTAATATTTTAAAATTATTTCTGATTGTTCCTGTTTCTGTCAGTGGTTGTCCATGAGTCTAGTTGTTTATGAGGTATCATTTCAGTCTTATTTTAGCAAGTCATTTTGCAGATCTTCACAACATGCACAAGACCCCCTATTGTATATACCATCCTTGCTAAATGTCCTCTCCAGACAGCATTTCAGTGATGTTTATAGTGCAACCTTTTATATCCACTGACATGTAACCTTGCATGACAGCCACATATATGCTATCATGTGTGATGATATAAGTACATTCGCACAGGGAGGTGTAAACAGCAGTACATACTGTGATACCTACATAGTGCTTAATATTATGCCACTGACATGTCTTGGAAGACTACATTCAGTGACATATCATATCTTGTGCACATATTTTACATGCCCTCTTCTTCTTTTTCATGCCTATCATTCGTTTGTGGCCATTTTAATCAGCACACTTTCCCTGCCTAGTGTATTTAAGTTGCATTTTATTTACCCTTGCTGATCACCCCAACATCCATTATTTCAATCTGCAAAAACTTGTTGCAGTTTACATTGCAATGAGTACACTTTTCTACAGTGTGTTAATACTGCAATCATTGCAGTATTTTCATCCCTGGTAGTCAATGTGGCTGTCTGCACAATATCGCAGAGCATGTTTGCCCATAGGCAAACTTGTATGTATGTTCTTTCTGCATTTGTGCTGCTCTGCACAAATTCCACAAAGTTGATTGTGAATTCACCTCTACCAAGAAACCTCACTTATGTTCATGTAAGTGCAATGTGTGTCATGTATATGCTTTGAGTGCTGCTGCTCATTGCATTAACATGTAAACTCCATGTAGGCTTCATGCGAAGCCTACATGGAGTTGATTGAATCCCTGGAAGTGTTTTTACTAGTATCTATAGACAGTGTTTTTCTTGCTTTATTGTCATGTATTATAACTTGGTGAGTCATTGTTACTGTCTGTGCAACTTTATTGGAACACGTAGATTCATCACTGTCCCCATAACAGTTATTTTCTTTGGACCCTGTTTCTTGCTCCTATTTAATCTTTGCGCCAAATATTATTTACTCCCTAGTTGTTATATAGTAATCCACAAATTTTAAAATTAACTTTTCCTATTAGATTACTGTTACATGATCCTTTGCCTAGCTCCACTTCATAGGTTTAACAGTCTGTTTTAGCCCCTTCTGTGGACATCTGCTTACAAATGGTACACATTAAGGCAGTGTACCAACTGTCTTATGCATACTGATAACCCATTACTCAGATCAAACACACGTACTGTTTATGAGAGGTGCAGTTATTTATTCCATTTAGAGACTATTCAATATCTGCTGGTATAGTAAGCATCCTACTGGCATTACTCAACATTAACAGTAAACCATCATACCCTGAGGTTGTTCAGACATTTTCACCTAAAGCTCCTGGACAAGTCACTTACCTAGACAAGTCACTTACCTGCATGACTAAACCCTAAACCCATGTCTAGTTCTCCATCTATTGCCATGAAGGATTTGCAGTGCTACAAGTCTACACCCATAAGGTCCCCGATTTCTGTAACCTCACATGGCAATCTCCTTGTTATTGGTAGGGATAGAGATACTACCCTCAACATGCTGAACAAGGAGAGTGTGGCATTGACTCCCACATGACAGAATTCAGAGGATGACTACAGCCCTTAGCCTCCCCCACACACACACACACACACACACACACACACACACACACACACACACACACACACACACACACACACACACACACACACACACACATACTTTACATACAACTATGGCCTTGTTGTTACCCAGAAGTGATGACTAATCTTACATGTTCATCTCCTGGGAAGATATAGAGAGACATGATGGTGTTCTCTATACATGCTTCAACTGGCCGGTAAAACCACATTCTTAAGCAGTATTCTGCCATCACCAAGAATTATACTATGGTAGAACAACAAAGTATTTTGCTTTAATGATAAATAAGTGGCATCATTCAAGGGGATTCAGTGTGCATCAATGTGGGAGAAGATGTTTCGCAGCCCAATCTGGTTTGCTAATAATGGAGGGTACTTCTCTCCTCATGGCTTTTACTTACTTTGTAAACATTTTTGCAGCCCCCTCAATGCCTTTTTTTAGGTTACATCTATTTCCTGAATAAATCAGTGTAGTAGATTCTAAGCTGGTCTAGATCAAGATGGCAGTGTTTCAAATAGTTTTAAAAAGAAAATTCCCAAACTTGAATGGGTCCTTGACTACCCCCCAGTGATGTCTATCTTGTATTCTTACTGCAACTTTGGTTCAGTGTATTAATAATGCTCTCTGGATACCTGAGTTCAGCACTTGCCGTTCATTCAGACCCACCAGAAACTGCAGGGACATCAATGTAATCTAATCATCTCTTGCCAAATTGATACCAATCTCGCACTTCTTCTAGTTATGGTTACCCTAAGCAGAACCAGCTAAAATACCCTTCTGATTTATAAGTCCCCTTCTGTGCCTCCACCTGATTATGCTCTAAATTACTCTGAAAACATTGCAAATAAACACAATAATTTGCTTCTAGGTGACTTTCTCTACCTTTCTAACAGCTAGCAAATGTATATTCTAAATGATAAGTATGTACAATGCTTCTAGGATATTGCAAGTGACAATTCTCCAAACCAAATTATATAGCACACCACTAGGATACGCATCTTGATCTTGTTCTTATCAATATTAGCCATGCCTGCACCGAATTGTGTGTATCACCATCCTTGTATATGTACAACCACCACACTGTTATATTATTTTTCATTGCTAGCACTATCAAGAAACCTACTACATTCAGAGTTTACTCTAAAGAAAATCTGTTGCTCTCAGATAGCTTAGATAAACTTCAAAATGCCTCCACTACCTTAGCACTTGTTAAAGCTGCACACTTAACTACCTGTTTGTAATCAGACCTAAATAAATGCATTCATACCCCTACTCTTAAATGTTACAAATGCAATATAAATTTTAAGTATGAATCCTTATGGCAAAATTCCCACATATAAATAAAAAACATAATAAAAGGAAAATGTTAATTGGTGTATAGAGGAAAATCTTTTCCCTTGTCATAAAAGACATCTAAAATTGTGCTACAGAATTTTGAGGCTTCCTAAAATACCAGAGAGAACCACAATGCCTTTTTTAACTGTATCAGGAATCTCAGGGTAGCATTCTTTTCTGCTTGCAGCCAGTATCTGGCAGCTCCATATATCCTGATCCTGATACCATCACTGGCATCTTTATAAGTGAATTCAGTTCAGATTTCACCCATAACTACCCAACTCTCATTTCCCTTGTTGCCTACCTCACTACAAGTCCTCATATCATCTCTCTTGATAAAATGCTGAAGTTTTATCAAAAACAAAGAATACCAGTTCCATGAATTCAGACACCATGCTTGGCTCCCTCCTAGAGAGCACCAAATCAGATTTATTCAACTGTTACTTAAACTACGTAAACTTCTCTTGTTTGACACTTGAAAGGCTAACAAAGTGATGCATCTACAAGAAGGTGCTCTTTCACAAACTCAGGATGACACAAAAGGTAGAGAGTACATGTGAGTAAAAAACAGAAACAGGCATACATTTGGATAAAGTATCAAGTGGACACCGAGACAGAATGAGCTGTAAACCTCATGACTGGCCAATTTAACTGTTATGTGTGTGTCTGTATGGGCAATCCTGGTGAAATTAGTGTGAGTGTCTGCAAGAACACAGCCAAGATCCATGCCAGCTCTATGTCCTGGTATATCAGACAGGTGTGAGCCATGAATGGAAGAGGTTACAGTTCATCATCGTCATCCCCAACCATGAGAACTGGCTTTGCCAGGAGTTGCAGTGGCATGTCCATACCCATGGTCAGATGCACTGCTGCTACTTGAATGTGACTGTTGTCTGTTGAACAAGCTCTCCTCATGAGTATGCCCAGGACCACGACCTCATGGTCTGCCATGTCTGGTTGTGCACACCTCAACCACTGATGGAGCAGTGGAAGTAGTGCCACTACAGGAGCATGATCAGGCATGGCCACATCAGCTGTGATGTGGTGGACCTACATTAACATGGATGCCTGATCCACCCAGCAGATGTTCCATCACAGACATCGCCCATTCCAACGTGACATTTATCTGATCCATTAAATCAGCAACACAGTGGAGGCAGTCACACATGTCAGCCTGTGGCACATCTACAACCCTAAGTATTTCTCTGGAGAACCTATTAGAACATGTCTGCTCCTTGATGATGGCCCTAAACATATGTTGAGTGGCATGGAAAGACACACCAGGAACAGATGGAGAATGGATAGCAGACCTCTTTTGAGCACCCCTAACAACCCTCCTGAGTGGCACCTCACCCACACTTTGGCTAAGGTGAGATTCAACAAGCACTGAAGCTGCACTAACCACACTACCCTGATCAAGTGTCTCACCCTCCACCTGTTCAATATTGGAGGGCTCACTGGAATAGGTTTGCGTAGGCCTACTGGATGCATCCGATGGAAATACAGGGGAGAGCTGAATATCAACCTCAGTGTCAGGTGCAACCTCTGCACACCCTGATTGTGCCATGTTTAGCCACCATCATCATCAAAATTTACAGATACTCTCTCATCAGGTGGGAAGAATCCTAAATGTCCACTTCAGGATCACCTGTGATAATAAGCTACAAACACAGGAAATAAATTAATAGCTACACTACTACAATTTAATATATGCTAACAAACAGACTAACATTGGTGCCACTTACAGACTATACAGCAATACACACACAGTCCTGACACCCACCTCACACATATGGATAAATGCATATTTCTGTCAAATGCTTATCAGTACTGAAATAAAAATGTTTGGCTTACCATGTGCAGATGACTCCACACTTGCTAGGGAGGATAGCCCCGGAAGATGTTAGGCAAAATGTTAGGATATAATCATCACAATAACAGCAACAATAACACATGGGGAATAATTTATTGCCTTTATATGTCCATTAACAATACATTTAATTGAAACTTGGTTGACACGTCCACTCCAAGCCCATGTGTAATGAACCAGAATGTGTTGTTAACTGTATCAGTCTATAAATGGGTCCCCTCCCAAAAAAAGTTTATTAAACCAACTTAACTATTTTTTCAATATTTTAGTATACAAGGAATTGTTAAAATTAAAATTGGCATGTGTAAGCTTACCTGTAAACTCTTCCTGGGACATACTTGTCCCCCCTGAAATTGCAGCACTAACATCAATCACATGCTGTTGTGTGCTTTCCACGGAGCTCTCTGGATCCCTGACAGTGGACAGGAACTCTTCATTTTTTGTCAGTGGTGGCTTTATAGCAGGCCCTGGTAGCCAGCTGTCCATGGGCCACTGTAGCTGTTCTCCTTCTGGCTGATGACATCATATCAGTGGCCTATGATGAACCTGATCATATGTCCTGCTGCACCCCCCAACAGCATTGATGTCATTCACTATCTGGTTCCAAATCTGCATCTGCCAGACATATCCCCACATCCTCTCTCAAGCAGAAAGGCATCATGCTGCCAAAAGGCTTGGACAATCACATCATTCTCCAAGTCACTGAAGGGGTTTGCTGGGATTGGGAATTGGGTACCATAGTCCTAAGTGACATAAAACTCCAAAGAAGGATACTACACATAAATATCACATAAATAAGAGTCCTGCTTAGGCATAACACATCTTATTAGTTTTTCAATATTATTCACTGGAGAAATTCAAAACCTCAGTTATTAAAATATAAAAAAGGGTTATGTGGTCATAACATATCACAGTTACACACAAACCAAAATTTGATCCAAAACAAGGACTTACAAGAGCAAAGCAAACATCATCAGTCAATTGTTATAAGTGGTTTCAAACAAACTGTCCTAAAACCTGTAGAGATATTTACCACAGAACAGTCATTTTATGCAATTGCAAGTCACCTCTACCTGTGGGCAGCATGCCCCTAGAGGTGTCTATGGGCCATCCTAGCAGGCTAACACCCCTGTGTCATTGACAGTATAGGACATTTTCATTCCAGTGAAATAAGAATAGAAGAGAGTAAAGAGAAAACAGTTGTAACAGTAAAACTAGTAATGAAACTTAATAAAGCAATGCATCAGAGAAAGTAAAATGCCCTGAAAAAAATGCCTGTGTCATCAGTAAACTTCTAAGTAGTGCATACAGATAAAAGTTGCATTTGTTAATGCATATATATTTTTCTCCTAGTAGTATGTGATAAAATCTAGCATGTAATTGGAAATTTCAATAATAACTTATCAAGATCAGTAGTCTTCTGTGCAGATAAATCCAAAGTAATAGCAATCTTCTTCTGTGTTGTTCACAAACACAACTTTCCTCACCTTCAGGTTCCCTAGCTACATGTTTACCTTTTTCTAGTGTAGATTCAGGCCTAGGTGTAAACATAGTGCTGACACTCCCTCATCGTTTTTGTTGCTAATGGATTGCAATTATGAATTATTACTGGTAGGTGAAGGAAAACACAACACACAGGTTACACTTAGAAAGTATAGAAGTAATGGTATCCAGGTTTTAAATCAAAGCAAGCAGCACACATTTCTTCTGCACAGGTGCCCAGCACATCTGATATTCAGTCTGGCAGTGCTGCCTCTGCTGCCCCTGCACTACCTGGGCCTTCCACATTAGGTAGTATTTCCCTGGCAGCTGGTGCTGTGGTACTGTCCAGAAGTAGTTGCAGAGGTTGGGATTTTGGTACCCACTAGGAGTTGCCAGACTTGTTGCATAGGGTCAAGCACAGTACAATTGGTGCATGCCTATGCCAGCTGGAGAGGATGCTCTCTATTATGGTCCATAGAAAAAGACATCAAGCACTCCAACAGCCAGCAGAGAAAGGGGACAGGGATTACAGTTCTGCAAGTGAAGACTAGATTCTCACTTTCCCCATGTTTGATGAACATGGACATCCAATGTCCCTTCCCTATCCCAAAACATGGTTTTCCTCAACCTGCTGTGCCCATCACCATCCCTGTGTCTTGTTTTGTTTGCCCTGTTTGTCTGCATCTGCTTCCTCACCTACCCTACTTACCTGACTCAGAAATACTGACATCCCTTACCCAACATTCCTTTCTTACTGAAGCAAAAAAAATAAAAAAAAATAGGCATCTCTCCCAAAAATATATATATACATATATATATATATATATATATATATATATATATATATATATACATATAGTCTCAAACATAGCTCTTCACTTTGCACAGGTGTCTTCTCAACACACCTGATTCAGTCCAGTTGGCTATACAACATGATTGAATTGTTGACACCCCTCATTGTTAATATGATGGTCCAAATTCATCTAATATTCTATACATATTTTTATTTTACACTGTTGAAGAAGTGGATAGGTATGGCTCTTTCCTGCCTCCTTCCTGCACATGCCTATATTGCTTTCCCTTTGTTATTCCTCCTGCTTGCCGCCCATTTCACCACTATCTACCCCACTGCAACACCTTTAATCTGTTCAGAAAACAGAATCACACACCACACACATAAGTGAAAACAACTCAATGAAGCCCTTCACTTTTTGTCCTCTGTGTTTGCGTGGATTTTGGCATCACTGACCAATGATGAGCAATGGTGAACAGCTCTTTAATAGTGTGGTTATCTCCATGCAATGCTGGTTAAACATGCTGCACTATGGAAACATAGTTACACTACCTTGAAGAATTATTTCATTGCTTTATAAATACATAAAAGCATTAGCTACATCTGAATACAAATCCTGTATCATCTAGGGCTGATAAAGAAATATCTCAGTGCACTTACACCTGCTGCCACAGAGCCAACTACACAGAAGGTGTATTTCTTACACTCAGTACTATCCACAATGCTGAGTGTCATGCCTTTTTGCTGAATGTGCTTGCTCGGGGATGTACAAACCAATAGAACTCACATAATTTTATTAGTAAAGCAGAGGCTTGCTTTTGCTGCTCGCTTAACTATTCACAAATGGGGAAAGCAGTATAAATGTGTATTTCTCATGCACAAACACTTTTCCATCAATCATGCACACCAGCTGCTCGGTGGTGCACTATGGAAAGTGAACATTAGCATGTATTACTTATGTTTTCTGCCCATTTAGTCTTCAACCCATGAAGGTACATGTCAAATTACAACTAAAGGGAAGGCACTTTTTACAGAAACAACAAATATTTACACTGTATCCATGTGTTACCTGTAGACATGCACTTGAAACATGGCCTCTCTCCATGCTTGTTACCAAATATATCATCTACACTACAAAAATAAATAAAAAATGCTTTCTTATATACCATGTACATCTTTATACTGACAAATAACATTCAGATGGTCCAGTACTTGTAGTAATGTGGACAGCTGTTTGCATATAGTTTGTAATGGTGTCTCTTAAACAATACCTGCACATGGGAAACACAACAGTAAATACTATACTTTGCACACTCATCTGTCTGGTAACATGCAGAACTTTAATATCTTGACAGTCTTACTTGACTAGCCATCCATTTCATACACACCTCCCAACATATTCTTTCAAACATCCAGTGATGATGTCATTCACTATAAATTGTACGACAGCACTGTAAAAGTCAGACTTATACTGTGATTTGCATTAAGTAATGACTTCTCCAGCTGGTGTACCTAGTTACGTAGGGTTTTTACTCTCACTGTAGTCAACCAGTGCATGTGTTTCTCCAGTATGAAGACCATAACTGTGTATACTTCAGTCATCAGTACAATCCCATGAAGTACCAATATTTTGACAGTTGTACATGCCTACACATCCATTTAATTCAGGCCTCAAAATATCTTCTTTCAAACATCCCATGATAGTATCATTTACTATAAATTGTCCTGCAGCATTGTAAAAGTCAGACTTATGCTGTAGTGCTTGCATTAAGTACTAAGTTTTTTAGTCAGTGTACTTAGGTAGGGGTTTTGTACCTTCGTTGAAGGTTATGTGTCAGGGCTGGCAACTCAGTACGTAAAAATCTACTGCCAATCATTAGCAGACCGGAGTTCCACTGTGGTGATCCCTAACCAGGAAAAGCCAAAAGATACAACAACAACTTAGGTAGGGGTTTTAATCTAACGGCTGTCAACTGGTGTGCAAGTTTGTTTAATTTGTTGACATTTAAGAGACCATCAAACCAAAGTCATGATCTGCTCATAAACCAAAACTCCAGACAGCAAAGCATAATCTGGAAGTTGGACCCTCTTAGTTACCAGATGGAGAATGATAAAACCCTTTTTATTTAAACAATACATTCTTGCTAAAATACAAATATGTTAAGCACTTTCATTCTATAAATATGCATAACTGCGCTTCATCAGAACAAACTTTCAAAAGTTAAGGGGAGAGCTTAAATATATATACTTCACTGGGAACAAGCAAAATGTAAAGGTATATAGACCAAAATTAACCTGTAGAAGCTGTACATAACAAAGTTCATGAAGTGTTGGACTAACAGTTTGTTAGATAGAGCCAGCATGCACCCTAATCATATATTTGAGAAGATCACTAAAGCACAATTTTTACATTACTTCTCAACCTAACAAGTGATGATAATCAGATAGATAACACCTTTATGGATGTAACCATTAGCTTAAGGGATAGGGAGTATCCATCAGATTTATGTAACAAACATGCTACTATGGTAAAAAGGGAAAGAAAAGGCAGGGCTAGTCCTTACATTTCAAAACCACATAAGAGACATGTTACTTACTACTGACAGACAACATGTTACTAGATTGGCTTTGACACATACCTCAGATAAAAAACAGATTATGGATATTATCAGGAAGAATTGGCATATTCTGCAATTAGATGACTGTATACAAAAGTTGGTTGGTGGTAGCCCACACATAGCTTACAAAAATTGTAAATCCTTGAAATGTAGGCTATGTTATCGTCAACAGAAGGTACAGTCACAGCTGACCTCTCAGGGGAAAGGAACTTATAGTTGTAGAAATTGCAATGTATGTCAATACATGGTTAAGGAGGCGATATTTATACACCCTGACACTGGAAGGAAATATGAGATGCACTTCTATGCTGCTTGTTTTATTCACAATATAGTGTACCTTGCTATCTGTAAGGAATGTTGCTGTTTCTATGTAGGCAAAACTAACAGATCGCTGAGGGAGAGGGTACGTGAACATGTATATAAGATTGAAAAGCAAGATCTAGTGGTAGCCACAGCTAACCATGTACATGAGACCAACCCTGCACATAGTTTTAGATTCCTTGTATTACAATGTTTAAATACAAGTACTAGATTAGGTAATATGAACATCAAAACAGAACAAGAGGAGCAGAAGTGGATAATAAGACTTTAAGCAGACAAGAAACATGGTCTAGACGAAAGCCTTAAACCATTTTTAGCAGACAGACCATTAGATGATCTGTCTGCATATATAGAGATATATATTTATTGGAATTTTGTGCTTGGTAGTATTTGGTTATGAACATGAGGCATGTATTAGGGCTAGCAGTCTGTTCTGTACTACAAACTTAGTATGACTCATAAGTCAGTTAAGAGGGTATCCTAGTTCAGGAATACAGATTTTTTCATATAAGTTCAAGTGTATTCCAATATTGCAAATGCTTATTTTGGATAAATATGTTAGGTAGTTCAAATACGATAGGTATTCTCAGTTTTTGAGCAATTTGCAGTTTTATTATGACTAATGGATTTTAGACTCAATTTCAGTATTTATTTAGTCTAGTAATTGCAGTGCTTTACCATCATGGCATCTTCAACTATATAACATTAGTGTTTCTGACTTTGCATGAGTATTAAGATATATTTTCTGGCACAGACTATTTTTAATCCATTGATTTGTTTTGGAATCTAAATTGCTTTGTAGCATTTTGAAATGCATTGCCATTTGTTTTATGGCTAGTTTGAAAATACCTTTACATGCTTTCACGAACACCATTCATTTCTATTCATTATGTTTTGAAGCATTTTTATAGTTCTATCACATGTATTACCACCAGAGGGCACTAGTGATCTTATAACATTGCCTTGATCCAACATAACTACTAAGATGTGACTTTATGGTTTAGAACACATTGGATAACAAACTATTTTTGGTATTTACTATGCTCAGCAGCACTTTGTAATGGTCTGTCATCTATTCTAGGATCTATTAGATGGTGAGTCTAAAAAACTCTTTTATGAGTATTTATGAGTCTCATCTTTTTCACTTGTCATGTCTTGAAGCATTATGCGAGATTTATTATATACTTTAAGTCACTGGTAGGAATGTTTATAGACATTTTTATGTCTTTATGAGTCAAATTTAAAAACTCCAATAAGAAAAATGAGGAGTTTTTAACTATTTTTGTTATAGGCTTTGAATGGATTTTAGATTTTTTTGTGTTTGTTTAGTCTAGCAATTTTAGCATTTTACCACCAGATGGCACTTTTGACGATATAACAACAGCATTTTTGATTTTTATATCATTCATGAAAACCTCATGCCTCACAATACTTATAGTTATTCATTTGTTTCGAAACTTATCATGTGGTGCAGAACTTAGATATGGGATGCCATTTGTTGTATATATTGTTATCAGATGTGAGCCTGAAAATATTTTTATGTTTTTTTGAAAAATTATTTACATTTACCATGTTTCATAGTTTTTTTTTTTGAGAGATTTGTTATAGGTTACAACCATTAGAGAGCGCTATTGACTTTATATCATCAGTGTCTTGACCTAGCATAATAATTAAGGTGTAACTTTAAAGCTCATTACAATTTGAGCAACCAATTCGTTTTGGGATTTGTTATGCTTTATAATTCTTTGAGATTTTTTTTCACTTGTCTTAGGATGATATTAGATGGTAAGTCTGATAACCTGTTGATGTGTTTTTCATGAGCATTATTATTTTAATTGTCATGCACTGTAGTGCTCTGTGAAGAATGTTATAAGTCTTACATTGTCATCTGATGGTGTGCTTGCAAACATTTATTTTGATGAGGACAACTTAAGATACTTGAAAAATGAAGAGTTATTTTATTATTATTGCAGTAGGAGTTGGATGTGTTTTTGTTTATTTATAACAAATATCTTAGTTTATGTTTAGATACATTTTTGAAATACACAAATTCAGCATGTAAGCATTTGAGTTAAAAAGTCATGCGACAAAATAGGTGACTGATTTTACGTGGTTGATTGGTCTTTAATGTTTTTTTTTTAAAAAATGATGTAGGAAGATTGTCTTGATTGATTTGTATCTGAAGAAGCATTGTGGAAGCAACTTGAAAGCGGACATACTTCATTAAATTTTGCTTGCTTTTATCCTGCCGTGTTTATCACCTCTTTGATTTTGTTTTTATTTAGTGTACTTAATGAAGTAGGGGTTCTGTTCTCACTGCAGTTAACTGGTATGTGTTCACTTGGTTGACACTCAAGAGACCATGTTAAACAAGCATGTGGGACACTGCTACTACCATTTTCTTCTGACTAGACTTTGCAGATGTCATCAATTATATAGTGCTATCCGACACTATAAAAGCCAAACTTGTGCTGTGGCACTTGCATTATGTAGTGCCCACTGTAAATAGATAGAGGTTCTATTTTCACTGCAGTCAACTGTGTGTGCATTCAACAATCACTGTGGCAACAATTTTAGAATGATATGTGAGTCAAAAGGTTTGTCAAACCCTCCTCTGAACATCTTGTAGCATACAGTGATTATGTCATCCTGTATAACATGCACTCTGACAGTATTCAAGACAAACCTGTGCTGTGGCAATAACATTAACAACTGTGTTTGCAAGCTACTTTATCTACACATATACATGCTCTAATCTGATAGCAGACAATGTCCGTGTCTATACATATAACTATCACTTTTGAGACAATTTTACACAGGAATGTGACTCCACAGTCATGCCTTACACTCCTCCCAACATGCTTTCCTCAGCATACAATAATGCTATAATACTCTATAATGTGCAACGTGACAGTGTTACAGTCAGACATATGTGGTGCTGCTACTGTGACATTGGATGGCATTCATATTATATATGCACACAGATGTAATGTTCAAATCAAGCCTAGTCTACTGCTGTTTCTGTGTGGTTTGTGGTACATTATGGCCACTGTATTATCCTCGGAATAGCTCTTCATTTCACTACCATTTGTGATACCTTTCACGTAGCCCCATGCATCCTCTTTTTTCCTCTAGCCACTTGACATCTATCCTGCAGTGGTGAGGATTTCCTCATGTCAAATATGCATACACATATCATGAAACAGAGTCTTTCCATCAGCCTCTGCAAGCCATCTCCAGACCTCGGCATGTGTGATTGCTGATTCTGTCATGGCGTGGTGCACATGTCCCATATGGACAGTGGTAGGATGTAATACAATCCAACAAATATACACATACACACAGGAGCTTAACTATCTTCCATAATATAGACATAGGAATTTATTTTTACATGGTATAATAATGGCTAGAAAATCATGTAATGATGGACATTAGCCTAATAATGTCCAATGACCATATCAACAGTTAACATGTCAATGTTGATGTCATTGACATGTGCTATATTGAGGTATGTATGTACAGTATGGCTATAAGAGTGTATTGCAATCAGTGATGTGAGATAATGTACTGACGGCCATTGCTGCCATTATATTGCATGCTCCTTCTCTAACAGTTATAGTAATATGCTCCTGAGAACTGTAGACATGATATGATGCACTTTTATGTATTTTGGTGGTGTATTAGGACATGTGTATTTGTAGTGGAGCAGATCAACCTTCTACACAGTTCACACTCTACCATCACAGTTACACTTACAGTATGGCACAGGTGTGCATGTGTCTACATACCATCATTAAATGTTCTGAAACAGACATCAATATAAATTCACACTGATTGCATGGTCACATAAGTCTTGTTTCATACAAGTGCTGTTATGTTGTGATATACACAACCAATGTATCACATGTTTGGATTCAATTGCAACCTTGTGGAATTCATTGCATGTGCAGTTGTGTTGCTATACCCAAGTATTCTTGAGGTGGTCAGCAGCATCATTGTATGACTTTTAGCATTTGTGTCAGGAAATGTTCTGTATGAGTTTCAAGAACTGATCTCTAATGTGTCCTGATATGGCATAAGGCTGCTCAAACATAGCTTGCCCATGAAAAACATGTAGACATATGTTGTGCAATTGATGTAAGTACATGACATTGGTACAGTTGTAAGACTGTGCGCATAGTAGCAGTGCATGGAATGTGACGAATGACCAAGGATGTATTAGGAGGTCTTGTCAAAAATCATTTGTTCCAATAAATGTGAAATATTAAATTGAATGCAGAACTAAGCACAATTATGTATGCGGATGCCACCAGACATTCCCAACTGGAGTAAATAGACAATCTGCTTGCTGACAGCTTGTCTGAAACATCACCCCCTTTTCACCACTGGCCATCAGCTAAATTCTAAGGATGGCAGCTCATCTGTACACTATGTACAGCTAATAACACAAAATCAATGTGCCCTGACAACATCACAGGTTGCCTGTAATGTGACTGAAAATATGGACCTACCAGACACAGTTGGACAATCCTTCAATACAGCTTCCAGACAGACTATTTTCCCATATGAGGGTGTACATTAACATGCATCCTTCAGATGGGGGAACATCACCTGATGCATGTATGTATAGACCCATCCTGACTCTCCTCATCTGTGAGATAGACCAGCAAGTCATCATGAACCTTTTCTAAAAGGACATAGTTAATATGCCAACTATGTGTGAAAGACATGTGTGATCTGTTCAGGCTATATCATGTCTGTTTAATATGTGTGATGTTCTCAAGAAAGTCAGCAAGGGCATGCATGATGACAATGCTATCGTCCTGTGCAGCTTGACCTGGCCAAGGCATTTGACACAAATCCACACTGCGATGTTACTAAAAAACTGTCACAAGTGGCTATAAACACCTATATCACCAATTGGGTAGACCACTGGATCATGTATGTGAAAGATAAATATGTTGAATTATGTGAAGTGACCTATATCTAGAGTCCAGTGATCAGGTCCATATTGCAGAGCTCTATGCTAGGCCCTGTCCTGTTCATTATTTAAGTCTCAGACGTTAGGACTGACTTACACTTCCTTTGACAACTAGCTTTGTGGAGGACTGCAGATTATGGACAATCACTGAATCCAAGAGTGGTATTGGTATAATATAGACGGTATCAACCCATACAAAGGATTGCTGCTACAACCATGGAGATACAAGAAATGAACAAAAATCCAGGGGGGATTAGTTATGTTATAGAAGCAAATACACAAGCTAATTATATTATAGACCACACACCCCTATGAACAGAACAAGGGGTACGTGACCTGTGAATTTAGGTAGATGGTATTTGGAATGTTCACCAGCATGTTCCCACAGTGGTGACTACTCCCTTGCATACAACTCAACTCCTGAGTATGTGCAGGACATCCACATCAAAGGGCATTATAATTCAGTAGTTCTCAGCCTTCATGACATAGAATTGAGTACAGTGCACTCTTTTCATGTACCTCATAACACATCTTCCACGGCTGACTCACTCAAGTGTACCACATTTGCCACAGGGAGCTCTCACACCCTCATCAAGGTGTTATACAAGATGCATGTGTGATATCTGCTCCAGTGATACACACTGTAAATATATAGCTCATGTATTGCCGTTGATGGCATGGGTTACATTCATGACAGTGTGGATTGTGCCATATATATGCCGTGCACACCTGTAAACTAGCCAGGATTGCTTGTAATCTCAAATATGGGTATAACAGTATTCCTTATGACAACTCCAGAGGATGTTAAAGTTTGAGGAAGTTGTGCTTGATTCCCCTCATAGATTGCTGCAAATCATAATACTCACAATCACATATGTTATGTTAAAGACATGGGATTACTGGTGGTATTATTCCGATATTGACCATTACTGTGTGTGCTTCTGTCTACTGTTGTCCATTAGCCTGTTACTATGTGTCACACTTGTCTTAGACCTCTGCTGACATTACATTCATATTCAGGAAGCTGATTTGACACAGCTACTTGCCAGAGGTGTACAGCGTTCTATGTAGGAATGACTACTAGAACCTTGAGAGAGAGGGTGTTGGAACATGCTCTAGATGTTAAAAAGTGTGATACCAAGAATGCCTTGGCCAAACACATCTCTAACAACTCAACACATTCATTTGTATTTAGAGTCTTACAAACAGTTTCACCGAATTCAAGAGATGGAGACAATTTTAATGATTTAGAATTAGTGGAACTTTCCTGGATTTTTAAACTCAAAGCGCATTATGAACCAGGTCTGAATCAATATGTCAGCATTAGGGCTCCTTTAAAAGGACGTAGTGCCAAGTGATTTTTTAATAATAGTTGATTTCAGAGATTGAGTGCACACATATACTAAAGTCTTTATACTACCCAAATATTTTATGCACAGACATCTGGCAAGCATTTCATATATTGTTGACATGAGTACAGTTTTAGTCCGGATATGTTAATATATTTTATATGTTTTGCTAGGATATATTTGTTAGATGCATTTTGACTTATTGTTATTTATATATTCATACCTTTACATATTTGTCTAAGAATATATATATTTATATATATATATATATATATATATATATATACATATTTAGATAAAAAAAATTTATGTTGATTATTTCAATGCTTTATACACTTCTAATGACCCAGATTTTTATATTGCATATGGGATCAAGTTGTTTCTATCCATATGTTCTTTATATTTTTGGCTGCATTGCTATTTACAGTGCTGTCATGGTCCTGATGTTCAGCACCATGTGAGTCACACATATAGATTTATATACATATTTCATGTTTTTATAATAATTAACAATTTATGATTTATTTAATGTATATTTAATATATGATAAGTTTTGAATAAGTGTAGTAATACCATACTGTTTTATAGCTTTTGATACCAAAGTATTTAGTTAATATTAGTATTTTTGCACATATAATTGCACATTTATAGGAAATATTTGATGCAAAGTTTTTAGAATTTGTATTCATAGATATGAACACATAAGAGTTTTGTTGGATTTATATTCCACTACAAATTCTTGGTGTTGCCTTAATAACTTTTTTAACTTCTCCATTTAGGTGCAAGCAGCAATACTTATTCCTGCATTGTTTCTTTTAATTGAATGATTTTTTAAGCATATGTCTTAAATTGGATTAATTGAATTGATTGCCTTAGAAATGCTTATATATATTTGAGTTCAAAGCTGTTAGTTGTAAGGATCTGAAGAAGCGTGTCTTGGTACACGTGAAAGCGCTTATCTTTCTATATTAAATATTCTTATCCATTTATTGTGGTGGTCGGTTTCCAGTTTGTTTTTGGATAGCTTCACAATATGCACCTAATCCCTATTGTTTATACCATCTCTGCTATATGCCCTCTCCACTGTTCATGTCAGGATGCTTATATCTCAAAGTATCTTCTCCACTGATATGACATAAAAACACAAACAGACAGGAGTAAGTCCACCACAATGTATTAAATCAATTGATTTTGGACATTTATTCAAAGGGTCTTATTTTTATCCAAGAAATTTAAAACCAGAAGAAAGGGAAATATTAACCTTGGTACGACAACAAAAAGTCACAACCTGATAAGGGTGGGGGGTTGTGATTATGAATATGCAAGATTATGTTGAAAGTATGTACAGTATTCTGTTTAGTAATACCTACTGCCAAGTCTCTAAAAACGAGGTAAACATTACCTATAACAGGATTAAGGTCCAATTAAGTGATATGTTTATGGAAGGACTTATTTCACTACCTGAATACAAGTATTTAAAAATAGATGTCCCAACTATCCCTACAATATTTGGGCTTCCTAAATTACATAAACAGATCATGGACCCACCATTTCATCCAATTGTTGATGCCCGTAACTCTGTCACTTCTCCTATTGCCAAGTTTCTAGATGTAAAATTGAAAAATTTACTAAGACAGGAGGTACATCTTTGTATTGATTCATGGGACTTTCTTTTCTGAATGTAACAATGCAAATTTGATAGTGAACTTATATTTTTTTACAGTGGATGTAAAAGATTTATTTACTGTAATTCCACATGACATTGGATTAGATTGGTTTGGTGAATTCCTGCTTAGAAAAGGGATTGAACAGGATTGCATTATTACCTACACAGAAATGATGGAAATGGTGTTGAAAAATAACTATATTTATTTTGATGAACAGCATTTTTTTTTCAACAAAGTAGGCAGTGGTGCAGTGGTAGCATTGTCATCTCACAGCAAGAGGTTCTCCCGTTTGATTCTCGGCTGGAGTGCCTTCTGTGTGGAGTCTGCATGTCCTCCCCATGGTTAAGTGGCATTTGAAAGACATGCGTGAAAGGGCATGCCTTCATTGAAGGTTGGGCGTCGGGCTTGGCACCTTAAAAATCTACTGCCAATCATCAACGGACTGGAGTTTCACTGTGGCGAACCCTAACTGGGAAAAGTTGGAAGAAGAAGAGGTGTTGCAATGGGTGCCTCTTGTGGGCCACTTTATGCAAACATTGTCATGTGTGAATGGGAACGGAGATTTATTTTTGATTATTCTGGGTTCCATGACTGTATTTTATATCTGAGATACCTGGTTGTTTTTCATCTGGAAGGGCCACAATAACAGTGTTAGTATTTTTATGGATTACATCAACAATACAACTAGTTTTCTTCAGTTTACACACGTGGTGGGTAGTGAGAGTATTAGTTATCTGGATGTAGAATTAGACAAGGATGTGGCACATGGAAGACATGTTTCCACCATATATAGGAAGCCCACATATTCAAATGCTTTTTTGCATTTTGATAGTTTTCACCCCCTTCCTCAGAAAAAAAAGTGTTTGTCAAAGGACAGTTTGTCAGAGCCGCAAGGATGGTTTCTAATTTTGACTCCTTTCTTTTGGAATGTAGTCTTTTGGAAGACATGTTCACAAAGAGAGACTATCCTGTGGCTTTTGTACAGGAAATTAAAAGAGAAGTAGTTGCTAAAAGACAACTGGGTATTTATTCCTCTATTTTGGTTGGAAATCTGACCAATTCTAATAATTGTTCTGGTGCTGGTACTTTTGCAGCAAACAAGGAAGGAAATGGGACTGAGATAACCCCTGATGTCGGCTTCAGATTGTCCTTTATTACTAGATATTCTGTGGACCATCAGCAAATCCAAGACATTTTGCAAAAAAAAATTGGAGTGTTCTGACTAGGGATGGTTAGACCCAAAGTTAGTACGAAACCCACTATCGTATGGAGAAGGGGGCCTAACATCAAAAATTTGGTGGAAAAACCCATAATGGGATTTGGTAACACCCAACTTAGACGTATGTACCAATGTGGTATTTGTCATTTTTATAAATTTATTTATGTGGGGGAACTGTTTAAAATCAATGGTTTTAACATCAGGGTAAAAGGACATTACAATTGTAATAATCCTGGGGTAGTTTCTGGAGCATTATGTCAGGTATGTCCTGCCTTTTATATAGGCAAGACTGAGCAGATGCTCAAGCAATGCATCTATGAACATAATTATGATATACGGGGACCAAAACCCACTAATGCACTTTATAGGCACATCTCAGGACTTCCTGAACACTATTTTAAATTCCTTGTGATTGAACAGGTAAAAAAGAATGTAAGGGGTGGACCTTGGCAGTTGATCTCAGAAAACCGGAAACTGTTTTGGATACTACGTTTGAATGCTGTAGGATTCCCTGGTTTAAATTAATTAGCATCTATTGGTTATATACTAAAAATGAAGGCACAACTTAGATAAATTTGTTTGTAAAGGTTCATTTACGTTTTATATATATATATATATATATATATATATATATATATATATATATATTTTTTTAATGTTTTTTTAAGGTTTTATATCTTACAGTTTTTAATATTTATGTATTTATGTATTTATGTATTTTATGATGGGTAAGGGTCAACAATATTTTCTTACTAATGTTGACTTTAATTAGTTAATCACATGGTGGGCTGATCATGTGATATGAAGTGTGTTTTTTAAATTTGGCTTACTTGGGCCCGTTCTTTATCTGAAGAAGTCTTGTAATGCACTTGACGAAAGCGCTTATGTTTATTTGATATAATAAATTGTGATGGACTTACTCCTGCCTTCCTGCCTTTGTTTGTCTTTTTACATCGTTTGTGGATCCTTTGTGTTTTTTTCACTGATATGACATGTTGCATGCCAGTCACATAATATACAATATCTGTGCAGTCCATACTGTATCGTGTCTATATGTAATTAGTGTTCATGCTGCAAGTGTCTTCACAGACATGTCCTAATATGCTGTACATTACCATGTTTCACATGTGCTCTTCCCTTGTGCTCATTCCTACAATTCAGCTGTATGTCCCTTTTTAATATACATACTTCCCCTGGCTACTTATTTATAATGCAGTCGATGTACTCTTACTGATCATTTACACAACTTTTATTCAGCATGCCTGAAACAGATGTCCACAATACTCTGTAATGTATACACTTTCATGTAATATGTTGGCACTATATACATTGCTTTATTAATGACCCTGGTAATCATTGTAGCATTCCATGCAATCCTGCAGACCTAGTTTGTCCATATGTAAGCAGGTTTACATGTCTGCTGTTGTCTGTGTTATTTTATATGGTTTCATGGCCAGCAAAACTCTTGTTTCCATTTAAAAATGATGTGAGGTATTCATACGTAATTAGCACTGCTGCTCACTGCACAAACATGTAAACTCTGTGTAGGCTTTGTTAACACCAGAAACCTGCCTAACAACATTGCAGTGCATGGGGTCCTGTAATTACTAACCAAAACTGGGAAAAAGATAAACTTGTTAAGCACATCTATAGCATGAGATCCAATCTTGACAGTGCTTAGAGGTGTTTAACAAAAGCTTGTTAAGCACCCCCTAAGTACTATAGAAAAGGCATCATGATCATGACCAATAGGACACAGTGTCAGCCAGCAAAGAGCAGCAGAAGAAACTAAAATGGCATTTAAAACTGTTAGAGTATCACTCTACCACACTTATAAACAAAATGTATGGCAGAATGAAGTGTGCTACAGCTTTTAAGGCTGCTGGCTCTACCAAGAAGCATTTTGTTTCCATCTGAAGTCTGTTTAACTGAGCTAAGTATTTTACTGACCTATACTTTTTCTTGCTTTTTATTTCTGCAAGTGGTAGTAAATGAAGAAGATTAAGCCCCATGCTCTACAAAGAATTATAATCAGGTCACTTATCATAAACTTTTATTATGTGTTCTCAACATGGATGCCAAGAGTTACTTTTCAAGCTTCACTCACAAAGTGAATTTCTTGGAATCCATGTCTTTCTTTTTAAAATGCCAATAATAAATTATTATTTAAGACATTGGAATCATGGTTTATTATCTCAATCTTGAATCCCATAGTCTTGAAATTCATAATTGTGAGACGTACTATCAAAAAAACAAAATGCTAAAGACCACGATGTCTAAAAATCTTGAATATCGAATCCCTGTACCAGTGTGAATTTAAGAATAAGTGGTAACACAAGTCCTATATGGCTGGGGATCTAGGAGCAAGTGTAAACATGAGTCCTGCAGAATGGCAAGTCAAGGAGTTTTAGCACTGGTCTTCAGTATTTTAGTCTCAGAATTAGAATTTTTAAGATTGTGGGCTTTAAGACTGTGATAGTGAACTGGCACATATATATTTTAATTGAAAAGAAAACAAATCATGCCAATATTTGTCATATTCATGCTTTAAATATTAAATATATTTCTTTTTTTTTTTTTACAAATTATTCACTCCAGCATTGTGCTAATTGCTCAATTCCTGCCTTCCTTTAAAAACGTCATTTCTCTTTCAGAACATTATTCTGCATGTTTTGCTCCCACAGTTTCCATTTATTTCTACATAATTTGTTCTTTTCCTTTTCTAAAGATCCACCACTAGCTCTCTTAATGCCTTTAAAATATTTGGTACTTCAGTTAAAGTTGGGTAGGTTTTGATTTCCATTTCTAGTAGTTGCTTTTCTGGCAGCCAGTGGCATTAAACTTAAATAAGACCTTACTTTGTATAGTCAATTCAGATTCCAAGTCCAAGCTCAAAAGGATGATTTCCTTTGCTATGGCCATTTACTCTTACAATATTTCTGATACAGTATTCTTTATGTTTTTATTTATTTATTGTTAATCTGGGAAGTTCATTACACCCCCCACCAAAAAATAATGTTCCCTGGTACCTCTAGCTTTTCCATCACACCTCCTGCATTTGCTATCTATCAGAGGAAATATTTTCTGAAGTCTAATTGGAGTATAAAAATACATTAGCAAACACTTCCAAACAAATATCTTAAACCTTCTGGACTTTGTTGCACACTTAGAAGCCATCCAGATCTCCTCTCATTTTTCCCATTGTAAATTGCCTTTCCGGTCTCTTTTACCAATCTTTTCTGACCTCCGCTGATTTATTATAGCAATAACCCTGGGTGTGGGTAATGCTGGATTTACCCACGGTTGGCGTGGTTTGGTCACGAGGGTGAAGCCCGAGTGGCCAAACAAAGCCAACCATGGGTAAATCCAGCATTACCCACACCCAGAAGTGGGTTATTGCTATTATACAATGACATTATTTAAGAAAAAAAATAATTACTTTTCTTAAATAATGGCATTGTATAATGCCTCCTTGCTGCCCTTCCACAGCTGTCTGGTGTTCTGCGGCAGTTCTGATGTACTGCACATGCATATGCCTACACAGTACATCAGAACTGTGGGCAAAATCAACGGAGAAAGCAAGATCTCCGTTGCTTTTTGCAAATTGTTTTTGCTATGTTAAATGGGTTTAACATAGTGAGACAGCTTTAAAAAAAGCAACAGAGAATCTCCGTTGCTTTTTTTAAAGCTGTCTCAGTATGTTAAACCCATTTAACATAGCGAGACAGTTTTGAAAAAAGCAACGGAGAAAGCAAGATCTCTGTTGCTTTTTACAGACTGTCTTGCTATGTTAAAGGAGTTTAACATAGTGAGACAGCTTTAAAAAAGCAACGGAGAATCTCCTTTGCTTTTTTTAAAGCTGTCTCACTATGTTAAACTCGTTTACCATAGTGAAACAGCATAAAAAAAAAGAGTTATAGTAATGGAAAAAGTCCGGGCGACCGGACCTTTTTCCATTACAATAACTCTGATTTACAAAGTGCATGCTGACCATTCAGCATGCACGTTTTTGAATATTAATGGGGGGGGAGTTGTATAATCTTATAGTTATCATGCAATATTTTATATGCCCTATGAATTATACATTTTTAGCAGTATTATCTGATCTAGACTTGACTAAGACTGTACCAGAACATTTTCTTTACCACTCCTCTATCATTTTCTCTTTGCCTATACTCTAATATTAATCTAAGCTTGTTATTTATTTATTTTATTTATTTTATTTTACATTTGTTAACCGGGCTAGTCTGGCTGGATACATGTCCATTTTCAGCAGAGGCCCGAGGATAAAAGCTCCACTACGTACTAGTCAACTTACAATACAAAGATTTAAACAATCAAATAACAAATATCAAAACCAAAACCCCAAGCAGGCCAATTATATAACCATAAAAGCAAATAAAAAAGATCAAAATTTTTTTATGAAGTTTAGTGAGATGCTGAGGGATTAATAAACAGGAAAAATAAAGACTGAGAGGCAATCTTCTTGAATGATTGCTAGAGTAAGACTGCTAGTAAATGCAGAAGTCTGGTAATAGACTGTCATATGGAGAGTAAAATATAAATATACATTTAAATATAAATTGCCTATGTAGAAATGAGAGTAGAAAAAGTTGTGGCAGGGTACTAGAAAAAGGTAGGGATAAACATATAAGAGATAAGTAGAAAGGTAGTAAAAGAAACAGATGACAAGATGTAACGAAAGGAAGAGAAAAGAAATGTTAAAAGTGGGTCAGTAGAGGCATAATTAATGGTAAAGAAGCAACTAGTTGCATTGAAGGGGGGGCTAGAAGAGGATAAATCATTGGTGAGCTCAGTCAGGATTAGTGCATGGGCATAGCCAGTGGGTTTGTAGATGGTTTCTTTTTTTTTTGAAAAGGTGAGGAGAGCTTAGGGTGGTCAGGTCTATGGGGAGTTTATTCCAATAAGATCCTACAGTGTTGGCAAATAAGGAGTCACCTGCTTTATTGTGGGATTTGAGAGTAGTTACTAGAAGCTTCCTGGCAGAGCGAAGGGAAGTAAGATTTTTGTATGGGGTGATGAGGTTATTTAGTATGGGTGTATTGGAGGGTAATGTAGAATTTTAAAAGTTAAGACTAATTGATGTAGAAGTATTATATTCTGAAGTTCTAGCCAATTTAGTTGTTTTAGATTGAGACAGTGATGTGTAATGAATGGGGAACCTGTGGCAAACCTGGCAATACTGTGGTATGCTGTGTTGAGTTTTGAAGGTTAGCTTTAGAGAGGTTGATAAATGATGGAGAGGCATACAATAGAGTGGAGAGAAGGTGAGTTTGGGCAAGAGACACTCTGGTAGTAGCAGTAAGAAAGGGTTTTAGTCTATACAGGGCACCTATTTTTTTATTAACAGTCTTGATGGTCAGATCAATGTGGTGGTCAAAGCTTAGCTGATTGTCTTTTGTGACACCCAGTAGTTTAGTGGAACTATCTGGAGTAATGGTAGTGCCATTACAGGACACAATGGAAAATGAGATAGGGCCAGATTTAAGGGTGGGGGTGAATAGTAGCAATTTGGTTTTTTTGGGATTGAGGAGGAGACAGATATGTTGGAACCATTTTTCTGCTGCTGTAAATACATTCTGGGTGTAGGAGTGAAGTTTTTCAGGAGATGAAGCAGAACAGATGAGAGTAGAATCATCTGCATATTGTATACAAGTGGATGTTGGGAGCGAAGTGGGTAGGTTGTTTATGAATATGGAGAAAAGGAGGGGGCCTAGGATAGAGCCTTGTGGGACACCGATGGTGACAGGGAGCTGAGAGGATAGATGACTGTCCCAGAGGACTGCTTGTTTTCTATCTTTCAAATAAGAGTCGAACCACTGTAGTGCTAATGCATCAAGTGAGAGGGATTTTAAAGTATTTAGGAGAAGTTTATGGTTAACCATGTCAAAAGCTTTTGAGAGGTCAAGGAAAAGTGCAGAGGAGTAGAGGTTGTTATTGCGGTTTTTGTTGATCACGTCTGTGAAGGAGAGAAGGGCAGTGGAAGTACTATGGTGGGGCCTAAAACCATGTTGTGAGTCTACGAGTAGATTATTTTGTAAGAGATGATATAAGAATTGATGGTGAATGCAACGTTCCATAATTTTAGCTAGAGGAGACAGAAGGGCTATTGGGCGGAAATTAGAAAGTTCATTGGAGTTGCCTCCTTTGTGGAGGGGAATGATATGGGAGATTTTCCAGCAGGAGGGGATAGTGGATTCTGTTATAGTTCTGTTAATTAATATGGAGACTGGGTAAGCTAATTCATGTGCAGCTAATTGTAGATATTCCGCTGGTAGTTTGTCAGCTGAAGGGGTGCACGGTTTAAGTTTAGAGAGTAACTTACATATGTAGGTAGTGGAGACTGTATTAAATTTTAGTGTAGAGGTGCTGTTTAGAGAAGGGGTTATTTGAGGGGAGAGGGGGGGAGTCATGGTGTTAGCTAGAGAGGTGACTGTTTCAGAGAAGAAGTTGTTGAAAGTATTGGCTATTATATTGGGTTGGGTCTGAGCTAGGCTAGCTGGTGTAGGTGTTTTGGTGTTCCCTGGATGGAGCAGTTTATTGATACCTGACCAGAAGTGTTTGGGGTTTTGATTTTTGTGTTGTTGATACTGAAGGTAGTAGTTTTTTTTATCCAGGAGGGTAAGTTTCTTAGTTGTATTTCTCAGGTGTTTGTAGTTTTGATGGTCAGATGGGTTTTTAGTGGATCTCCATTTTGTCCACAACTTATTTCTATCTAGCATAGTTTGTTTGGTTTTTTTTGGAAAGCCAGGGGGCTGCTTTAGAGCCTATTCTAATTATTCGGGATGGTGCATGATGTTGGAGAATTTTTAGGAAGGTATTGTTGAAATAGGTAACTGCTTGATCAATTGGGAGGTGTTTTAGAGCCGACCAGTTATATTCTTTGAGTTCATTACGGAAAGAAGACAGGTTAAAATTAGTTTTGTTGTGTACAGTACGAAAAGTAGATTGTTTGGGATTGTTGTATTTTTGTTTAGAGATGTAGGTTAGGAGATGATCGCTGATATTGTCAGGAGTGTTCCAGTTTTATAAGAGAGGGATTGTTGTTGATTAGTATCCAGTCTAGAATAGATAGTTTATTGGTAGATTTGTGTATTCTAGTAGGGGTGTTTATAGTTTGTTGAAAGTTAAAAAGGTTAATGTGAAGGGTCGGTTTGGGTGAGATACAGGAGTTCCAATCAATATTAAAGTCTCCTAAGATGATGGTTTCCTGAGGGAAGCTACTGGAGACCCAGCTAAGAATATTTTCTAGTGTATTTGAGTTATTGCCTGGAGGGATGTAGGAGCATATTATGTAAATGGCTTTGTTTTTATTCACTTGGAGTTTGGTACAGAGTATTTCAGCATTGCTTGGGGAGGGGGGCAGGGAGTCAGTTAAGGTTACCTGTAGTTGGGATTTGTAAAGTAAGGCCACCTCCACCCTTTTGTTAAGGCGGTCTTGCCTTAGGGTACTATAACCTGGGGAGTGAATTCGTTGTCTTTAGTACCTGGTTTAAGCCATGTTTCAGTGAGACAGAGAATATCAAAGGCATAGAGGTCAATTAAAGCATGGAGTTGAGTGATTTTATTGTTGATACTACGAATATTTAGGTGAGCTATAGAGAGGAGTCATTAGAGAAAGGAGAATTGAGATTGTTGGCAGTATGGTTAGAAGTGGTGTGGGTAAGAGGATTGTTGGGGCCAGGGTTGGGGTGGATGTCCCGTATATCAGTAAAAGAGTTTGAGGAGTTTGATATATTTTGAGATTTTATAGGGTATTAGATAAGGCCGTTTAGTGGTTAGAAATCTATTATGGCGTAATTTGTGGTAGAGAGGGGGAAGGTAGGGATAGGAAGATAGGATATTAATATGTGTTTGTTCAGCTAGAGGAAGTAGAGAGGTTGTGTGTTTTGCTAAATTAGGAGATTGGCAAAGGGTTAGATATTCGTAGGAAGTAAGAGTATAGTAAAAGAGAAGGATGTTAAGGAGTAGTAGAGGATACAGTAGTTTGAGGTTTAAAGGCATAGTTAATAGTGGGAAGAGGTTTGTAAGTTACTATTAGGTGGTCTTGGGTGGTTAGGAGTGGGGTGTGGCAGAAGGATAGGAATTAGGAGAGAGGGTGTGATGTTAGGTTTGGAGTAAAGAGTTAATTAGTGAGAGTGAGGTAGGAAGTGAGATAGGTTGAGAGAATGTTGGAGGTGTGGCAGAGGAAGTATAAAGGTAGGACCCCTGGGGGTGGGAATTGGGGGTAGGGAGGGGAGCGGAGTGAGCCCGCAGGGCGAACGGAGCAGGGCAGAAAACCACAGAAGAAGAGATGAGAAGGAGACAATCAGGAGTGCAGGTAAGTGAGATAGGAAAGGAGAAGGTCAAGCTGGACAGGGTGGGAAAAGACTAGAGAACACTGGTAGTTAATAGTGTTAGATAGTCATAGAGGCAGTGTAAAGCATGCAGAAGGAGGGCGGGAGGAATGAGAGGTAAGGAAGAGTGATTGCAGGTTAGAGGTATGAAATGCAGAACAGTTTAGGTGAGATAGAAGGGCAGTAGGGTAGAGAGTGGAGGTAGCAATGAAGAATGAGGTCCGAAGTTAAGTCTTGCAGTCTAAAGAAGGGCTAGAAGGAGTCAAAAAAATAGGAGCAAGGTAGTAGCCAAGAGAGGATAGTATCCTGCTCTAATGCTAGGTAGGAAACAGAGAGTGAGAAGGGGTTGAAAAAAAACAGGATATGGTAGTGTGGAGGCAGAGGGGAAAAAGTAAGGTGAAAAAAGGCTGGAAAAGGGAAGAGTATCCAAGGATAAGGGGGAGAGGTAAAGACTGAGAGGTAACTGGCTGTTGGCGGCTAGAGTACTGCAATGCTGTGAACTCTTTTAGGGTACCCAATGGGAGTCCAACAAATCAATATCAATGGAGTCCAAACATACATTCAATTCCCAGAGAGGTCAGTGTAGGTTCAGTTAGTCCAAGTTGCATTCACTGTAGGAGGGACCGAGGTCGTCAGACACAGGTTAGGAGTTGGTTATGGTAGGAGTACAGCTAGAGCTTGGGGCTGTGGGGAAAGATGAAGGGAAGGTAAGGATAAAGAAAGGAGAGCAAAAAGAGAGACAATGTTAGCACAGATAAAATAGCCAAAATTCATTAACACAAATTAACAGTGGTAGTCTAGAAAAAGGTAACATCAATCTAATGCAGAGACATTATCACAGGGTATCATGTATATTCTTTCTCTTCTGAATACTAGCAAAATAACAGTCAATAAAACACATATACTTATTTACTAGCAAGGTGTTTAAAACATTAGTAGCTTCTGATCAAATCCAAGTAGAACTTATTGGTAAAGCATGTAGAATATCGCAAATACAGGTAAAAAAATATTAGTAAAAGCAAGCAACTGTAGTAGAATTGCAAGTCGCTATAGGGGGAGGTAGGTGAGGCAAACTCATCAATCACCACTTTCGCGCTAAACGCGATATACCATTAGAATGCCTTAAGTTGGTCAGTAAAGGGCTACACTATGTGTAAAATAACATGGGCAGTGTAGTCTGAAATTAAAACAATAGCAAATAGTGGGCTAGCATGCTGCTACAGATAAATAATTTAAAATAGTAGTATGCCTAACGCTCTCAGTTGAGCGCTTCACTATGTGTGAAAGCTGAGGCAGAGTAGCTTAAGGAAAAGCAGTAGTTTGCCTTACGCTCTCAGTAGAGCGCTTCACTATATATGCGAAGCTGAGGCAGGGTAGTTTAAGAAAAAGCTATTTAAAATAGTAGAAAAGTGTGTCGCTACAGAAATATACCATTAGAAAGCCTTAAGTTGGTCAGTAAAGGGGTACACTGTGTAAAATAACATGGGCAGTGTAGTCGGAATTAAAACAAAAGCAAATAGTGGACAAGCATGCTGCTACAGATAGATAATTTAAAAAAGTGGTATGCCTAGCGCTCTCAGTTGAGCGCTTCACTATGTGTGAAAGCTGAGGCAGAGTAGCTTTAAGGAAAAGCAGTAGTTTGCCTTACGCTTTCAGTAGAGCGCTTCACTATATGTGCGAAGCTGAGGCAGGGTAGCTTAAGAAAAAGCTATTTAAAATAGTAGAAAAGTGTGTCGCTACAGAAATATACCATTAGAAAGCCTTAAGTTGGTCAGTAAAGGGCTACACTGTGTAAAATAACATGGGCAGTGTAGTCGGAATTAAAACAAAATGTGATGTAGAACACCCACTTAATGATAGGAGACCCAAAGATTATCTTGTATACTATGCATTGTCCATATGAGTTATGATCTAGTCTCATTCCGGAACAGGCAGCCACCACAGAGCCATATCAAAAACATTGATAGCTTTGAAAGCTGTAATACATTTCAAGTCGCCACATGAAAAAAGTGTGCTAGAGTGAAGTATCTAACACTTTTAATGCTGTTATTTGATCAGAAGTACAGTTTAGTCTGAGTAGCATTGCTAAGTATGCTACAGATTTCAAAGCTGTAAACAGTTTTGTGCTTCTACCTTTTAACTGTTAATATATTAGTGCTGCTATAGCCTAAAGTGCTGCAGATAATTATGACAAGGTAAGTTTGATTATAAGCAATACTGTCTTTTCAAAATGAATGTCGAAAATCACCTTTTTAGCTTTGCAGATTTCTTAACACTGTTTTTCAACACTTAAATGATCAGAGATCTGATCATAATCCGCTATACAGTGGTTCATACATCAGCTACATTATGACAGCAGATCAATATATATTTTTGTACTATCTGCTGTACTGATAACTTGTTATGCCAAAACACAAATTGTGATGTAGAGCACCCACTTAATCTATGGATTATGAGAAACTGTTTGGCCTTGGTTTCTTTAGTGGCAAATATACTTAAGGAATACATTTAATTAAAAAACTACAGGTGATTTGGCTTCAAGTTTTGCAAGCATGGCTAGATTTGTTTTGAGTGAGCACCCTCAGGGAAAAATCATTGTAAGTATTTCTGTTCATTAGTGAATGGCGTGTTTTGGGCGGCCACGGTGGTGCAGCGGTTAGCATTGTCGCCTCACAGCAAGAGGTTCTCTGATTCGATCCTTGGCTGGGGTGCCTTCTGTGTGGAGTCTGCATGTCTTGCCTGTGGTCACGTGGGTTTCCTCCGGGTGCTCCAGTTTCCTCCCACATCCCAAAGACATGCTGTAGGTGGATTGAACACTCTAAATTGGCCCTAGGCATGAGTATGTGCATGTGTGTGTGTCTTCTGTGGAAGGTTGGGTGCCAGGCTGGCAACTCAACACTGTAAAATTCCACTGCCAATCATAAGCAGACAGGTGATCACTGTGGCGGCCCCTAATCGGGAAAAGCCGAAAGAAGAAGTGAATGGCATGTTTTATTATTCTTCATATAAGCATTAATTGTAATCAAAGCAATGTCAAATTTAATGGTGGAACTAAGGGAGCTAAAGTGTCCTCATTAGCAGCAGTCAAATGTCAGAAAAGAGCATTTTAATAAAAGTGTAACTAAATGGAAAGTCCAGTGTTAATGGAATTCTACAATGTTCAGCACTGCTAACTCATTTCATTTATCAGACATGCAGAAAGAACATTACAGTCAGTAAGTTGAGCATTTAAGTGGTCCAAAGCAGATTTGTTTGCAGCATCATGAAACAGTTTACAATAAGCTCAGTATATAGCCTCAGCACTGGACCACTTTTCATCTCCAGAAGTTCTCCAAATCACACAAGTTCTACATCTTTTAGAGCCTGGAAAACTGATTTTCTGAGAGCACTCAACACTGCAGAAGTGTAGGGTTTGGGAATAGGAAGCAAGTTAGTAAGATGTAACTTGTTGTTAATATTTAAATAAAAAGGTATAACACAGTATAATCATGTCAGGTGTGAAATATATAGTTTGATACATGTGTTAGTGTAATAAATCAAAAACAGACATTTTTAATTCGTCACAAAATACTGTTGTATCACCATAAATAGACAAAGCTCTGTTAAATTTGTCAGTCAGCTGAGATAGTATTTGATGCAGGAAGATACAAGATATGACTCAGTTTTAAGCAACTAAAGCTTGAGAAGTATGTGTCAGACAATCACTACTGGCCTATACCTACAGGTACATAAGTTAACTTATGTCTAAAGATGCACTGTTCAGGAGCATTTTTTACATATGTGGGTAACTTACCCAGGTGTTTAGACCAAATACTGAAAAGGCAATAGCATGATTGTACAAATGCATATGTATGTGTGCATATATGCATGTATCTAGGCTTAGATGGGGCACATCTTTCTATAAAGTTCAAGCAGCAGTAAACTTCTTGAAAGATCTCTCCTGTTCAGCTGTGCATTTATTAAGTATATGTTGCAAAAATAGGTTCATAGATGTTTACTAGGCTAACAACCACTGTGGCCTTTATAAACCTAACCATGCATCCCAAATGTATCCTGTGACAGTCACCAAAGCCATGGATGAGGGGAAGACGGTGCACACCATCTACCTTGAACTGGCCAAAGCCTTTTATACTATTCCCCACTCAGGTATAATTTTTAAACTCTCAACTAGGCAAAAATCCATATGTTACCAGATGGGTAGCAAACTTGCTCAAAGACAGAACCCACCTAGTCAAAATAGGGGAAGTCACCTCAAGCAGTAGACCTGTAACGAGCAGTGTACCCCAAGGATTGGTCTTGGGGCTTTTGTTGTCTGAGATATACTTTTCTGAGGTGCAGTCCAAAACCAGTAGGCTATGGCTGACTACGTTTGCAGATGACTGCAAGCTGGGCACTGTCATCAATTCCCCTAGTGATGTGGACATCCTCCAAGAGGATCTCACCCAAACAAATGACTGGGGGCAGAAACATGGCCTTAAAATGAATGCCAAAAAAAGCATCATTATCCCCTTTGTGAAGAGTGACAGCCTCACAAATTATCAGATTAATAACAAGGCGCTAAGCACGCATTCAGTCATAAGGGACATGGGTACCCAGATTGATAGCAAACTGACTTTTGACTACCATATTACCTCCATTGTATGGAAAGTTTTCTACATGGCCCACGTTATTACTAAGGGTATCGCATACAGGGGCAAGGAGATATTAACATCCCTGTATTCTTCCCTTATAAGACCCATTATTGAGTACAATGCCCCTTTTGGCATGCACCTCAGAAAGCACATGCAGCATCTGGAGAGACCATAGAGGTACCTCACCAGGAGAATTCAGGGCCTCAACCATCTACCCTACACAGATAGTCTAAAAGCCCTGTCTCTCTAGTCAGTTTCATACAGACTCTTCAGAGATGACCTCTGTCTGGCATACAAAGCAGTCTCAGACTCTGCCTTGATGGGACTGATGCATATCTGCAAGTCAAGCTCCACTTGAGTAACCTGCACGCATGACCTCAACCTGGTCTATGACATCAATAGGAAATATTTGTGTGACAGATTTGTTTCCCAGAGACTCCTCATTCTGTAGAATAGGCCCCCTCACCACGTCAAGTTGAGTGCCTCATTAACCCTTTTTAAGTACAACCTGGATAGCTGGATGGGGAACAGAAAATACACCCCTGGGGTTCCACCTGTGTCCCTGCTGGTCTTGTTGGAACATGGGTCAGTTCTTGGCTATGTTTGTTAGGGCCTCAGGGCCAATAGTCTAGTAATTTCCTATGATCCTATGAGTATTTTGTGCATTAGAGGTTATTTTAAGAGCTATACGTAAGTAAGAGGATTCACTTCATAACACTGAAAGCTCAAAACACTAAAACTCAAAACACTGAAACCAAAACACTGAAACTTCAAAATCTTGAAAACTCAAAACACTGAAACTCAAAACACTGAAAACACATATCATACATATACTGAGTTTAAACAACATAAATCATAGCACTTTCCACTAAGTGTAAGCAGGGGGGCAAGCCGCCCTGTACCCCATGTGGGGCTGTTCACACCCTGCTACTTATATATATATATATATATATATATATATATATATATATATATATATATATATATATATATATATATATCAACTCCAAGATTGCACTTCACTACACTAAGTGCAATCTTGGAGGTGATATATTTAAGTAGCAGGGGGTGTGGGGGGCGCAACCCCCCACATGGTGGGTGCAGGGGGGCTTGCCCCCCTGCTTACACTTGGTGGAAAATGCTATGATTTATGTTGTTTAAACTCAGTATATGTATGATATTTGTTTTCAATGTTTTGAGTTTCAGTGTTTTGAATTTTCAGTATTTTGAAGTTTCAGTGTTTTGGTCTTTTGTATTATGAAGTTTCTCATTTTCAGTGTTTTGTGTTTTCAGTGTTATGAAGTGAATCCAAGTAAGGATATGTTTTACAGACTGCTTCTGTTCATTAGAGACATAAGTGCTTGACCTGGAGTGAATTTCCAATTTCCCATCTGCTGGTTTAGGTTACACTTGAATCAGGTTAGGGAAGAACTCTGCTAAGCATGGACTGTATGTCTGTTCCAGAGGAAGGGAATTCATTGAGTCATACCTGTCCCTCTAGCATGTCCTATTTATGTCACAAGCAAAGTTAAAGTCCCTATATTAAGTATCTCAGATGCTATTGGTTTTGTGGTTGTGTCTGGCAGAGTGGTATCAAATGATGTCTTGTATCCCAGGCACGGATCACTTCTCAACAATCTGTAGGATACAGAGTATACTGATAGGGCTTTGAAGTGATCTGCATAGAACATTTTATTTGCACCCTGTATTCTTTTTTTTTTTTTTTTTAGGACCTTCTGTGCAAATTCCAGTTGCTGCATGTGCCTTGGTCAAGTACATATCACAATGGGTGTTGGATGCAATGCTGGGTCTGATGAGAGCTGAGTACAAAGGGATGATGACCTCCTTGATTCTAGATGCAATCCTGTTGCTTATAAGTTGAGCAACAAAGAATGATTGCCTTACAACCTCAAAAAACAGGTTGCTATCTACATACCTTGACCTAGCTTGGCAGAGGATGAGGGCAAAATGGTGCATACTGCCTTACCCAAATCCCTAACTACTGGGCCCTCTTTTAAGGCATGTTATCAATTAGATAGCTTCCTAGGTCGCCTGGCATCTCAAAGGGTACTATTATGAATTTCTTGGCATTGGTTTTTAAGCAGTAGTTTTGGCCATTAATGAAGGCACATTAGTTGTGTCCAGTGTCGGATGGTTTTCTATGTCATAATTAATATCATGATCATTCTTTCCATGGCATTGCATATGGGACTAGTCTGACTAATGGGTCTGTAGTTGCCAGGGTCCATTGATGGCATAACCTTGTGCAGAGTGATGACCATTGCAGTCTTCCTTTCACATAGCAGAAATCTTGTCTGGAGGCAACATTTAAACTTCAGAGTTCAAGATAGTTCATAACTTTGGCTATTTAAGAGGCATCTTGGGATATTATCTGATGCAGTGTTCTTATTCTTAGAGAGTGCACTTGTGGCCTGCTTCTAACTGATAGCTGAGTGGTTTATGTCTAATGGCATCATGTGGGGAGGTGGCCTCCGTGTAAGTGACTCCATTAACAATCTGTTCTGTGAACTTTGTGTTATGCCTATGAGGTTTGGCTATAGATAAAGAACACCTTGCAGTTGTCATTTGTCTAGGAGGCTATCTTTACCTCAAAATTGGATTTAGTAGACTTAATTTGCAGTTAGGTCAGACGAATATCTTGGAAGGGAATATCTGAATAATGGAACTGCTGCTCATGAATGAAACTGAGTGTAAAAGATGAAACAATGCAAATAATGTCCATGATGTCTGCATAATGGAGCTTTTATCCCAAGAATTCTGCTGAAAAAGGGCACTGTTCAGTCAGACTTTCCCAGCAAACAAATGCCAATAAATAATAAGTAAAAGAAATGCTAAGACATGAAAACAACATTATGGAGCATCGCAAGGAAAGAATATTTGTCTTGGCATTTAATGCAGAATTATTTAAACTTGAAGATGAGGATCACAGTAACATATTTTGTAAAATAAAGGCAATTTGTTGATTTTATCTGCAGAAGTGAATTGCAGTAACCAAATGTAATGTTCAAGCAAATTATTTTGAGATAGTGCAAGTACTTGAAAGTGGGGCACCATATCTAACTGGCACATAGGATTTGTTGCATATAATGTGCTTGTGTAAATGAACAAAACTACTATAGAAGAACTTCAGACAAAACAGATTGTATAGAGAAGATTGGATTTTACTAGCCAAGGTACTCATGTGAAAGAGTTGTGCTAAAGGAGACATTTTCTTTTTTTCATAATTAAAGAAAACACATGCTAAGTAAATCAAAGGAAAATCAAAGTCATTTTTTTTCCAGCAACCAAGGTCTGTTTATGATTATACATAGAAATATACAAACAAGTGCACAAGGTTATGTGTGTGTGTGTGTCTACACACCCACACACACACACACACACACACACACACACACACACATATATATATATATATATATATATATATATATATATATACTTAAATATATCAACTCTGAGATCGCACTTCACAGAAGAAAATGGCAACCATACCATTACATGCTTCATGACTGCCTATTGTAACCTTAGTCATGTTCCCTTTTAATGTACTATACTACAACATAACTCATCTTAGTGTAGTGAAGTGCGATCTTGGATTTGATCTATTTAAGTAGCAAGGGGTGTGGGGTGCAGGAGGGCTTGCCCTCCAGCTTATAGTTGGTTTAGACTGATATGGTTTATCTTTTCTTTGTTTCTGTATGTATTTCTGCTGCAGTACAGACAGTGTTGGTATCATGTATGTTTTTCAGTATTATGAGATTCAGGAGTTTTCAGTATTTTGAGCTTTCAGGATTTTGAGTTCAGGATTTTGAGTTCAGGATTTTGAGATTCAGGATTTTGATCTTTCAAGATTTTGAAGTGAACCCATATGCATACATGTATATATATATATATATATATATACACATATATATATATATATACATACATACATACATACATATATATATATATATATATATATATATATATATATATATATATATATACACATATATATATATATATATATATATATGTATGTATATATATATATATATATATATATATATATATATATATCCTCGGGATTCATGAAGCTCGGTGCAAGGACGGTGTTAGCCTTGCGCCGACCATGCGGCGTAGAGATGGCAAAGCAGCACCACATGCATATTAATGAAGGCGCACTGCCGCAACGTCCATGTGCATAGGAAACGTGCGCGAGTGCAGGGGGTGTGTCTAAGCGCTGCACAGAGGAGTGAAAATGTCGGCTGCAGATGTGCAACCTAAAATGCTGACTAGTACAGACTGCCTCTAATAATAATCACTCCTGTCAGTGTCCGTGGATACTGAAATGTATGCGAAGCATACAAGACAGTTTTGTGAACACTAAAATAAAAAGTAAACACAAAGGCACGTATCTGAATATTGAGTCCCCGTCCCTCTAACCAATGACATTTAAAACCCCGTGCCCGTATTCCATTATAGTGTTGATTGTTATACCAAGTAGAAGTGAAACACAGCGTGTTAGCATGCCGCTGCCCTTTGCTAAGCCTAGCCCAATGGTTAGGGTTACCACCTGTCCCATTTTGTGAGGGACAGTCCCTCGCTGGGCAGTTGTGTCCTTATCAAAAATATTAAAAATATTAAATGTCCTGTGATTGTAGGACATAATTATGTCCAATATTTTATGTAATATTTCCATAAAATAGTTATTTCTGTATGGAAAATACCTAAATGTTACAAAATTCAGAATAAGCAACTAAATTGCTACAACAATAAGCTTTCATTTAGGCATAAGACTAAATTACTATCCTTTGTACTGACCGTGGGTATGTGTTGGCCTGTAAATCTGATGTGTGTCCCGAAAATGTCCCACTTTGGTCATTTGAAAAGGTGGCAACCCTACCAATGGTCAGAGCATTCGCTCAATATCTGCCGATTCGTGGTCCAAGTCATCCTTTCTGGACGGCCCAAAGATGAACGGGTATTACCCAGGACTACCTACCATGTCATGAAAGATACGTATTTGCGTGTACCTATGTGCGTGAAGTACAGCATGTGGAAGATCAAAAATGCTAGGGTCGTCCTCACAACCATATTGATACCAGAGATATGTAGTGTATGCAATGTGTTCTGTTGTCTGTGCCATGGGCCATCAACCAGAGACGGGATGGATGGTGTGTGTGGAATATGGGGGTTGGGGGTGACGGGTAATGTTATAATTTGCCAAGGGGAGACTGGGTCAGATGCACAATAGGTGAACTGGTGGTGTACGAGGGAGCAGTGGGTGAATCAGAAAGAAAACCAAAGAACAAACATTCACATCCGCAATACAACCTGACAGGCCATACTGTAGAACACAATCCCACAAACATATGAACATTAAAATGTGCGATACACATGTAAAGAAACATTACCGGCCCACACCCACATAATGGTCTGGCCTGAACCGAGCCATCCAACCCCATCACATCTGGATGCATAATTAAATACCCATAATCTCCTCCACAGCACACCACCCCCCCTTCCTGAACATCCACCAAAACCACCCATACTCGGGCTGCAAGCTTGGCGCAGCCATATCTGCACATAGTGACCCCTACTCATATCTAGTAGGCAGTCTCACCCTAGGCAGTCTCAGCATTGCAAACTATGTATCCCTTGCATGTATAACCCTCTCTCACTTTCGTCAATCCAAAAGAATGAAGGTCATTGGTCCCCAAAATATTTGGCTATCCCTCATGGGATAAGTATCTGTTCAAAAGATTAGACTTGGTGGCAAGACACGATGTCCAGTCCCATAGACATCTGGACACAAGTTGTATGAGCAGTAGTTGTCCATAACCCTGCTCAGCCTCCAGCTGGTCCTGCAGAACCTACGACCTGGGATTAAACACCTGACTGTGATGCACGTCTCCCCACTTGCATTATCGGGAATATATACCTTTCACATGTTCACATGAAGCATCCCCATAGCCTTTTTTCCACAAATTGTATACCCCATCCAGGTTCCTTATCGTAATGATGCACACAACCCCTGTTTACAAACGATACAGGTACCTCCCGTATGTGGTCGTTCATATACATGGCCATGTATAACTCCAGATATGTAGTCATATATCTATAAACGTGCATACTTATATTTGCATAGCTACACATCACACATACATGCATATAAGTAGTTGTCAAGTATGTGTCCAATTCATAAATACGTATACTTGCCAATGTATACATATGCATCTCAGAAACATATGAATAATAACATGTACTATACATATGTACACCAGCTGACTGTCACATTTGTTGCCAGTACTGTGGAATAGCTGTAGAAAAGTCATATATCCTAATTACCATCTATACAGAATGTATCACGGATGGTTTAGTGGTAAAACCAGTGACTATGGTGTTCCTGTTCCCGAGTCCAAGCCACGCAAGGGCTAATTTTATATGATGGCCACAATAATGGCAGTCAGATACAGGGTGATTAATGCACTTTAAAGCAGACGTAAGTAGGGTTACCACCTGTCCCACTTTGCGAGGGACCATCCCTCTTTGGGCAATTGTGTCCTGACCAAAATATGAAAAATAGCAAATATCCTGAGATTGTAGGACATAATTATGTCCCATATTTTATGTAATAGTTGCATAAAATGTTATTTCTGGATGCAAAATACCTAAATGTTACAAAAAAACGAATAAGTAACTAAACTGCTACAAGAATAAGCTTTCATTTAGGCAAAAAAGTAAAGTTCTATCCTTTGTACTGACCATGGGTATGTGTCAGCCTGTAAAATCTGATGTGTGTCCCGAAAATGTCCCACTTTGGCCATTTGAAAAGGTGGCAAACCTAGACATA